>NC_139811.1:25031377-25631377 GCF_963457635.1 Microchirus variegatus | reverse complement strand
AGTATAGTGCATTTTTGGTTAAAATACAGCAGCTGCCGTGATTATTCCATTCATAGGTTATTAATCAATAACTAAATGAATCATCAACTATTTTGAGAATTGAGTTATTAGTTTGAGTCCTTTTTCAGCTTCTTACATGTAAGTGTTTTCTGGTTTCCATATAACAAAGGAATCATCTTTCAATATTTAAGAAGCATCATTATTTTGAGGGTTTTGGAAACACTGTTGAAGGATTTCCCCCTCATCACGGAAAAATCAAAGTGTTGAAATGGAGGCGAGACAGACAGACAGAGACAGACAGACAGACTGACACTTTCTGGTCCTCATTTCACACTAACTACAAAACCAGCGTGGGCTGAGACAACATAGACGAGCCATGTGTGTGTGTGTGTGTGTTGTTTTCCTACGCAATCACCAGACAAAAGGGGAAAAAACTTGTTTTTTTAAGAGGAAACGCAAGTGAGAAAGAGAAAAGGCGCCTTTTATCGGCGTCGCTTCTGTGTTTCAGAGTCTTGCGCGCATGACAGATGGATAGAATTGAGATGAGGAGGTCTGCAACATCTCACAGAGAGGAGAGAGAGGAACTCCACTTGGGGGGGGAGAAGTTTAAAAAGGGATAAAAAAATAAAAAAACATTTTTAAACATCATTGCAGAGGGACATCTGTAGTTTGTCAAACTATGCCGCGAACACATCCTTTTTTTGTGTGAAAAAAAAACCCAGAAGTGTTTCATTCCAAGTTTGTGTCACAGTCATGATAACCTGCATCAGATGAGTGGAGAAAGAGAAGAAGAAGAACCACACTGTTCCTCTTTGGTGGCAGATGAAACGCTTCCTTCTTGTGTTTTCACTGGGTTTAAACAGGTTTAATATCAGCCTCCCTGTCTCTGTGTCTGTTGTTATTGTTGTTATTGTTATGCTAACACACTCAAAACATAAGCTGCTCCATATTAAGGGAAGTGGGTGAACATAATACACGGGTGTTCATCACATAACTGGAGGATTATTATTTTCTGACAGTTTAGATTCAACAGGGTTTAGTCTAAACTTACTGGAGGTCAAACAAGAGGAGATTTTTTTTAGAAATCAGGGCTGATTATTGTTGCCAATTTTGTTTCGGTGGTTTGTATATTTAGCTGATTTTAATTTTTTTCTCTCCATCTGGTAAAATATAGCAGTTTAATGGTAACAAGTCATACAATAATTTGTGTCTTTCCAATCTACACTTTATGTCTTCACTGCAGTTCAATAATTTCAACTGAACTGCAGTCAGGCCACTGATTGGTCACAGAGTGTCGTCACTCTTTAAAAAATCCCTGACAACTTGCATTAATCTCCAATATCTAGCAAAGGAAGTGTCAAAAATATTTAACAGAGGAGTCTGGTGTACTTAGCGACAGCACTGCTGAAAGCCGGCGATCATGAGCCGATTCACAACCCGTTCAGTGGTATTTCAGTTCAGTCTGTGCTCCAGTCAGATTCTCACTCACTCATCTTCTACCGCTTTATCCACCACGTGGGGGTCGCTGGTGCAAATCTCAGCTGAAAGACCAGGCGAAAGGCAAGGTACACTGTGGAGGGGTCACCAGTCCACCACAGGGACACAGAGACAAACAACCATCCACCCTCAAGGTCAATTCAGGTTGTCCAAATGACCTAATCCCCAAAGCTGCACATTTTTGGACTGTGTGAGTAAAACGGAGAACACCAATGCAAACACGGGGAGAACATACAAACTCCATGCAGAAAGACCCTTGTTCTGACTGGGTCGTGAAGCTGGGTCTTCTTGCTGCAAAGGCAAGAGTGCTAACCACTGATGGTGATTCACTTGCACCAAAAACAACTGCTCTGCCCGTCACTAGTTTGTGTGTTTGTGCAGTTTTGTGCAGCCGTGCCATGACGACATCATCTAGAAAACGACGTGACAAACCCTGGAGTCACGTAGATCTAGAACTGTATGGAGGAAAGCGCCAAAAGTGACTTTCTGGAAAAGTTAGGGTTAAATAGATAAAATACACATCTTACGTTTATGTTTTAATAGATTGTGTTTATTTATAGCAGCTACTCACATGATGTGCGGCTCTTACAGTGGCAGTGGGACAAAGGGGGACATGATACAACCTCAGGAGTCACATGACCGGCAGACGCCACCCTCCCCCCGTTGTATGGGGGGGTCTCAAATGGTGGCGCCTAGGAGGTAATTAGTGTAATACCTTCACCCTTGTACCCGTCCTGTCAAGTGAAATCACTGGTTTTGAAAATATTCATGTTCTTATATTGCTGCATTTTGCATCTTCCTTATTTTCTCCTCACAATCATGCTGCAGAGCCACATTCTCCTCTCTCTCTCTCTCTCTCTCTCTCTCTCACACACACACACACTACACACCACTTCCTCGTATATATATTTAAAGCTTCGCCGCAGAGATCAAAAGACGAGGCCACAGAGAGCTGATTAAACGCACATCAAGGCAGTTTTATTTAGCATAACATCTGGAAGAGACACACTCTTACAGCCCCCTCTCCATTAAAGACTTCATTACAGCTCGTACAGTACAATCAGCTCTCACCGTCAAGAAACACTGCATAACATACGAGGAACATAAGATTAATATACCAACACTATGAATTTTCTTTACTCGGCACAGGAAACCGTGCAGTAAAAAGAAATGTTGACATCATTGTCACGTCTGCCACACAGTTGAGCCATTTTTGAAAAAAATGGTTGGTTATTATAATAATAATAATACGTTATGTTTAATGTGTTAATGCTCCATCTTGTTTTACATAATTTACAATAACATATTTCAAATGATTACGGTGTGATATTAGTTCAGATTTGTTTGTCTTTTCTTCAGTCTGTAGCGTATGATGTGAGTAGGTCAGGACAAAATCTATCTATAAAGCAAGTTGCGCCTCTGTGTCTGTAACAGGCATATCTCGCTGACCATTAGTCAGATTGCCCTAAGATTTGGGCTTTGGGTTGAGCATGGCCCGATGGCGTGCATCCTTGAGTTTAATTTTTTGGAGGAATTTTAATTTTCTCTGCTTTATCATGCTGCACTTTCGATGATTTATCACGCTACACCAGGCAGGCAGCGGCTCATCAGCAGCGGCTGCGCTGTTTGGAGCGGGGAGGTGGGAGTGAAGAGGCTGTCCTCACGGTGGGTGAGACGCGTTTCAACGTAGAACATGGTGTTGTACTGGAACGACGAGGTTCACCAATACGCGAGCACATACGCGGCTAACTTGGCGAACCTGTTTCCAAGGGTAAGCTAATGCTAATTTTCGATTAGCATCAGCGTAGCTCGCTGTTGTGACTGTCAGCCCCGCGACTCTCACGGGGTGGAGGATAAAGCGGCAGATAATGGCTGGATGATAATTTGACACACGTGGGCCTCCAGTTGTTCAGGCTTATTTAAATCCATAACACAGTAAATATTCAAGGCCTGATTTACTAAGATTCCAAACAGAGATCGCTACATTTTGTGCGCAAGCTTAAAGATCGCGCCTGCTGCTGGTTTGCGTTTTGCAGGTGACCTACTTAGATTGCGGCTGCAATTGACTACAGGCGCAGAGGTGGTTAATCCCGCCCTATTTAAATGAGGATTTTGCACTTGTCAGGGGTTGTCAGCGTGGCTAAAGAGAAAGCGCAGACTCAACGGAAGCGCAGAATGACATTTGAAGCCACTGAACAGAAAGTACAGCTGACGTTCTGCGATGAGCAGATAACTGAGATCGAGGCATATATGACATCCTTGAAGGGGCCGTACCTATGTTCCCCGCTTCCATAGGACATCCTGCGTCAGTATGATGGACAGCTCCATCATTACCTGACGTATCAAACAAAGAAAACTGTCTGAGAGCTGCAAGGGAGCGAGTTCTGCTGTTTCTCTCAAGATTACACATAAGTCTATTTTCAATAGATGTGTGACATGTCCTCAACACTTCTTGTCAATCAGTAAATAAATAAATAAAGCGGATCATCACATTTTTAGTCCCAGTCCGTCCCTGGTTCCATCTGTGTTCATTCAGTCAGGCTGAGTTTCCATTACGTGTGCCAACAGCCTTTGATCTGACGTCAGAGGCGACGGGACAATCGATATAGATATAGATATCAATCTATGCGCTGATTCAGATAGTTACATTAAATAGTGATTGTTGTGATTATTTATTGTATTTAAATGTGCCTGAAACTGTGGAAACTTGCCTGTGAGGTTTGGGTGACGTGTGCGCTGCACTGTGCACCGCTCAGCCAAACTACCACTGCGCCGCCTGCACTTTGACATGCACCGAGAGTAGACCAGGTTGGAGTTGGACCCGTTGAGGAAAAACGGGGGGAACATATAACCGTTTTTTTTAAAAAAGGGGGACACAGGAACACAAGTACGATCCCCTCCTTGAACCACAAACTGCAGACCAAGGTAAGCCCATACCAGTACAAACACGCATTTCTCCTCTGGATATATATATTTAATTTATTCAGATATACATGATAAGAAATGAATGTGTGTCATCTGTGAACGCGGAGTTGAACATGCTCTGGAAAAGCGTAATTTCCTGATAAATAATAAAAAAGTATTTTTGTTTATGGATTTCTCAGAGGATTATGCTTCAGCAGGGCTGCAGAAGTATGTGCGTAACTGCAGCCATTTGTGCGCACCGCTGTGCCAGTTAAGACCTGCCTTTCAAACGTGCTAATTATAGAAGCAAAAATAAGCACCACAATCAGTTTCAAGATTGATAAATCACTCCCCCCCCCACATTGTATATGCATTAAAGCTCACATAGAGTGGTCCTGTTGCACATATATGTTAGTTATGGAGGTCTACTTACATACATTAACTTGTTTTTATGGTCAAAAACCTCCTAGTTGCTGTAAACGAGCCGATAGAAATCCTCTTTTCTGACGCTGTTCCCCAGCGGCGATATTTCAGACTCAACTCTCACACTCAGAAGACAGACTGTCTTGTGATTGGCCAGTACCCGGAAGTGACATATTCAGCACCCGCTCTCAGAAGCACAGCTCCCCCCTCTGGAACGTTGGATGCACTGCTCCTCATTATCAAAACATTGTTTTAACAATGTTTAAAAATAGCTTCTTCACGACTCCCCGCCGCAGTCCCTTTTATGACTTTGACCCGGAGTCAGACCCAGAGTCAGAAGACACCGTCGCTCGTGAAACACCTCCACAACGGACGTTATTCTTCTTCTGCGGTTCAATGAACGCAACCGGATGTGCCCGGGCTAGTGCCCGGAGCAGGACGATCTGCTGTTCAGGAGAACCGCTGTTTACGTAACCAGACCGGGTTTTTTCAGAGATCTCGCTGAGCCCGAGATTACAATAAAACACAGCGTTCTCAGCAGTGGCTGAACTGTTTGTTTTGAACCTTCAGGGCTTCTTAAACAAGGTAATGATATAGGCATATACACACACTAAAAAACAGCGTTAATTGGAACTTCCAGTCTAGGTCCGCTTTAAGGCAAGACCCCTAAATGGGTTGCGAGTGCTATTTTGCCCATCTGAGAGACGAAATCCTTGTTGCGCCCTGTTAGTAGATCAGCTTCAACGCAAGTTTGCGTTTACGTTTTTGCATGCGCAAAGCTTTAGTAAATCAGGGCCTTAGTATAGGTCCAATACATAGCTGACTCATGATAAGGGCTGCAACAACTAATTGATTACAATCGATTATTTAAATAGTTGGCAACTAATTTAATAATCAATTAGTTTAGTCTACATTATTACACGTACAGTTGCTACCCTCTAATGTGGGGCAGTAAGCCAACCAAAGCCGTGGCAGTAAGTGCCATTAAGATGGATGCCGACCGCCGTAAAAAAAGAAGAAGAGAACCAATGCCAAGTCTTGTGTAGCTCCCGTGACGTGATTCTCAAAGAAGCGCACACAGGTGGACGCAGCAGAGAACAACATTAGCAGAGAGAAAAATATACGACCCAAGTCGTCAAAAGTATGGGAGCACTTTACATTAACACGTTCAAAGAACAGCATTAGGTGCAAAATGTGCATAGCTGATCTCGCACGGCATGGCGTTCATTGAAAAAATAATCGACAGATGAATCGATTATCGAAATAAAAGTTTTTTCATCACTTGTCATGATGTCCACTGCTTATTTCTTCTTTATGGGAAACAGAATATGTGTGACACGGTAGGACAATGGTGTCTTTGAAACAGCTTGAAATGGCTGTAGGTGGTAAATTAAACAGCATCAGAGTTTAAAAGGTGTAAAATGACTGATACTCGCGGTTGGTATCTGACACAAAACAGTGACAAGTCGCTATTCCGATTAAGAGCTCAGTTGTTTAATCCTTCTGTTACCATAGCATGGTACTTCTCGTTACTGTAACTCCTAGAACATTTGCGATATCTGGAAAATGATAAAACTGCGACCTGTCCAGGGTGTGACCCCGCCTCCCTGACATCAGATTCTCAGTACCATAATTCCTAAACGGTTGAATAACTGCCAGATATAAAAAGTGAACGTTATCTTGGGAAAAGGGGTCAGAAGTACTCACTCACTAAACATTTTATGGACAATTCTACAGCCATAAAATCTAAATAAACCCATGTGGCCTGAATATCATGATGGTCATAAGAGGATTAAAATAGGTCAAAGATTGTATTGAGCTGATAACAGTGGAAGTTCAAGGTTATAGTATCTATAGCAGACACAAAAAGTGTTTTAGGACTTGATTATCTCTGATTCTCCTCCTCATCAATTTCTCTGGAGGTCACGAGTACGCTGTTTGTTCTCCAGCTTGTATCTATGTACTGAGTTAAACACAGAGTTGAAGTCTCACTGGGGTAAACCACACAAACAAACACTCAGGTGTGAATTTGTCTAATATGCATGTGCAAAAAAGTAAAGTAAACCACAAGGCGCCTTCTCTGAACACGTATGACATGTGCACACTGGTGGAGAGGCGTCAGTGAGCTCGGGCTGTGGCTGCTCTGCATCTGCAGAAACCTCAGAAGCTCTGAAAGCGGAGGCGACGCAGCTGAGATTCAGGTTTTAGCCGCTTCTCCGGCCCTTCTCACACCTTACACTGTTCTTGTCTTCACAATGAGGTCTCCCTTTAATGAATGGCTTTGAACCCTCTGTTAAATCTCCTTTGTCCTGGATCCCGGCTTCTATTCTCCTCCGCTGATAGACCTTGAACTCCACCCCTTCTCATGTTCTCTCACCTCGTTGGGAAACCGAAGCAGTTGCCGTGACAAAAGTTGGTGATTATATTCGTAGCATGGCATGCCAGAGAACCCGAGACACAGCAACATATGGTGCATATATACTTATATATATACACACATATATATATATATATATACATATATATGTGGTCTTAATCCTGGAAAGGGGCACCACAAATGTACAGGACCTTTCCAGGGTTAAGACCTGGTTTTAGGCTTAGGCACTTAGTTTTGCTGGTTAAGGTTTGGGTAAGGGGCTTAGGGAATGCATTAAGTCTATGATATGTCCTGACTAAGATATAAAAAACAAGTTGGTGTGTGTATGTGTGTGTGTTTTGGTAAGGGGGATCAAAGAAACAGTGAGGGACAATGTGCTAGCCACATAGCAACGCACAGCACATAAAGGGAAAAAAAACCCAAAACACATGATACCATCTAACCAGGGCTGACACACAAAGCCACCCTGATTGCTTCTGCCTATTGCCCACTGATAACATGATAAATTGATGGAGGACCTCCATCACTCCTCATGGTCCGGCGTAGGAAAACAACTCCAGACTCTGCTGGCAAACACAGATCCATTAAACACAGCACCATTGTCGGAATAAAAACATGGTTGCCTGGAGAGGGAACATTGTTGTGTCCACACAGCACTTGATACAATTTCAGAAATGTCTCGAAAAACCTCTCGCTCGTGTCGACATCATTTACCGTCTCTGATATTTCTGCATCTTAAACATTCACAGTTTAAAGTCTGTGCAGAAAAAAAGAGACTTGACGTGATTTAAAATAACACAACGCTGGACGGACGAAACTGAATGTTTCTTCTGTTTTATTTCCTGGCAACATTGCACCAGTAAAAAAAAAAAAGGAAAGGCACCACAGTAAATAACGTATGCAGCCGAACTCTAATTCAGCCTTGTGCAAGTTCCAGGGAGAGCAGATTACCAAGGGATATTTTTCAAAAAACATCAAACGGGTCAGACAGAGCTGTAAAGAGCCGTAAAGAAGCCACAGTAAGAGGCGACAGCTACTTGACTCTGACTCAGACGAGGCTCATCTCTGACAGACGCGTCGTTGCAGTTGTCACATTATTTTTCAAGTGAGCGGCGTCCACTTCCACTCCATCTGTCAGTTAAACTGGAGCGGTCTGGCCTCTGTCATGACCCGGCTTGTTTTTTAGCTGGAGGTTAATTTCCATCATGTCTATAAGGCTGGAGGAACTGAAGCTCTGGCCTTTGCAGGATAAACAGTCCTAATAGCTCCTCCTAACACAAGTTTTAGTTAGTCAGGGGGAGAAGCCAAACAAACAGAATTAATGGCTTCACCAGCCTCAAAAAAACCCCAAGAAGTCCATCTCCAGCATGCTCCTGGATTCAGGGAGGTAGGTTTTTGGAGTAATCCTGTTGGGATTTCCAGCTGCACAAACAAAGCTGACTGGGTAACAAAGGCTTCCAAGTGGGAACAGGAAAATTGGAGGGGGAGGAGTTTCTTTTTTTTCCCCCAAAACCACAGTATCTTCATGTGTACCTGCTCCAGAACGAGCGAGCACACTCTGAGAATGACCAGAAATGGGGAAACCACAACATGACCACACTGATTAAGGCTGCCGCAAGAGCAGACAGCGTGAGGCTGCTTCTTCCATCCACTCCATAAATCACACTGTGAGGCTGAAAAGCAAGCGGTGATGCCCATCCACTCCAAAGCCAAGTCAGTGGCGCATTGAAACTTATCATTGCCTCTAGAGCTGAAACAATTAATCGATTAATCGATTATTAATCGATAACTAAGTTAATCGTCAACTATTTTGATAATCAATAATCGGTTTGAAGCTTTTTTCATGATTAAAACAGGATTTCTGATTGTTTTAGTTTCTTAAATGTGAATATTTTCTTTGTTTCTTTGCTCCACATAACAAAGAAATCATTTAAACTGAATCATTTTGGTTTGTGAACAAAACAAGACGTTCAAGAACATCATTTCCAGGTTTGACAAACACTGATCAATGTTTTTTTTAACCTTTTTCTGACATTTTATGACCAAACAATTCATCGATTCATCGAGAAAATAATCGACAGATTAATCGATTACGAAAATAATCGTTAGTTGCAGCTCTAATTGCCTCAAGAGGTATAATGTTCCTGTCTGTGCAGAAGTCAGAGAAACACTTTCTGCATGGCCTCCAACTGAGTGACAGCATTTTGGAACATGGATTGACCAAAGCTTGACAGCAGAATGGTTTTTATCCTCTCCCCAGGAAGCACCAGGAAATCCTGGCGTGCTGCTACAAGCATCCGAGCCCGGTCATCATGGGGGGTCTTAAAAGTTTGTAACCCCCGGGTGGAAAAAGGAATGTAACAGGAGCCTTTAAAGCTAATGGATTATTTCACTGAGTTCCTAAAATAGTCCGATCGGCCTCTTCCTCCCATTCTTATGTAAATGTTTATGTAATAATCAGAGCAGCAGTGACAGCGTCCTCCTACATCGGGGGGGTTTGTTTGAAAAAAGGAGACAGATAAGGCGAGGACATGCAGACGTGTATATGTCTCTACCTGCCAGGGAAGAAAAAAAAATGCTATTTTTTTCGTCATGTTTACAAAACGGTTAAATATCAGAGGACGCCATATTAACGCCTCTGATCTGAGACACGCCCAGCTCTTGGCCGTGAATCAGAACGCTGCACGCTGTCAGACGCTGTGTGTTGTGACTTGCGCTGCGGCAGCCTGTGAAACAGAAGGCGTTTATATCATTTTTTTTTTTTTTCCCTCTCCAGCTGCCACACCCATGGAAAGTGTTTTTCAGGCAAAAGAACCCAGGTGCTTCAGTCAGAACGCTGTTAATATTGCAGAGGGTTTGGCTTTGACCTTTGCCTGGTTTCATTTAACCTGAAAGAAGCCACGTTGCCCGTGGCAGCAGCAGCAGCAGCAGAACCATCCTCTGATCCTGTCGCGTGGTTCCTCTTTCTGTGTGTGACTGGATAAAGTGGTTGAAGGTAGAGGCAACAAAAGATATGAACAAAAAACCCATGTCTCTGCTTCCTGTTAGCGGATCACTCCCAAGCCTGAGCTGAAACATGAGCATCCTTCAGGGACGTCGACACAGCCTATACACCACCCACCCATCTCCACCCCCCATACATTACATACACACACTAATCCAGTTCCCACCGTTCAATTACCATTACTTTATTTATCCATCCAAGCACTCATACTGTATGTCTATTTATTTATGCTGCTCATCTTATTTCAGAGCTGAAACGATTAATCGATTATTAATCGATTACTAAATAAATCGCCAACTATTTTGATAATCAGTTTGAAGCTTTTTTCAAGATTAAAACAAGATTTCTGATTGTTCTTAAATGTGAATATTTTCTTAGTCTTTGCTCCACATAACAAAGAAATCATTATAACAGAATCATTTTGGTTTGTGAACAAAACAAGACGTTCGAGAACATCATCATTTCCAGGTTTGACAAACACTGATCCATTTTTTTTTTTAACATTTTCTGACATTTTATGAACCAAACAATTCATCGAGAAAATAATAAACAGATTAATCGATTACGAAAATAATCGTTAGTTGCAGCTATATCTTATTTGTCTCCATTTCTCACGCCACCAGGAGTGGGTCTGTAACACACAGTTCATCGACTCATGATGTCATGATGTTGGACTGAGGCTTCACACAAACACACACGCACGCATGCACACACCCACACACCCACACACGATTTGATTTTGTTCAAACTAAAAAATGCGTACATTGTGCTGTGAATACATGGCATTAGATTTGTGTCAATATTGTCAAACAACACATTGTAACAAGCAAACACCACAAGCTCCATACTTGTTCTTTGTGCTCCCTGGTCATGGGGCAGGGCCTTAAGATGCTGCCTGCTGATTGGCTACTGAGTTTTGGAGCAACAGCTCAATGGACCGGAAGTAGACGCAGGCTTGGAGTCACTTTGGGGGGGGGGGGGGGGGTTCTTCGATCACTATAAACAATTTGTGTATTTTCAAACATATAAAATACAGTAATTTTGAATGATTAAAACAATATTTTGTTTTCAATTTGTGTATTTTGATTTTGTGGTTCATTTTATGTTTGCTCAATGCATGAAGTTTTGTTTGCTTCTTAAAAAGTGTTACACACAAATCTACTTCTACAGGACTGTCTGGCGTGTACAATTCACTGAAAACACTGACCTGGTTTCCCTCGCAGTTTAAAAACCTCTGCATTAAGTGTTTTAGTGTCGATAGAAACAGAAAAAATCTGAGACTATTCTACGATCAGATGTCCTTGCACTTACTTACAGTTACTATTCGTGGTTCTTTTTGATGTGAATGTGTACCTGAATGTCAGGTTGTCTACGGTATAAATATCTAAATGTGATTTTTCAAGACTTAAATTGCGATTACTCGAAGAATCACCGTATGAGATATAGAGTAAGAATTGTTCCTAACATTTATTTCTTGCAAATATTGGCACAGAATGTGGAACGACGTTTGGATATAGTATTTAGAAGCTGCTCAGGTGAGCCAGTGAGAAACCAGGGAGCTGCTCAGGTGATTTTCTAGTTGCTGTAGAATAACTGTATTAATTAATTAATTAATTAATTAATTAATTAATTAATTAATTAATTCACACAAAAAGATGATTAGTGCCTGCTTTGTAGCACAATGAAGGGAGTGTCTATTCTGTCTCTTCTGAGCACTTCAAGAAGCTGTTGTGACAAAAGATTGCAAAAAAAAAGACAGAAATGTGGTTGAGACTTAGAAAAAAAGATTTTTTCATTTAAATCAATTTTTTGTTCACTACAATTATATATATTTTTTACACAATCACAATTTAAACTTCCTTTACAACCTTTTCAGCTTTTATATTGGGTGTAGAGTGATGACATCACTGCCTGACGTCCATGAAAGTTAGCGCAAAAAATCTTTTCCTGCCCTCAGTTTCCAATTGTACTTAAAGTTCCTCTGTAATAAGACTAACAGCCGCGTGTGTCTGAGGTTTCTCACGCTGAGGCCAAGCTTGGTGGATTGTGTGAAGAAACCCGAGAGTGGTCAGGCCTGGTGCGGCGGCAGCAGCAGCGGCTGCAGCTCTTGTTCTGGTGTAATGAGCCGTGTGGTCACATGCTGCAAACGCAGACGGCCGCGTCTGCCGGGCCCCCGTCTCCGGCCCTTCCAAGGCATGCTGGGAGAAGCACCTGGTTCCGCAAATGTCCGCGTGCACATCCCCAAACAAAACAAAAAGCATCAGCGCCAATGAAGCTACTGACAGCACTTTCGACGCTCCTTCACTAACGCTGCTGACCGTGCTTCCTCCTCTGCCTTCAATTCTGATGTTATCACAATGAGAGGTGTTTGCTCGTCTTATTTCAACCGTGAGAGTTTGGTTTCTCATCCTGGACTGGGGGGGGGGGGGGGGGGGGGATAATGACACCACAAGTCCTCATGCAGTTTTACTCAGCAGGCTAATGAGCACTGACCACATTGTGCAAGACAGACCCAGACCTGGCCACAGGACACAGGGATGATGGATGGAAGCTTTTATCTGTGCAATAAACATCAGTTTCTCCACCTTATCTTCTTATCTCACTGAGATTTCAGGTTTCTACTGCAACAGGATGCCTCATGACTGGGGTGCTGACACCTACGTATCCCTCTCCTCAGCACATCATTTCTCTTCTGGACACGATCAGAGTATGTGGCCTTGGAATGGCGATAAGGAAATGCTACTGGGTTTGAGACACAGACACAGGTGGAGTATGCGAGGGAAATTCATTAGGTTAAACCTATTCTCATTTTGACATCTCTGAAAACAATCACAGTGTTTCCTGTTGAACCTCGTGTGAAACTGGCAGCTCCATCATGGCTCGGGCACATGCATCTCCTCCTGCAGGGAACTCATCTCCTGCCCCATGAGATTAACTCCACTACACAAGGATAATGGAGGCTTTTGTCTTATTAATACATCCTTTCAATACAATGCCTTCTTCAGGGTGACGGGTGAACAAGCCCCAACAACATCGGAGGGGTTGGGGGGGGGGGGGGGGGGGGTGTACAGCAGGCAACAATGCTCAGATGAACAATGTGTGTGTGTGTGTGTGTGTGTGTGTGTGTGTGTGTGTTTGTGTTTGTTACCTCTTTAGGACCTTCTCTGGTATAAACACTGACCTTGCCACTGACCTATCGAGGCACATATAACTGGTCCAGTTTAGAGCTAAGATTTGAATTGTGGTTATAGTTAAGGTTAGGGATCAGTCAAATTAACTGAAGTCAATGCCGAACGTGTGTGTGTGTGTGTGTGTGTGTGTGTATGTGTTCTTGTGTTAATTATTTATTTTCTGGCATAAAGGCAAACCTCGCCATGACCAGAAGTCCTTATGGAGACCAAAACATGGCCCCAATGAGGCAGAACTGTATTCCTCGGGAAGTGTAGGACTAAGATTTGAGAGGCATTATCTGACAACTATATTTGTAAATACTTTATATATATGTACTAGTATATTTGTATACTTTAAAACAACCACAGTGGATCAACGTGCTGTACAGACTAATAAATAAAAGGTATAGACACTCACGTTAGAATAAAAAGTCATACTTCCATTAGTTTGTACAACTTTAACAAAAACTCATCCCTAACCACAAAACTATAACTACTAACCATTGTTGTTGCCCCTAAACCAGGGGTTCTCAAAGTTTTGATACCTGAGGGCCAATTTAGGAACCTAACGTTGGACTGAGGGCCGCCAAAGGAAAAAAACCCCAGAAAGAAATCCCATTTATAATCATTTTAATGACCAGATTGCAGTTCTACAGTTTACACTTATTGGTCTGTATCCAGTAATGTCCAATAAACATTTAACAAGCTTAGTAGCTCCTGGATTAAAACTATCAACTGTAATTCATTGCGGGCCGCCAGAAATGTTTCTGCGGGCCGCCATTGGCCCCCGGGCCGCACTTTGAGAACCAATGCCCTAAACAGTGGAATGATCTGCCTTTGTCTGTTTTTAAATCTCTTCTTAAAACTCATCTCTTGCCCTTGGCCTGTGACAGTCTTTTAGTTGTTGCTGTTATTTTTGGACGACATGTGACGTATGACTTTTTAAAATCAAATCAAATGAATTTTTGTCATCCAAATTTTGACAAAAAGTAAAAAAAAGATTTTAAAAAGTCATACGTCACATGTCGTCCAAAAATAACAGCAACAACTAAAATAGTGTCACAGGCCAAGGGCAAGAGATGAGTTTTAAGAAGAGATTTAAAAACAGACAAAGGCAGATCATTCCACTGTTTAGGGGCAACAACAACGGTTAGTAGTTACAGTTTTGTGGTTAGGGATGTCCTAATGAGACAGAACCTCATTTCTGAGGAACTGGTTAAGTTTGGGACGAAGATTTGAACTGAGGTTTAAGGTTAAACGCTATAGGATTAGGATACACGCTTTGTTAAGGCTGCCCACATGGATGGAGTCAGTGCAGAGTCCTAAGAAGAGTATCTGTGCCAGACCGTGTGTGTGTGTGCGTGCGTGCGTGCGTGCGTGTGTGTGTGTGTTTGAGCGCGTCCCCCAGCGAGGGCGCGCCTGGAGCCCACGCTACTCTCCAGCGCCCACAACAACAGCTCGCCTGTATGTAGTGAGTGATCGACGGCCGTTAATATTTAACACCAAACTATGTTGTTCATTAAAACACACGCGTGCACGCACACGTGTATGCGCGTACGCACACACACACACACACACACACACACACACACACACACACACACACACACACACACACACACACACACACTGTTTAACTAACGCAGCTGTCACCCGGTATCCAAATACTTGCAGTGGCTGCAGGGCGCAGAGCAGACTGTTCCTGCTCCTGCGTTTTTCTCGTGTTTCTGTTTGTTTTTTTAGGTAAAAGCACAGAATTCAGTTGCGTGGAGCACGCTGCTGTCAGAGCTGCGTATGCGTCAAGTTTCATTTCAGGGTTTTACGCGCTTGTCATGAGAGAAACCTCACCGGAGTTTAATGAGGAACAGACTTTCAGTGTCTCGTAAAGAAAGAAAAAACCCAAAACAAAAGTCATTTACCCTGAAACTGAAAAAAATCACCCCCACTCCCTTTTTTACATTAAAGAGGAGACACATGACATTCTTTTGTTGTGCAGATTATGTCACTTAACATTTCAAGACCTTCACTTACCCCATGAGAGAAGGAGAGGAGGACAGCGAAACGAGTCCCAGTGTCTCCAAAAGTCCCCACATGTGGTCACCGGTTTTCCACAAAACGCTGCGTCAAAACTTCTCCTCCTCGGCTCCCGGCGGTCGAGACGCAAACAGCGGTGACAATCACAAGTTTGGCGCAGGGAAAGGCGGCGAGTGTCGTCTAGACAGAGGTAAGTCCATATCGGCCCGTGCGCCACCACCGCGGAAACCCTGCGAAATAAATAAGTAAAAAAAAAAAGAACCCGCAAGCGCCAATGATTCCGCAACGTACGAGGAGAAGAATGAATGGAAGTGAAGTGAAGAGGTCGCGCTCTCTTCCTTCCCCCCCCTTTTCTGTCTCGCTAATCCAGCGGCAGCTCGTGTGATTGTCCTCCTGCTCTGTGGGAACAACAGCTCCACGGGGCTGTGGAGTGGAGAGAGTCAGGGAGGCGCGCACACAATGACGCGGACACACACATACACACACATAAACACACACACACCCACTCTCTGTCTCTGAGATGTGACAAACGTCACATGCCCATAAAATAATAATAATAATAATAATAATAATAATAAAAAGCAGCGTCTCAGTGTCGGCGCAGAGAGTTGATGCAGATTTGTAGAGAAGAGTTAATATGGAAAAGTGATTTTTGTTTTTTTTACGCCTATTTCTGGACCTTCTCTCCGGTCTGGAGCGCACAAATGAAGTCCAGATGTTCCTCCTCCTCCTCCTCCTCCTCCTCCTCCTCACTTCCTCTTTCAGAACACATCCCAGCATGAACCAGGCTTTTCAACTCATCCTGCAGTTTCCCCCTGAGAGCAGCCACAAAATGACAAGGACATTTAAGGTCCAGTGTTGGAACATTTTTTGCCAGAAGTTGAATGCAGTACTGAGACATGAGCCGATATACCAAACTGAGTGATGATACTGATCCTGGATCAGATATCAGCAAAAGCAGGGTATCCACGAGGTCTCAAAAAGTCTTAAATCCAATAATTTGAATTTAAGGCCTTAAAATGACTTAAATTCTGCTAAAATTTCATAAAAGGTCTTAAATACAATTTTGAAAGGTCTTAAAAATCTATTAACGTTACCTTTATTTAAACCATACATATACTTCAGTCTCGCGTTGTTCCTATTTTTAATATTGCGATATCATAACTACAACACAGAACTAAAGTAGGCCACCTGTGCTGCCTGGTGAGAATTGATCGAGCACCACTAGCTAGTGTGCTGTGCGTGCGCCGCAGTGTGTTACAGCTTAGCATAGCAGCGAGAAAACTTAATGAAAGCCCACAGCTAAGCCAAATTGCAAGTTCAACAATTTGTGGCTCCAATTCTCCTTCATGTCTTTTGTACTTTTTTGCTAGTATGGATTTGAAATGGGTTTTAAATTGTATTCACTATGGTCTTAAAAAAGACCAGCCAAATACGTAAATACATTTTGAAATCACGCTATCATGAGCATAAATGTCAAAGTAACAGCGAGGTCTTCTGACTCTGGGTCAAAGTCATAAAAGGGACTGAAGAAGAAGCTATTTTTAAACATTGTTAAAACAATATAATGAGTAGCAGTGCATCCACCGTTCCAGAGGGGGGAGCTGCGCTTCTGAGAGCGGGTGTGCTGAAAATGTCACTCCCGGGTACTGGCCAATCACAACACACTCTGTCTTCTGGGTGTGAGAGTTGAGTCTGAAATATCGCGGCTGGGGAACAGTGTCAGAAAAGATTTCTATCGGCTCGTTTACAGCAACTAGGAGGTTTTTGACCATAAAAACAAGTTAATGTATGTAAGTAGACCTCCATAACTAACATGTGCAACAGGACCACTCTATGTGAGCTTTAAGGCCCTGGTATACTTCCATGCACGCTCCGAAGTCTGTCGCATATCATGGACCCTGGTATAGTCAAACGTCAGGGTCCTTTACTTACTGACTTCACCATCGGGTGGTGCTACAAGTCTGGACGCCGGGAATAATAATAAAAAAATCCTCCCAAAGAAGAAGAGAACAATGCTGCAGCTCCCTCAGAAATATCTAGTTCCCAGCTGAAAGGCCTTGTTGAGGGTTGCCACAGATCGAGGCTCTGATGTCTATCATTGTCGACGACTTCTTCTGTTGTCCAAATGTTTTTTCTGCTAACATCGATGCCATCTGCCCCTCCCCCCCTCTCCCCCGCGTGTACCATTCTTCATAACCTATTTATTTTTAGCTGCTATATCCATAAGTTTTTCTCCAGTGATATATTGTCTCTGTGGAGTTACAGCTGCGTGTGTGTGACGTGATGTGTTCCTCAGGTGTGGGGCTGGAGGTACGTCGGGGCTTGTTAGTCACCAGGGTTGTGCCGAGACTCACACAGCTGAGGCAGGTGGTGAATCCAGTCACAGAGGCAATAATCTCCTCACAGTCATCCAACTCAAAGTCATCCCGAGTGGCGATGACATCATGTGTCTGTGATACCAAAAGTTACCTTAAATGTTTGGTATGTTGCATTTTGGATGTTGTATTGTGTTTCTTAGATTAAGCTGTTTATATGTACTTGGGACTTGCTTTACAGAGGCAACCATTTTGTGCCGCTATGTTTTTATAACAGCCCAAACAGACAAACTATCCAGAGCGTGTCATTCACAATTTCACGTTCTACACTCCCTGACACACTTGGGTAAGGGAATAGCAAGTGGAAGAATCTGCAGTCTCACCATTAGATTCTTACACACTGGACCATTAAAGAGGAAACAAAACAACTTTCATGTGCCTGTCCCTGGTTCCTGCAGTAGTAAGACAGGACATAGGTGTCATGGTAAGCTTAAAAAACACAATAAACAACCAGGTGAACACTATTCATTTCCATTGTGCTAATTTGTTCCACGAAAACCAATGTTCTGGTGAACAAGAGAAGCATAATTGGCAATGGCAAGTTCAGAAACAAACAAAAGCATTAGGAGCTGAATTAGATATTGTTGGTGGAGGGATATAGATTTATGTAATGTCCTAACCCCAAAACATTCAACAACACCCAGAGAGCATCCACCAAAGCTTAAAGCTCCCATAGACTGGAAGTTGCAATTAAAGCTGTTTTTTTGGTGAGTATCTGCGTCATTTCCTTGTTTATGAAGCCCTACAGTTCCTAACAGTTCAGCCACTGCTGAACACTAGGGTTGTATTCTCGGGCTCTGCAAGTGCTCTGAAAAAGTCTGGAATCCTTACGTAAGGATCCTGAACAACCGATCGTCCTGCTCTAGTCCGGGCACATCCGGTTGTGTGCATTGAACCGCAGAAGAAGAAGAACGTCCGTTGTGGAGGTGTTTCACGAGCGACAGTGTCTTCTGACTCTGGGTCTGACTCCGGGTCAAAGTCGTAAAAGGGACTGCGGCGGGGAGTCTTGATGATAATCACATTGAGTGGTCCTGCTGCGCATATATGTGAGTTATGGAGGTCTACTTACATAACATACATTCACTTGTTTTTTATGGTTAAAAACCTCCTCGTTGATACCGATAGAAATCTCTCCTCACTGAAGCTCTCCTCAGTCGCGCTTTTTCAGACTGAAATCTCACGCCCAGAAGACTGTGTTGTGATTGGTTAGCCAGCGTGAGCGTTCCCAACTGTCTTGTGATTGGCCAATACCGGGAAGTGACGTAATTAGCACACCAGCTGTCAGAAGCGCAGCTCCCCCCTCTGGAACGGTGGATGCACTGCAATTCATTATCAAAACCCGCCGCAGTCCCTTTTACGACTTTGACCTGGAGTCAGACCCAGAGTCAGAAGACACTGTCGCTCGTGAAACACCTCCACAACGGACATTATTCTTCTTATTCTGTGGTTCAATGTACGCAACTGGATGTGCCCGGACTAGTGTGGACCAAGAGGATCTGCTGTTCAGAAGAAATGCTGTTTATGTAACTGGACCGGGTTTTTTCAGAGAGCCTGAGATTACAAAACAACACAGCGTTCTCAGCAGTGGCTCAACTGTTTGTTTCAAATCTTCAGGGCTTCAAAAACGAGGTAATGGCGCGGATACACACTAAAAACAGCGTTAATTGGAACCGAACTAGGTCCGCTTTAAACATTGTCAAAACAATGTTTTGATAATGAGTAGCAGTGTATCCACCGTTCCAGAGGTGGAGCTGTGAGAGCTGGTGTGCTAATTACGTTACTTCCAATCACTGGCCAATCACAAGACAGTTGGGAAGGCTCTACGCTGACTGACCAATCAGTCTTCTGGGGGTGAGATTTCAGTCTTAAACAGCGTGACCGACGAGAGCTTCAGTGAGGATGATTTTGTGAATGTGAGAATGAATGCCTGTGATGAACTGGCGACATGTCCAGGGTCCACCTTTGGTTCTGTCTCAGCGATAAAGGAAGATAAAGGGATTTCTTAAAAAATGACCAGTGGGTACATCAAAAAACTGTTGACAGGAAGTTCCTAACAGAAGGACAAAATAAGAGATAAACCCACACTGAAGCAAACATGGCCTCCTTGGTGGAGATAAAAGAGGCACAAAAAACCCAGAAAAAGTGTTATGTCAGTGTTATGACTCAGAGATAAGGTCAATACTTTCTACTTTCTGAAGTCTAAGGGAAGAAATGACATCACACATGACGTGATGGCGTCGACACCGGGAGAGCACCTCACTCCATATGCTCGAGCCCACTGTGTGACGGTTGTCTGCTCTCTCTCTGCCAAACAGATTTCACTACTTTGACTCACACTGTAACATGCGGACGGTTCACTGCGAGGATGGGGGCAGGGGTGTGCGGTTGTGCAACACACTCTCACTGACACTCGTCCACGCTGCCCCCGCAATCACTGCTGTGTGGAAATTACCCACTGTGAAGAAGAAAAAAAGAAGAAGAACAACTCGCAATACTTTCTGTTTGAGTCGCCACAATCTGTGGAAATGCAGCCTCAGGGAGATGGGGACAACCATTTTGTAATGGTCCAGCGGTGCGTCCTGAGAGTGTGTGGTAAACTGACTTTATGGACTCGCTGCTCACTGTCAGCAGGTTTATGATGGGACACTTTTGTTCTGAAGGACCTGCCCCAGTAAAGTCGCCGCACCGCTGTGTCTCTCGCTGAGCTCTGAGGGGAGGGGTCAAGAGCCCTGACCTCACTTCCTGTTGGGGCTCCTCACAAGCATTCCATTGTCTGTGAGAATGTACACGGACTCCAGGGACTCTGCACATCTGGCAGCTGTTATTAGCAACCTCCTGCGCAAACCTCCACCACTGCTGCCACCCCCAGCCACCACACCATGTGCTGCTGGAGGTTCGCCCTAAAAACGCACCTCAAAATAAACTCTCTGGGATGGTATTGTTTCCTGAGCCGCTGCTGTGTTGCCACAACTTGCACAGAACGATTTCAACAACCTCCCTGCACAAAACACAAATGTTTGCACAGTAAAACCAACTTAACAATGGATCACTTCATTCGAAAACAAATACATTAACATTATTGAAACGTCTACCTGCAGTGCGCGGCGCGCCCACTCGCAAAGCAGACAGCCGCGCCACGTATCTGTTTTTAAGACATATTTTAGAATACTCGTTGACAGTCCTACTACACAACCTGCACTCTTTATAGGTTGTTTGTGAACAATGCATCCTTTTCTGCATAAGATGGCAGTGTTTTATTTTCTCACTTTGTGATAACTTAAAAATGTTTTGTGTGTGTGTGTATGTATGTATGTGTGTGTGTGTGTGTGTGTGTGTTTAAGTATGTTGGATTTAGTTATTGTGCACTTTTTTATGTATATTGGATTTATTTATTTGCAATTGTTCAAATGTACAGTATACGCAACAGCAGTATTTTATGTATTTAAGTGCGGGAACTTAAACTGTATGGATATGCAGGGATTCCTGTATAGGCTTGTGTGTGTGTGTGTGTGTGTGTGTGTGTGTGTGTGTGTGTGTGTGTGTGTGTGTGTGTGTGTGTGTGTGTGTGTGTGTGTGTGTGTGTGTGTGTGTGTGTGTGTGAAAGGGGGGGGGGCTCCATTTTGCTTGGGGCCCCCAAATTCCTTCAAATGGCCCTGGACATCACGTAATTGCCAGCAGACAGGATTTGCACATAATGGAGGGGGAAATTTGTAATCTTTTGTGTGTGGCCACTCGGAGCTCATAAATATATACACACTATCTCTTGTGAGAAGAATGTTAGTATGGTGTTGCTTCTCTGCAGATGTTTCCACAATGGAGAGGGCAACAATGCTTTGGTTCATGGTGAAAAGAAAATACGACAACTTGCCCCCATCGCGTCACAAAATGTACAAAATGATCCCAGCTTTTCTAGTCTTCTAAAACTTCACTACATTTTATATCAGGAAAATGACTTTTGATACGTAAGTACAGTTAATGTCATATACTTTAAGACTTTTACTGAAGTAATATTATTAAAAAGTGACTTCGACTTCTGCTACCAAAGTCATTTTCTGGTCACATACTTGAGTCAAGTTTAAGGTACTTTATACAAAGACCACTCGCAGGTTGTGGTTTTGCGACCTCAGCTTGAACTGAGGCAAAGTGGCAAAGTAAAGAGATTTGAGAATGAAAAGAAAGGACAGCAGCAAAAGAAGGTACAGCAGGTAAGATTTCTTTTTTTTTATCGTTCATACTGCAACTCTTTTTCTTGGAAAGATGCACAAAATCCAAAAAAGGCAAAGTATCGTTTTTCTACTTTTAGACACAGGATTACACTGGGGAAGTCATGAACAGTCAACCCCAACTGTTCTCAGGCTGTGTGTTCTGTAAGATGCAGGGACTTCCCGTCCCTCTATGAAGACATTAAGAGAACGTCCCACATATAACTGTTTTAAAACCCAACTGAGAAACTGGCTCAGGTTGATTCAGGACTGTAATTCCGTACTAATGAACTCGTGTATAACTTAACTGAACTGCTGTTGATCTGTAAATGAACTATATAAATGAACTATATAAGTGACATCTTTGGGGAACAACAGATGGAAACTGGCCTTTGGCTATAATCTGGTGTGTTTACATTCTTGAAATGCTCATTAACATTGCATTGTCCCTTGTAAATAAACTATAAATTAAGTAAAATTAAATGATTACAAAGGGAGGATTTGTAACCCGAACCCTGTATCATATGACGGGGAAAGTTTTGATATTCAAAACCATAACAAGTCACTAATGAATTGTTTTTAAATGGTTCTTGTAGCGTCAGTGTCATACCCCTGAACTACTACTATGCTATTATCCTTGGATTAAATTCACACACACATACACGCACGCACGCACGCACGCACACACACACACACACACACACACACACACACACACACACACACACACACACACACACACACACACACACACACACACACACACACACACACACACACACACACACAGCTAAACACCATTCTGATGAACTTTTCTGATGAAAAATAACCATTTACTTTGCAAAAACAATGTCCTGCCAAAGAATGGTCATTGTCCATTTTTAAGTGGTTTCATGGAAAACCTTAGTGTAGTGTAGTGGGTTTTACCTGCATGTCACCACTGCCCTGCCCTAATGTGTCTCACCTGTGTCTCATGAGTGTCATCTTGTGTATTTAGTATCTGCTCTCTTCAGTGTCTCTTTTGTTTACTTCTGTTTATTTGAATTTGGACCCATTTCCTGCTCCAGGTCCAATGTGTGCCTCCCCCCCCCCCACACATTTTGCAACACTGCATTTGGATAAACAAGGGTAAGAAAAGACAAAATGTTATTTTTGGGCATGGGTGAGCTACTCTGAGTCAAACTGAAGGCTGTAAATAAACTGTATATAATGTATGTGTCTTTTTAAGATAAGATAAATCCTTTATTATAACCATAGTGATACAGCCAGAAAAACAAGTCAAACAGAAAATATTACATATTAAGATGATAAAACTATTTATATGGAATAAAGATAGCGAGTCGAAAGAGAAGATGTTCCATCACTTCCTCCCTCACAGGACAATGAAAGAGACTGTGAAAACTCACAGATGCTGTGGTCAAATGTGATGATGAGTATTTTTGTGCACCAAAGGAAACGTGCATTCTGCAAGTGAGAAACCATCGCTACATTTTCTTCTTCCTGCACCACATGACCAGATGTTCTCATGCATTTTTTCTTCCTTCCTTTCTTTACTTTTTTTTTTTTTTTTAACACACCGACTGATTCACACCAAACTCTTTTCTTTTGGCACCAGGTGCAGCGACTCTGCTCCGCCTGCACTTACATCAGCACTTTGGTTGCGTAACAGGAGGGTGACACAGAACGGAAAAAAATATATAATTAGCTCACGGGCAGAAGAACAAAACCTGCTGTGACACAAAATAACCCTGTCTGATCTGGAGACACTGTTTATCAAGTATAACGCGCAGAGAATGGATTCTAATCCATTAATTTGTGTTTGGGTTTGTTCATCACACAAACTTTTATTCTTTTGAAGTATCTTGATGGAATCACTCATGTAATCAGATATTTGTATTAATGAAATTGTGATGGGATCATTTTTTGGAACACTTGCTGATGTAATGCTTTGTCTGGAATGTTTCTTTCCAACACAGAAAAGGTGTTGATGTTGTGATTGGTCACGTGACCAGTTATTTATTTATATTGTCTAATCTCATTCTCTCGCTATAACGCAGTACATTTAAAAGATGGCTTCTTCTGAGGTTAACTGAACTGAAGAAGCCTCTTGGATGAGACTTACACAGTTCCTACACATTTTCCATTTCACACATTCCATACCTTTCCAGACTCAAATTCCCAGACTTCTAGGAGGATTTTTCAGTCAATATTAATCATCTGAATACCAATTGTTAGATGCTAATTATATTAAAAAATGGTTTTAAAACCCTTCAGTCATTTTTCATGAAGCCAGCCCTCAGAAAACTAGGATTGACCCATGACACTGTCGCGGCCGACAATAGGTGGCTGGCTCCACGACACGTATGGAAAATAATAAATAAAGGAGAATCGCAGTCAGTAACGGTAACCATGGTAACTCAACACCATTCTACAGCCAGCTTAATTAGTTTCATCTACAGGTAGGCTATGCTGTGTTAGCAACTTGCTTTGATTTGTATATATTAATATATTGCGAGCAAGTCCGGTCGCTTTCGGCAGAACCACAGAAGATTCAGATGCAGATATTTTAAAGGAGACATATTATACCCTATTTCTACCTAGATCCCTGGTGTCCTAATGAACATGTCTGTGACGGGCTTTGGTCAAAATACCTTAAGGATGAAGCACCACAGCAGTTCAATCACTCTGCCAAAAACAGCCCTGTTCAGAACACTCTAAATGCAAATGAGACACAGGAAACTACGTCAGCGTTACTGAGGCTCCGGCAGCTAACAGCAGTTAGCATTTGGAAAAGCCATCATTTGCCGTCATATATAAAATGTATCCACTGGACATGTAAATCCTCTGAGGCTGAAAGTTCTGTGCAGCCACGAATAGAACCCTTTGCGGACTTCCGCTCGTACGGACACTATTGCCCTCGCCTGCAGGCTCGCGTTTTTTAGGGACAAAGCAGAGCTCCATGAGACAACAATTCCAGGAATGTCTCATTGTGACGCTGTAACCTCGCTGCTGATGTTCTGAGCGCGCCTGGTGGAAATCCAGACTAATGTGCCTAGACAGGTTGGGGTGCAAGGAAAAATGAGATGAGAGGAAGGACATGAGGAAGGTGAGGTAGAGACAGAAGACAGATACCAGGAGCAGATATATAACAATTGTATCACGTTTTAAGTTAGAAACATAATTCTGAATCAGTGATGATAGGTTCATAGAAATAAAAGCTATTTATACAAGCAGTTCAAGCCCAGTTATTTATATATAAATGACATGGACACTTCAGAGGATCCAGCTCCCGGACTCTTGGACTGAGACTCCAGCATTTGACAGTAGAAATGCTTATGATTACACGTACTGAACCCAGTTGAACTGTACTGGACCAGTTGGTGGAAACAGGTCTCAGTGAATTTGAGGAAACCACACGAGAAACCTGTTTTAGTTATTTCAGTGTGTGGTGCTGTTTTTTTTTTTTTTTTTTTTTTGCTGCTCTGTTATATTTTCAATATTAATAAAAGAAGATATGAAACCATTTGAGGAGAAATATTAAAAGTTGAAATCTGGTTGTATGTTTTTCTGTTGTTTGTTGAGTTTGTCTCCATGTTGTTAAAGATGTAAATGTTTAATTTTTGTGTACATGATTTATGTTTATTTAATGTTTACCCCTGTGGTTGAGATTGTTTGTCTGCCTGTATTTGTTTTGACTATACACAATCACAAAAGGTACAAAAGTGTACCTTAAAGAGTACAAACACTTGTCCCTCTTTTTTTAGAAAGACAATTTTGTTCGTGAAAATCCTTTTTTTTAATGTCATCATTGTGTACCAATTTAGTTTAAATACAATTTAAACTAGTGCGAGCGCTAAGGGTGAGACTACGTTTAAATTCTTCTTCTTTATCTGAGAGAGACAGGTGGGGCGGCGCCCCAGCGCCCTCTATTGACGGGCCATCACTGGTTTCATGGGTTGACTTGTGGGCCAATGTTTTTATCGCATATATTAAGTAAAATACGGACAAGAAAGAAAAGAACATCGCCCTGGCTTATCCAAAAGGGTTAAAGGGAATCGTTAAAAGGTGTAATCTGTGTGCGAGCATGCAGATATTTGATACAGAAGGTGTTTGTGCGTGGCACAGATTTGGTTTCCCTCTTGACGAGTGCTGCTGGGAGACAGACGGGCTTATCTCTCTCTGCACTCACAACACTGGGCTTAAGTGCTGGCTGTGCCACATGTCTCTGCTGTTCACAGGTTTAGACCAAATCTGTCCGTCCCTCACTCACTCACTCTCCTGAGACCTGCAGTGTTATCTTACTGCTTATCTCTTTAGACCATCTCGCAGCAGCTTTTCTCCTCTTCCTCCTCCTCTTCCTATTTGTTTCCCCTGCGGCAAAAAAGAAGTCACATTCTTTTTTCCTTTTTCATTTTTTTACATTTGATCTGTTTGCCGTGCAGGAATAAAATTGGAATCAATGTCTGTTTATTCAGGTCACTTGTTCACACACACACACACACACACACACACACACACACACACACACACACACACACACACACACACACACACACACACACACACACACAGGAAATATTGTAAAGGCCTCCCACATAACTGATGATCATTTTCAGCTTCCTTTTTCTCTGTGTTTGTATGGAGAAAAGGCAGCTTTATTTATGTAGCACATTTCAACAAGTGCTTTACAGTAAAAAGGAAGAAAAAAATCAGAACTGATTCAAAACTGTTTTTGTTTTTTTTGTGTTTTTTTTCCCGCTTTAACCAGCTTTGATATCATGTTGATTATATTCTGATTGATTACATTTAGGGTGTGAATTTGTGAAAAAAAAAAATATATATATATATATACATATGTGAATTAAAAAAAAAAAAAATATATATATATATATATATATATGTATTGTGTATATATATTTCAAGGCCCTTGAATAGTGCATAATTGACATACATAAGCAATTGTAAGTGCTTGAATTTTTAGCAGTGAAGCTGATATTTAGATAAATCTCTCGTTGTCCTCCCGTCTTAAACTGTGTCACCACAGTCAGTCTTTCAATTTGACAGAATCAGTCTCTGCAAAGTCCTTGAATTTGACGTGTCACCTTGTCAACCAAGGTGTGGGAGTCCTTAAATGTTATTATTTAACGTTCCACATAATCTCCTTGTGATGAAAACTAAATTATATTTTATTTTGAAATAAAATGAAATTGAATGGTTGTTGTAGTACATTTTATTTATATAGCCCAACGTCAGAAAAACAAAAATACCATTGGTGCAAAAAAATTCAGAAATTGCCCAAAAAAATACCTATTCAACCCAAGATGACGGCTTCCCTGTAGGATTTACGGCAAAGTCGTCATTTACTTTTTGGACCATTTGGACCATTTCATGTATGTGAAAACATAAAATAAAACATCACATAATAATTTTTATTTTTTTTCATTTCTGTAAGCCCCTCCCATGAACATTTGCTGAGCGACTTTCAGACGTAAATTTGCACCAGGATTGATGCGGCCGTAAAAACCTGTGATTTTTGGAGTATGGGAAACGCATCAAATACACGATTCATTTCCGGGAAAATTAACTCCTTGAGTTTCTAATTAGCCTGAAAGGGCTTTACAGTCTGTACAGTAAGTGACAGCCGTTGTCTTTAGACTCTCATATTCAGTCACAAAAACCTCAGGAAGAGCCACACATACAAAGAAGAAGATAGATCATCATCACTATCATCTTCATCCTCTCATCCAGGGTGTCATCATATCATCATGCCTCTTGCGCCATCCGGCTCCTCATATGACGACTCAGAAAAGGACAAGCCGTAGAAAACATTGTATACATCAAGGGAAAACAATGCATAAAGAAGTCATATGGTACGAATCAAGTCGATCAAACTATACCACAGTTCATCCATCCATCCATCCATTATCTACCGCTTTATCCTCCACCAGAGGGTTGTGGCGGGTGCTGTGTCTCCGCCGACACCGGGCGATAGGTGGGGTACACCCTGGACAGTTCGCCAGTCCATCACAGGGCCACATACAGAGGCAAACAACCATTCACTCACACTCTCACGCCTACGGTTAATTTAGAGTGTCCAATTCACCTAATCCCCATATCGCATGTTTTTGGACTGTGGGAGGAAGCCGGAGAACCTGGAGAAAACCCACGCACACACGGGGAGAACATGCAAACTCCTTGCAGAAAGGCCCTTGTTCCTAAGTTGTTCCAAAGTTGTTCCAAATGGTGCTCGAACCCAGGAACCCAGGTCTTCTTGCTGCAAAGGCAAGAGTGCTAACCACTACACCAACTGTGGGCCCACCACAGTTCACTGATTTAAAAAAAAAAATCCCAAAATCCCAATTCAGCAGGATAACGCTGGAAGAGTAGTGAGGGCTACAATCATTTCTGCATTTATCCAAACTAAAATGTAAAATATATCTACCAATATCGCTTACATTTCCTATCATAACAACATCAAAGTTGTAATTACACTAACAGGTGCTCTTCGTAGGTCACCTTCCAAGTTGGAAGCCTGTCATGCGGACCTTTGGACAGTTAGGCGTGGAAAAGACAGACAGACATTCCTTACAGATTGATATCTCAGAGAAATTTGAACATTTGTCCCCAAAGTCTGGAGCGAAAACCACAGCAACTGAGAGACGGAGGCTGGTTCTAATTTACATTGAGGACGAGTTGGATGCAAATCTGGGAAAATGTTGTTTTGTCTCACCCTGAACCAGTGTCTCTGACATGACGACAGGCATATTTTTTTATTTGTTATTGTGAACAGACTTTTGATCCTTTAACGACCACTGACAATTCTTACTCACACAACACAGCAGAGATGGAAAGTAATTAATTACATTTACTCGTGTTACTGTGAATTGAGTAAGTTTTTCTGTGTACTTGTACTTTTTAAAGTAGTATTCAAAATGTGTAATTTCACTTTGTTTCTTATGTTTTTTTTGGAAGTACTGTACTAATGTTGGCCTGAATTAAAATAACTAAATAAATCACACACAGGGAACTTTGGCAGTGAATGATGAGGACAGGTGAACGAATGATGAGGACAGGTGAATGAATGATGAGGACAGGTGAATGATGAGGACAGGTGAATGAATGATGAGGACAGGTGAACGATGAGGACAGGTGAACGATGAGGACAGGTGAATGAATGATGAGGACAGGTGAATGAATGATGAGGACAGGTGAATGATGAGGGCAGACAGGTGAACGATGAGGACAGGTGAATGAATGATGAGGACAGGTGAACGATGAGGACAGGTGAACGATGAGGACAGGTGAATGAATGATGAGGACAGGTGAACGATGAGGACAGGTGAACGATGAGGACAGGTGAATGAATGATGAGGACAGGTGAATGAATGATGAGGACAGGTGAATTAATGATGAGGACAGGTGAATTGGAGTTGATTAAGGTTCCTGAGTGAGTGAGAAAGTATTAATGACCTTTTTGACCCATTTTGACTGATACATTATGTGTTTTATTTTATTTTGTCAGTACTTTAATCTAATTAAAAACAATTAATGTGAAAATTGTGTCCCCTTGTCTTTTTTGCACTACACAAGAAGGAACCCCAACCTTGTTAAAAAGGAAAATTAAATAACTCAAAATAGTTGTACTTTTACTTGAGTAGAATATGTCAGTACTCTTTCCACTTCTGCAACGCAGCACCTGATTCTGAATCTTATAATCCCAAAGTGCATGTGATCATTTCAGCATTACATTTCCGACCGTCAGAGTTTGTAAAAAACACATATAAGTGGGTTTTTGTCCCCTCCCCTCTCACATAATCGTCTTTCACAATAATCCCTGACTCCACCTCTTTGCTGAGATGCCTCACAGGAGTATAGAGTTACCTTATTTTTACAGTCAGGCCTTCAAAGGCTGTTCTCATGGTCCACTTCTGCACCGGTTTGGTCTGTGTACTGGTTACTGGAGTATTAGACATGACATTTGTGGCTTCCTGCAGATTAGTTCAGTGTTTATAGAGCATTGCTGAAGTACCCGAACCAAAACATGTTCAAATCCACACGTCCATTATTAAGAGTCTTCTCCACAGAAGTTGGAGAGAACATTACTTGTTGTGTTAGTCTGAACAAATCTGGACTTGTATCGTTTAAATGTGGTTTAGTGTCGTGGTTAGTAGAGATGGGATCAGCAGTTCATTTGAGTGTACTGAATCCCTAGGATCCGTTCATTAAAATGATTCTTTCAAAAGATTCGTTCACCGAATCGTTCAGTGTTTAGCAGGAGCCCAGTGCCCTGTCACGTGACTCACGTCCTCCCTGAGTGCAGTACATTTGCGGGTCAGTGAGTGAATGAGTGACTGTACTCGCCTGCCCTGACAGACTCCTCCTCCTTCCCATGTTTTGATATAAAAGTAGTTTAATTGCAAAACAGCATTATAATAATGATAATAATGATGATACAAAAACAATAATACTTAAATAAAAAGTATGAACGAATCACATCCTCCAGGAGTGAGTGAGAGTGGCAGACAGTTCTTACTAGTCCCTCCCTGCTGGGCGCACAAGATTCACGACTGAGTGACGTCATTTGGCGTCTGCGAATGACTTCACGAGTGATTCACAGAACGTGGCAGTTCCACTCCCGGCCGCCACGCTCGCTGCTGAGCTCAACTGAACGAAGAAAGGAACAAATCAGTTCATGAAGTGATCCCAGTCAGTTCGTTCACTCAAAAGATCAGTTTTTTCAAGCGAATCATTTGTGACCGACACAACGCTAGCGGTTAGCACTTTTGCCTTTGCAGCGAGAAGACCCAGGTTCGTGGAACAAGGGTCTTTCTGTGTTTGCATGTTCTCTGCTGGGATTGGCACCAGGGGACCGTATCTATGTTCCCCGGGTCCTATGTTCCTCCCTCTGTATGTGACCGGGGAACATAGGACCCTTTTCTCTAAGAAAGGGTCCTATGTTCCCCGCTTTCACCCAAAAGGACCCGGGGGACATAGGACCCTGACCCTGACCCTAACCCCAACCCGAACCCCCTTACCCGAACCCCCTTACCCTAACCCTAAACCCTACCCCTTACCCTAACCCTAACCCTAACCTTTTACCCTGGAGCTCCACACCCAGGCTTACACAAAGTGGAGAACATAGTACCTTTTTTGGGAAAAACGGGGAACATAGGACCCTTTTTTTATAAAAAAAAAAGGGCCGATGCTCGCCGATCAGGGAACATAGGACCCTGAATTTCTCCAACTAGTACAATAGCTGCATGTTTACGTTCAACTGGATTCAAACTGGTCTATTGGAGCTCTGCACATGTTCCATGATTATAATCTGTGGACTTTAATCCAGAAATAATAAAGCTGGTACACAGAAGAAGAAGTAGAAGAAGAAGAAAAGTGAAATAACAACATGGCAAAATCCAAAGCAGTGCCAGAATTTAAAAACAGTTTAAGGAATTGAATACTTTCAAGGTACTTGATGGTAGAAAGATACGGACAGGTAATGACGGGCCACCAGGTCACATTGATGTCATGACATGATCAATGTAGTATCACGTTCTGACAGAATGGACTTGGGGAAAGAGTTTGCAAAAAGTGTTTATTCAGTCCAAAGGTCAAAACCAGAAAATTCAACACTCAAGGCAGAAGAAAAAAAATCGTTCCAAAAGGAAACCAGGAATTCATGCAGATAATGCGAAACAGGAGGCACATCACCACCTAGTGTAGTGGAGGCAGACGTACAGAATGTCGGTCTGTGGTCAAGCACACGTCTGTTCTGAAGGCGCAGAAACAGCAACAAGGCCTAAGTTCAGATCTGAGCCACAGATATGATCCTTGTCATTTAATCTTCAGTGAAAATCTGTTGTGTTGACCTGAAAGCATATGGCAGCCATCAGTGACTCCATCTCACCCCGACAAAGATACCCAAGCCGGACATTTCATGCTAATTTATTGAACAGAGAGAAAGGTCAAAAGGTTAGCGTGTGTGTGTACACACACATGTTTCTGTTACCTCTTAAGGACCTGACAGAAACACTGACTTGATCCTCATGCTGACAAAAGATTTTGCCGTGCATGACGCCATGGAAACATGGCTGCCAGGAAGGACACTGCAATAAAACAGGTTTTAGCCACGAAAACCTAATAAAAAGCTTTACCCTCTTAAATCTACAATATCTACAATATCTTTCTAGCCATTAGACAGCATTTTTTGGTCAGAAATAGAGGTTTTTAACTCGTTTACTCAACCACACCAAGATTCATTTAAAGCTCCCAAGGACAAGGAGGACACTACACAATTGCTGCCTTTTGCTGATTTTGTGTCGCTTATGTCAATCCGAACAAAATAATTCACACACTGAAATCACAAAATAATATGTGTGAACTTACTGGTGGAGGCAGCAGTGGATCCACAACTCCTACAGTGTAGTGGAGTAAAATCAGTGATATTCTCTGTGGACTTTGATGCGGGGACTAAAGCGCTTTACAAAGTCTCCCAAACTTCTAGTTTCTAGTCATAAAAGGCGAGTGTAGTAGTGTTGTGTCGGTCATGAGTGATTCGTTCGAAAATACGAATCATTTGAGTGAACGAACTGACTGGGATCACTTCATGAACTGATTCGTTCCTTTCTTAGTTCAGTTGAGCTCAGCAGCGAGCGTGGTGGCCGGGAGTGGAACTGCCGCGTTCTGTGAATCACTCGCATAGTCGTTCGCCGACGCCGTCACTCACTCGTGAATCTTCGTCAAACGACGCCAGCCAACGTGCGCCGAGCGGGGAGGGAATGACTAGCGAGAAGAACTGTGTCTGCCGTGCTGCTGTGATTCGTTCGCGCTGTCAGTCACTGACTCAGTTATGATTCGCGAACGAACTGACACACAGAGAGAACTGGTGAACTGTGGCTGAGGACATGAATCTCGTTCGCGCTGTCACTCACTCACTGACCCGCGCACGTACTGACACACACTGAACTGTGGCTGTGGACGTGAATCTCGGCGCAAACATACTGCACTCAGGGAGGACGTGAGTCACGTAGCAGGGCACTGGGCTCCTGCTAAGCACTGAACAATTCGGGGAACGGATCTTTTGAACGAATCATTTTAATGAACGGATTCTAGTGATTCGGTTCACTCAAATGAACTGCCGATCCCATCACTAGAGTGTAGGTCGAGATGTGGAACAAAAATGGAGAATTAGTCATGTTTACATTAACTGCTTACTTGGTGCTTTACATACACACATGGAGAGCAGCTGTTCCAGTTCTACATTCAGATTGCGTCAGGTTAGTCATGGGATGGTGTTTGCATTTCTCTTCCATCTGTAATAGCCATATAACGCCTGCTCTCACTCTTTGACCCACTCCCGACACTGCGTTTCAGGGTGATACGTGCTCGCCAAGAGCGGAGAGAGAGGATTAGTGCACAGATGTTGCACACAACACGAAAAACAGATCTGCTTTGCTCACGGAGAAAGTTTCTAATGACTTTGCAGGGAGAAAAACAAACAGAAGGAGCCGATGGAGCGGCGCAGTGAAGGAAATAGTGTGTTTGTAAGGAGAGGAGGAAAGGAAGTGAAGTTGGTCAATAGAGGGTAAAATAAGCTCTCAGTAACCAGGTCATGCATGCACCTATTGGAATCTTGCCTGGAGGAGGTTGAAGGTCACGCGGCTGAGGCCGAGCAGCCAGAGCTGATCTGAGGATTCTCTGGCTCGAGGCTGATTGAGAGCGTTTGCTTGTAGAAGTGTGTTTACAAAAGAGTGTCCGCGGTGAGAGAAGAAGGCGATGAACATTTTCTCTCCTCGTGCAGAACACCTCTTTTGTTAACCAAAAAAGGAAGGTTGCCCACTCAGCTGGCGCGAGGTGTGTGTGTGTGTGGGGGGGGGGGTCAATGTTGGGGGTCATCAGATAAGAGGGTTCAGGGTCAGGCCATTGCTCTAAATCCAGATGTGTGACCTCTACTCCCCACCATGAACACCATGGACCAGAAGCATCGTATATTAGTGTCAGTGTACAGGGCAAAGAGTGTGAGGAGGGAGACGGCAGACGGAAAGCAGATGTCTCAAAGTGTAACTTAACCCCTAAATCACTTAAGATCTAGTGATGTCACTTGTTGATCCAGGTGCGAATCTTCACAGTTAAAGCTCCCATAGAGTGGTCCTATCGCACATATATGTTAGTTATGGAGGTCTACTTACATACATTAACTTGTTTTTATGGTCAAAAACCTCCTAGTTGCTGCAAACGAGCCGATAGAAATCTCTCCTCACTGAAGCTCTCGTCAGTCGCGCTGATTCAGACTGAAATCTCACACCCAGAAGACAGACTGTGTTGTGATTGGCCAATACCTGGAAGTGACGTAATCAGCACACCAGCTCTCAGAAGCACAGCTCCCCCCTCTGGAACGGTGGATGCACTGCTACTCATTATCAAAACATTGTTTTAACAGTGTTTAAAAAAAGCTTTTTGGACCCAGAGCTCGTGAAACACCTCTACAACGGACGTTATTCTTCTTCTCCGGTATTCAACCGGATGTGCCCGGACTAGTGCCCGGAGCAGGAGGATCCACTGTTTAGGAGAAATACTGTTTACGTAACCAGAGCTAGTTTTTTCAGAGATCACAATACAACTCAGCGTTCTCAGCAGTGGCTGAAGTGTTTGTTTCGAACCTTCAGGGCTTTATAGACGAGGTTATGGTGCAGATACACACCAAAAAAACAGCGTCTTCTGTGGTATTGAAATTATACTTGGTGAGATCGACTGACCAAACACCAGCTGAATTCAAACTTTTGATGTTCAGATTGGCTTGCTGTGGATTTGTTGGAAAAAAAAAATTGACCCATAATCCCCAAAAAAACGTCGATAGAGCCGAAAGTCATACATTCAAATGTGCAAATAATTTTAACCAAAGAAAGGCACCTGTGTGCAAAGGCCTTAAGCCTCAGAAGACATGGTTTACTTACCATTTAATCCTGGGACACACTGGCCCCAAGGTCACCTGTTTTGGCAGAAGATGACCTCATTAGGCTGATGTGTGCGATACCATCATCTCCTGACGGCATTGACAAGAACCCAGCATGTTGAATAGGCATTGGCTGTAAGAGAAAAACTTATTATTCAACCTTTTTGAAAATTATTAGCTCATATTCTGAAGCACATGGACATGGGGGTAACTGTATCAATGTTTACAAAGGTCTGTTTTGGGAAGACAGACTTTTTGGAGCAGAATTTATTCCTTATTTTTCATGGGAAAATAGTGCAGTATAAAAAAAAGTAGCCTCAGGTCCAAGGCTTTTCCCTGGAGTTTGGCGCCCACATATGAATGAGAGTTACAGTGGGAAACTGACGATGTGAGATACGTTCACAGCCACAGGAGAATCTCCAGAAGGGCGGCGTGGTGTCTGCCTTGAGCGTGCAGGAAGCAGGACATTTAGTGGCTGTAGATCCTCAGGAAATTGTCCCTGTGTGTTCTCACACGAGCTCACTCAGACGTTACACAGAGATTATACGAGGGGAGCTCGCAGGAGTTCAGTGTTTGTCTGACAGTGGCTTAAATGTCGCACTCTCCTGATACAGCCTGGAGCACTTCCTCTTTCAAAGATGGCCTCACACACACTTTCAGAGTATATTGCATTGACTTACATTGATTTCCTGGAAACTTACTCTGACCTTAACCGTAACCAGTACTGGCCTAATCCTAACCCTGACTTTAACCTTAACCTCAGGCTAACTTTGAAACATGTACTAATTTACGTTATGGGGACATGATTTTAGGTCCCCATAACATGAGTAATACCAGTAACACACATGCACCTTAACTCTGAGGACCCAAACTCGTGGCTCATGGACCAAATGAGACCAGGTTTTGGACTCTATAAGTACACACACATTCTTGTACAATGATCTTAGTGTGGACACATAATGCATTCCTTAACCCTAACCATCAACAACTAAATGCCCTTATCCAAACCTTAACCTTAACCTAATTAGAATCCTAATCCCCCTTAAACACCTTAAACCAGGTCTAATAAACATTTAAAGGTGTGACAGAATGTGAGGACCAACAAAATTGTCCTGACGTTTACAAACTATCATCTTTTTGGTCCTCGCAAAGATCTTTGTACATTTGGACACCTTAAACAAAGTATTATTATATCATCATACGCGCCCCCATCCTAACTCCCCGCCCCCCCCGGCATTGCACCGCACCCCCGCCCCACTTCTTGAGAAGGACAGCCTTATGGAGACTCAATAAGGACTATATTGGTCAGTGCTTATGCCAGAAAATGTCATAAAGAGGTAATAAATACAAGTACACACACACAAACACACACACTCACACACACATGACCCAGACGTAGATGTGGAGCAGACAGTCACATGGGAGACCTCATTTTCCCTGATAATTTGTTTTGCTCTTTTAATTTAATTTTCCAGCAATCATAGAAAACAACCGCAGCGGCACTCTGGTGAGATGAACTCTCCCGTCTCACGGTTCCACAGGGTCGAGCTCTACTTGTCCCAGTCGTCAATTTCAATGACGGGAAATCATTTGCAATAATATTTTATGTTGTTTTACAGTTTTTTATTGTGTCACCTTTGAACCGCAGCAGAGTTTATATCGACTTTATGGACTGTTACCACAGCGCGGTTGGTGTCGCTTGGTGTCGCTTTGATCAGCACTCTGCACACACATTCTTCCCATCATCATCACAGTGTTTATTATGGGCTGCAGCTGGAACACCTCGAGTCGCTCAGGCCTCACGCCACCAAGGTCACACTGACAAAGAAACACAGCCATGTCTGTTTGAAGGAAAATGTTGATTTTATTTACAACCACTGTCGTTAATTCCCTCGTGATTGGAATCGTTTTCTACACCTTTTCTCTTTTTTTAACCTGTGTTAGATAACTCTGAGTGCAGCTGCTCTCCTGAGTGCGTGCTGTTCCATTTCACGTGACCTTCGACCCCCTGACTGTGGACGAGAGCAGTGATAAGGCTCCAGAGGCAGTCTGTTTGTAAACATGCACAGCCTTGATGTTACTGACCAGCAGAGTGAGAAAGAAAGAAAGAACTAAAATTGTTTGCTTAAATGTAATTTTATGATGCTGATAAAATGAATGGAAATGAATTAGTTGATTTAAGTCAGTGCAAATGTGTGGCCCAGTATGGAGAGAATTTTGTTCCTTTATTATTCAAACAAGCAGAATAGATTTTAAACCAAAAAAGGGATTTGAGAGCAAAAAACAGTAAGTGGCAATCAATAATAATGTCACGATCTCACCTGCACCTTCCTCTCATTTTTATTGTTAGTGTTTTTGTTTTGCTGCTGCTGCTTCTTTCCTCCCTCACTCTGACTCAGCAGGGGGCGTGGCTGACCTACTTCCTCCAAGACGCCGGTGATTGACTACACCTGCGCGGCTCCGCCTCACCTGCTCCAGATGAGCAATCAGCGGGGCTTAAAAGCGGAGCCGTTCCTCTTCACTGGCGTCAGATCGTTTTTCATGCTACACGGTACAAGTCATGCTAGAAGTCAACTCGCTGTACTTACCTGCCTTGGATACTCACCTGCCCTTCCTCGCTCCAGGTTGCCACGGCTCCTGCTGCTCCACGAACCCACTGGTCTTGCTCCTGTTTCCCTATGCTCCTGGGATCCTCGTCTCCAACTGTGAGTTCGTTCCTCACTGGAACCCTGCCTGTCTGTCGAGCCACCCCCGCAGTAACTGCAAGGACAATTTTCCCCCTGTCTCTATATCTGTCCCCTATCGCTTCCTCTAGTTTTGGGAAGTCGCTTTTTGTTATTTCGTTTTTGTAAATAAATACCGTTTTTGTTTTGAAATACCTCGTCTCCGTCTGCTTCCGGGTCCAAACCTAAACGAACTCTGACAAATAAAGGAATAAAATTCTCTCCATACCCCTGAGGTGCAAATCAAAAACACAAACACAAAAGCAGACAACACAAAAACATGAACTCACAACGGAAATGCATGTCAAAATGGAAACGCAAATCCACAAAAACAAAAGCACAAAACACAAAAATTTACGCAAAACGTTGTTTTTCGCGATCGCCCAGGGTCGTCGCTCATTTTACGGACGCACAGTCTGTGTTTTTAACACCCATAGGTGTATGCTTGGTGAATGTTATTGACATTCGTACGTATCGTGTTGTAGTACTTCCGGTTCAGGGTCACTGTTGAATATGAGGCTGTTTTCAGTCAAGGAGCCACTGAAGTTGACTGTAACTGATATCCGTTACATATGCAGACTGACATCTAAAACTCCTGCCACCAAAATGGATAAGAGGTTGAAGCAATACGCTTCTTCATACACATGCGACAAGAACCGCGGTGAAATCAGTTTCAGGTTGGATATTCAACAGAGATTTGCTCCAGATCCAGCAGCACCCTCCTGCAATCTCTCCCCAGAGATAGGTGCACGATCACGGCTTGTTCAAAGTCTGCGGTCTCATCAACAAATTACCGTTTAAATGCCAATCGATGGTCCATAAATGAGACCGTGGTAGTCTAGAGCGATGGGTCGGACTTTAAACAAGCCGTGATCGGGCACCTGTTTTGTTTTTTAGCTGGTGAGCCAAAGGCAAATTGGACAAACAAGTTCTATTCTATTCTATTCCAAGATTTTCTGCCATAAATGTTTGATGGAAGATGAATGCACATCATAGCACTGCACCAGGAATTTGAATCTCTGCCAAAAACGTATATAAATGTATGTATATAAAGAAGAGATTAGCATCGAAACTTTTCTCCCCGCTAATGCAGATCCTGCGTTTGCACTGTGGCTCTAAATAACAATTTGGAACAGAAACATGCAGCTTTTTCTATATTCCAATTCACCAAAATAAACTGTGCAGATACAACAGAGAGAGGCAAACTCATCCTTTCACACACAATACACACAGATTCACTGGTCACTGGTCACCGTAGAGACCCAAATGTAAACTTTACTCCAAAAGATGATTACCACAACTCTACAGACTCAAGAACTGGCAACGTATACCCCACATACAGGACAACAGCATGTGCTAATGACATGTAGCTGTCACTTTTCCCCTCCACAATGAGTTATAATGACTTCTCTACACTTTTGAGAAAGCCTCACGTCATTGGACACACACACACACAAACACGCACATCTGTGAGTGAGGTTTTCATGCTGCTGCTTGCCAGCTGGGCTGGTCGGGTCTATACAGAGATGTGTGAGTCATGTTTGTTAGAGCTGAAGCGTCTGCACGCAGGAATAAAGACCGTGCAGAGCAATTATCCAATCAGACGTCAGGTCTGATGGAGGTAGAAAAACGTCCATGTGTGACAAACACATAAATACTCGCCACTGCAGGGGAGTGAGAGGCGAGGAGATGATGGGAAATGCAGAGTCAGAGGTGTGTGCGTGTGTGTGTGTGTGTGTGTGTTTGTGTTCGTGTAGGGGGGGTCCATGATCGAGCACTCAACCCAAAACCCCCCTAGAATCTGGCAACATCGCAGCTGCCACGGAGAATGCTCCATAAAATTGGAGAATATGGCGGCAGGATCACGGAAAAAAAGGAGAAGCAAGAAATGTGGATTTAATTAAGTGCTCACACAAATTCTTCCATGACTGCCAGTAATTTCAGGAAACAAGAAGAGATTACAGATTGAGTAGTGACAGGACCACCATGTATGACCAGTATAGATATATGTTGGGGAGTTTTGGACTGAAAAACACAAAGAAGTGTCCACGAGAAGTTTACCCCTGCCCTGCTGCAGTACAAACACAAACACTCCCTCGGTCAGGTGTGATAGTATTTCTTGACAGAGCCTTTTTTAAAACTTTTTTTTTTAATGTATCTTTCAAGAAAAAAGTTGTAATATTATGAGTTATTTATTGTTATTCACAATTGGAAACTTCCATTTTGAAGCCTAGGGTTAAGTATCTTGACCTGCATCATCCTTTTCTAATGTCAACAATCAGATTTGATAATGTGAAGACTTCCGTTGGTTTTTTTAATCGACCTTTCTTTCACATCTGGAATCAAATAACATAAAATCAATCAATCAATCTTTATTCCAGACACAATGGTGGTCCATAGAGAATACAATAAAAAAAAGACATACAGACATATAGATAAAAAGTCATAAACAGTCCATAAAAAGTCCATAAAAAGTTCAGATATTCACAGATTGCAACGCCAGTGGTTCCACAGTTTAGAAGTACATTTGACTGCACAAATAACATAAAAGATGATAAATGCATGTATTTGTCTCTCAGGTGGGTTTCAAACCCAGGATCTGGCTTCAAATCACAACTCCTTACCAGCGGAGCTAACGGGGTGACACGTGATTGAGGCTGATTTTCGGGCCATAGAAAAACTGACCGAGGGCCCGGACTTTAGATATACCTGGTTTAGTCTAGAAATGTCTATAGACGTATAAACAAACTGGAGAAATCACCCTGATGGCCCTTTAAACCCTGCTGAAAAAACCAGCTTAGACCAGCTTAGGATGGTTGATGGTTTTAGCTGGTTTTAGCTGGTCTTAGCTGGTCTTAGGCTGGTTTAGTTGGTTTACCAAGCTGGACAAGCTGGCCAGGCTGGTGTGTCAGTCGCTGGCCAGCTGGTATGGCTGGTCACCCAGTCAGGCTAAGCTGGTGTCAACCTGCCTGACCAGCAAAACCCGGCTGGTAGGCTGGAGTCAGCTGGTCTGTCTAGCTTGTCAGCTGGACAGACCAGCAAAACCCGGATGGTAAGCTGGGCAAGCTGGTTGGATGGCCAGCCTCTTAGACTGACCAGGCTGGACTATATCCTGATATATATATATATATATATATATATATATATACATATGTGTATATATGTGTGTGTGTATGTGTATATATATATATACATATATATATATATATATATATGTATATGTATATGTATATATATGTATATATATATCTGTGTGTATGTGTGTGTAATAGGGAAGCCACAAGGCAGTGTTGGTTAGTAGATTAAAAGTTATGACTAAAACCTACAACAGGTCTATAGTGTTTGCTCTACAAAAATATATCAAAACAATAATAGTCCCTCTTTCCCATGAAGAGGCAAAGGCAGGTTGAGAAAACTAATTCATGAACTATTGTTTTTAGAGGATTTACATGGACTGTCCTAATACCTGTGATCCATTCAAACCATGAAGAGCAATGAAAAATATTTCCTCATATTTTGTTTCACAGTTTATATATCACTGACACACCAATACTCTATAAAGTGATCGGTGTGGTCAAAGAGAAAAAAATATCATTATTTTGGCACATGTACTTTATGTGCCAAAAAACTTCAAAACTTGATTGGGTCAAAATCCATCAACGTTGTCTGTGCGTCGAACGTCACACGTCATCACGTCGACAGAAGATGACGCAACACACACCTCGCCAGGTTCTGAAGACCGCGAAGCGCGAGCCACCACCGGGGAACCGGACAGGCGAAGGAAAACGGGAACAAAAGGTCTGTGCACACTACATACGGTATATAATTCACACTTTGTGTTGCGTTTTCTATTAAAGTAGTATATTTATATTGTCGAGGCTGGTGGGTTGGTTTGGATAACAACGTAGCTAGCCATTTAGCCGCTAGCATGGAAGCTCACAAGCTATGGTCTCCACCGGAACGTCTCTCTCGTCGCGAGCTAAATATCCCGAAGTCATCATAGGTAATAGACACGACCGTGTTAGCTTCAATCTCAAGACTTGATGACTGTGTGCGTTTTTATATACAGTCTCTGGTTATTCAGACTCCTTTTAAACACCATGTTTCCATTTTGTGGTACTTCATAGTATATGGCGAGTCAAGGTGCCACTTTTTAAATTACGATTATTCACACTCCTCACACACTGCGGCCTGTGCCACGGAGCAGGGAGGTCCTCTGAACTCAGACTGGCTCTGTTTTTTAATGACTGTTTTAACTCCAAATAGCTTCAGCTTTCTTCTTTCAGCTTTGTACTTCAGGTAAACGCGACAGCCATCTAAAGATTCGCTCCGCTGCTGACCTCAACTGGTTCCAATAACACGGCTGAGCCGTGAGGTCTCCAACTAAGAGAAACACTCCTTCAACCCCCCCTCCGTCCTGAGGGACCTGGACAAAGACACTTGGAAAAAGGAAAAGACAGAAGGTTCATGGCTCAACTCGCTCCTTCTGGAGGTGAATTGATTTAACACAGCGTCGGTGAAATATTACTCTTGTCCTGACCACTCTTGACCCTCCTAAGTCCTGCCTCCTTAATCCAACCTCACCCTCAGGACAGCCACGGATTCCAGGAAAAGTTGCAGCAAAGTTCTGGCTCTCGTAAATCACGGTTGGACTCCACAGTCGCTCCCTGCAGAGCAGTGAGGGAGAAACATCATCCCCTTCCTTGTTTTCCCTCCTCAGCCCCTCCAGCTTCTTTACCCCCTCCTTCTATCCTCTGTCTGCTTTTTAATGCAGCGAAAGGTAGCAAACGACAACTGTGAGTCATTTACTGTGTGCTAAGATCTTTACGATCACGTCTGCCACACCACGGTGGCGTCAAAGTCATGCTGCTTCAGTCTTCAGTCTTTTTCCTTTACCTGCTATAGAGTTTCTGTATCGTTAGGTCTTTATTACCCATAATTCACAACAGTGACAGTCAAGTCTGACTCACTCTTATCTCCTCACACAAACATCTCTGTGGTCAGTTAAAGTCAAGCTACAGTTGGAGCCTGACCACTGCCCTTGTCCTAGTACACAGACAGTCATACAGAATTAACGTACGGTGCTTTTCTACTACACTCAGCACGGCTCTTCTGACTCTTTTGATTGACCGAAACAACACCGAACTGTACCTCAGTTACAAAAGACTTCAAGACATAAGATGAAAAACACAATGTTTTTGCTTTAGGAAATTTTTAAAAAATTGGTCAGAAGAATAGACCAAACACTGGACTAAAGTTAAGAGAACACAACAACAATCCCTGATGAATCACACAGCAGAGTTGGTTACTGGTTGATTATTTTTGACGGGGAACACCAAAGCTGTTAAAGCTCACATAGAGTGGTCCTGTTGCACATATATGTTAGTTATGGAGGTCTACTTACATATATTAACTTGTTTTTATGGTCAAAAACCTCCTAGTTGCTGTAAACGAGCCGATTGAAATCCTCTTTTCTGACGCTGTTCCTGAGTCGCGAGATTTCAGAGTGAACTCTGACCCCTAGTAGACAGAGTGATTGGCCAATACTATTCAGCACATCCGCTCTCAGAAGCGTAGCTCCCCCCTCTGGAACGGTGGATGCACTGCTCCTCATTATCAAAACATCGTTTTAACAGTGTTTAAAAATAGCTGCTTCACGACTCCCCGCCGCAGTCCCTTTTATGACTTTGACCCGGAGTCAGACCCAGAGTCAGAAGACACTGTCGCTCGTGAAACACCTCCACAACGGACATTATTCTTCTTCTGCGGTTCAATGTACGCAACCGGATGTGCCCGGACTAGTGCCCGGAGCAGGACGATCTGCTGTTCAGGAGAACCGCTGTTTACGTAACCGGACCGGGTTTTTTCAGAGATCTCGCTGAGCCCGAGATTACAATAAAACACAGTGTTCTCAGCAATGGCTGAACTGTTTGTTTAAAACCTTCAGGGCTTCTTAAACAAGGTAATGACGTAGATACACACTAAAAAACAGCGTTAATCGGAACTTACGGTCTAGGTTCGCTTTAAATACAGTTAAACAGACTGTGATGGGGTCAGTTCCTGTCCTTTTATTTTGTCAAAGTTCTTGGTTTCCTGTGTTCCTGTTTGTTCTGCTTTTTGTTGCAGGAGGCTGGCCGGTTGGAGGGGTGGAGCTATGGAGCCACTCAGCTGCAACTCATGTCATGGAAAATACATTCTCTCATAGAAGACACATATCACATCATCACATTTACTTGCATCTGACTCACATTTATTCACATGTATTCACATTTACGTCTATTCACAGTTACCATATATACAGCTCATACTCACAGTCTAATCTTACTCATGCAGCTTTAACACACTCATAAGTGCACATTCTTAGCCACTAGTGTTGTACCGGCGCCGTCAATCACTCGCGAATCTTCGGCAAACGGCGCCAGCCAACGTGCGCCGAGCGAGAAAGGAGTGACTAGCAAGAAGAACTGTGTCTGCCGTGCTGCTGTGATTCGTTCACGCTGTCAGTCACTGACTCAGTCATGATTCGCGAACGAACTGACACACAGAGAGAACTGGTGAACTGTGGCTGAGGACGTGAATCTCGTTCGCGTTGCACTGGGCTCCTGCTAAGCACTGAACGATTCGGTGAACGAATCTTTTGAACGAATCATTTTAATGAACAGATTCTAGTGATTCAGTACACTCAAATGAACTGCCGATCCCATCACTATTAGCCACCTGCATAGAAACACTTAAACCGCAACTGACAGGAACTCACGTTCAAGTCCTTTCGTAGAACACACATATATACACCGTTTCTCCTAAAACCAACAGGGCCCCTCGCCCCTTACCACAAACCATCGAAGGCGTAAAAGGTCACAAAACAACAGCACACGAACATGTGCTAAAGCGCGCCATTCTCCTGACTGCTTCCTAGTTCAGTCGAGCTCTTTTGCAGACCGCTTTGCACTCTGTAAAACTCTGTTCCACTCTGTTCAATAAATTCTACAAAGACAACTTTGGACAACCCTCGAATTTCTTCTCTCACCCGGGGTCACACGAAAATTTACACAACACTCATCTCCTCATTTTCTTCTGCTATTTAGACTCTGGTTTCTGGGTCCACAGTTGCCAGTGCGCCATGTCGGGGTCGTACCTATGTTCCCCGATCGGGGAGCATCGGACCTTTTTTTAAAAAAAGTGTCTGATGTTTCCAGTTTTTCCCAAAAAAGGTCCTATGTTCCTCACTTTGTGGAAGCCTGGGTGTGGAGCTCCAGGGTAAAAGGTTAGGACCCGGGGAACATAGGACCCAGGGAACATAGATACGGTCCCGCAATGTCTATCTGACCCTGTGTGTGCTGTGGATTCAGACCTCTGCCTGCAAGTGGGCCGGCCAGCCAGCCTTTGTCCCTGCCCCACTTAGATTTATTTATTTTTTCTTTTTTGGCTTGGTTTTGTTTCGTTTTCGTAAACAGTTTAGTTCCTCCTTTTTCCCTGTAATCATCGCATGAACCACTCCAAAGTCAATAGAAGTGGTGATCAGCAGTTGTATTTGTTCAGATGCTTCATGTGGGGCGAAGTCATTTGCAAAATCTGTCCGATGAGACCAAACATTGTAGGAATGCGGCGAACAACAAAAACCTCCGACCAAACTCTCCTGCAGGTGACTGGATGGTTGCACGAGGGAGGTTTGTGTTGCAAAACTCACACAAGAATTGAAGAGGAAAGAGCTGTAAAATCTATCTCAGGAAAATTCAGTTCCGTGAAACGACTCGGTCAAGTGTGGGGGGGAGGGGGGTATTTTTTTTTTACACAAGCTTTGTTTCACAGCACGAGTGGAAAACCTTCTTATTGATTGACCTGCGTTTAGACCTAAAAAGGAGCGTGTGACTGCCGGGTGAGTGCTGTGGCCCAACCCATGTGAGCGATGGACCTGTCTCTGCATGTCCGTTAGACACAGGCAGGCTGATTAATACACAGGGTTAGGTTCATGTATAAGTGACAAATCCATCACGTGGCCGCGGCTCTCATGAGTAACACATAAACAGAGGACATCCGTAAACAGTTTAGAAGACCCGTTTGGACTTTGTTTCAGAAGGGCAGGCGGGTGGGTCAGTTGTTCGGTGGGAAGGGGGGAATGCAAGTAAAAAAAAAGGATGGGGACAGGAGGGGGTGAGGGCCTGAAGCACTGCAGCTGATATTCTCTCTATGGTGACCCAGTTGGTAGGAGCAACGTCAGACTGCCTCAGTTCTCCGCTGGGACTTTCTGCCTCTACAAACAAACCGACCCCGGGCCTCTGGTCTAATGGGAACCAGACCTGCTCAAGGACCAAATCCCCTCTCTCTCCTTCCATCCTCTTCTCTCTCTCTCCTCCTCCTCCTCCTCCTCCAACACTCTGCTGACACACACTCCAGCTGAAGGACGCACTTCAATTATCCCAAACAGACCTGAAAATATTCCCCTTTTTCCCTTTTCCCAGTGTTCCCACACAACCGCACTTTCATGACGTCCCATGTTCCTGCATCAGCACTGACCTTCTTGACCCCTGGGCTGCCAGACTCCAGTGACCTGCCCTTATCTCCACAGACACACTTTCTCTCACTTTCACATGCTGTCTGCATCACTCCTCCTCCTCCTCGTCTTTCACTCGCTTCTTCCACGTTACTGTATCGCTGCTGAGACATGCAATAAAGTCCGGACATGTTTTTGACAGAATTGCCCGTAGGTGAGAACACAAATCACCAGAAAAAAAAAGCAGAAGTCCCACAAATGTCTGGATAAATTCAGAGCGAGTCCATGTTTCATGTTCAAACAATAGAAAATGATCAAATAGAAAACCTTTACAATGAAAGTGCAGAAGAGCTGTTGTTAATGTAGAATGTTCCTATCCGTGAAGTGGCTCAAGGATCTTGTTTTAGTGAGAAACATACTCTGAAGGCCTGTATACAGGTGCAATCCATTAGGTCCCAATGGTCTTTGGATGTTATAAGAATAGCGCGAGACATCTATCACAGGAAACTTGAGTTTGAATGTCCATTAAGTCTTCTCGACAGGTTAATCTCGACACTTTGCATTACCGAAATTACGCGCCGGTTTGTGCTATCTGAAGATTTCCAACAGTTTCTGAAAAGTTGCATGTCAAAGCCAACATTTGGCTATTTAGGTCATTTCACTTGCACTGTTGCAGGAATCAGCGTCATTGTCACCAGAGCGGAGAGAGTTGGAAAAAACCCTGTACATAGTTGACACAAATGTTAAAATATGATTAAATATGTTTGATACTTTCAAATTGAACATAAAATAAGAAAATATGGTGATCATGTACAACTGCAGTTTTTTTTTATTTTATATATATATAGGTCCTGGTTTGTCTTCATTTGAACCTGTTAATACACTATTTTAACATATAGTAAATTGTAAATAACTGCCAGATATTGCAAGTTAAATGGGCAAAAGCACAGGACATTTTCTGTCCACATTGTGAGCCACAGGTGTTAGGGTTAATGCTCATCAAAGGCCACATTATACTTCTCCGACTGCGTAATGCGCTATCTGACTGCGTCACCACGGAGACCCCTCGAGCCTTCATACTTCTGCGTCGTGGACGGATACGCGCTGCAATTTCCCGCCCGATCAGTAGGAGTCGCTGTGCAAGGTTGTTGGCTACAGTGAGCAATGGCGTCCGAGAGAGAAAGAGAGAGAAAGACTGTTGTTGTTGTTGAAACAGTGGCCATTTCTCACTTTTCTGTGTCACGGAACGCAGTTTTAAGATAATTTGAGGCGAGAAATTAGCTATTAAGAATATGCACAAAAAATATTTTGTACAGTCGGAGACGACTAAGAGGCTCTCTGACTGGCTCTACGTAACCTACGCAGAGCACTTTATGCAGGAGTATAAATTGGGCTTTAGGGTGCTTCTTTTAGATAAACACGAGGTTCTGGACTTATTTAACCCCGGAAGTTCGAACAATAACTACCACACGTGTTATCAGTGAATGGCCATGTGATGTTTTTCTCTTCTCCACAGATGTCACCTCCAGGGCTCCGTAGCTTAAATAAGTGTTTAATTAGATCACCGCTGACTGACGAAGGAAGAGTCCCTCGTCTGTGGTTCAAGGCCGGGGTGGGGGGTGGGGGAGCGAGCAGCACATCCCCGGATTTTACACAGACTGAATGTTCTCATTGTGAGGGTTCAGAGTTTATCAGTGAATGTCCTCCCAGCCTCACTGTCGTCTCTATCTGAATGTTCTTTTTCACTCAAGTATGAATATTGGCTCAGATTCCGAGGCGAAGGGGAGGGTGGGGCGGAGGAGAGGAGAAGGCCCTTAAAACATGCCGGGCCTCCACATTGACAGCACGTCCCATTCAGTGCTGATTGTGACAGTGGGCCTCACAGACATTTGGTACAGTTTAAACTGAATCGTTTTATCATTGCATTGCATTCTCCCTGATGTTAAGTCTGTGAGAGCGTCCTTATTTTACACTCTCTCTGTGTGAGCCTCACACTGTAATATTAGCCAGAGAAACACTCGTCGTTGTTCTCCGCTCGTGCCAGGAACGACGGTCTTTGCTGCCAAGTGTCTGGAAGTAAAGGCAGATTTATTGAGGAGAGTGAAGCGTGTCTGAAAAGTTGGAGCAAAGCTTACAGACACTGGATTATAGAGTGTTCGGCTCTGCGGCCCTCCCACACATCTGGGCACAAACGCGTCAATGTTCCCGCAGGCAAAGATCTGTGATGAGCTGAGTCCATGCCCAACACACACACACACAGACACACACACCCAGTGTTTGATATTTGCCTGGTCTTGTGAGCTCCTCTAGGGCTCCCTGTGTGTTTTTGTGTGTTTCTTTCTCTGCCAGGAGTGGCCAAGCCCAGACGTAAAACCCTCTGGAACATTTCTGCAGAGTCAGTGCAAGGCAAGACCTGCCGGTAACAAACGTGTTGCAACTGTTAACTCCCTGAAAGAGTGTAGGAGTAGGAGGAGTGTGTGAAATAAATTAGTCTGACAAAAGTGTGTGTGTGTTTACGACTCCTCGGAGTGCTCGGTTATGTTGGTTATATTCATGATACAGACGGTGAAATCCCTGTTGGTGGCGTGTGTTTTTGTATGATATAGCTCCAGGATAAATTGAATTGCTGCTCCTGCATTGATCTCCTGTAAACATGTTGCCTCTGTGCCACATTTCCACTGGGTTAAACAGAAATGGATCGATACTGCACCGTGAACAGAACCCACATCCGGCACTTACTGTGCTGTAGGTGGGGGTGCACTGACATTGTCTGCCAATTTTTTTATTTTTTTACAATCTCATTAAAACATTAAAAATCTTGCAACATAACCACAAGAGAAACAACACATGATAAGGCCAGGAGGGTGTGTCAGCTCGGGAGCTGAATCAGTGCTGGTTTATATTCCCACTGATGTCATTCGTCGAGGCAACAGAACTTTGGCAGGAAGGCAGTGACAAACAGTCACGGTCGTTGACCCACTTCAAGGTAAAAAAGTCACCGATCACTCTTGACTGTCGCTGCTGCTGCAGATTAATGATTATTCCCTGACGTGGGACTGTGCAGACAAGGGGACAGAGGGTCTTTTGTCCGTTAATGGTTAAATATACACGTCTCTTTTTGTCGTTTGTGAACAGCCCCTTCCTCTTCCTCCACATTGTTCCCGTGATCACGTTGCAACCATTTGTGAACGGGAAGTCGAGACACCTGGACGGAGCTCGCTGTCTCTCCCTCCAGAATAGCTCACGCCAAAGCGTATATAATGCAGCCACGTGATGACATGGATGCTGGCTGATAGTGAGAAACTAGCAAGCGGGGGGACTCCACACCCCCGTAGCCCCCCTTACCCCCCCCCCCCCCCCTCCTTCTCCTGAATCAAATACGCAGAGATGTGTGGGATTACTCTCACAGGAGGAACTTGAACCCTCTGACTTCCTGCCCACTGATGAGGTCATTGGTCTCAGTGGGAGTGTCTGTGAAATGCCTGCTCAATAACAGCCGATGGACGCTGGGGAACGGCAGCAGAGAGAGGGTTGAGAGGGAGGAGGGAGTGAGGGGATGACAGGTTGTATGAGGAGGTGGAGTACAGTGCTTGTCTCTTGTGATCCTGAGGGCTTTTGCTGAGCCCAGCATGTGTTCATGTTATGACGAGGAATCTCAATCTCTTAAAAGAATTGTCCAAAAAGGGGAGTTTTGTATGTGAAAAGCGAGACCGCCAGGAAGATCTCACATAAATGGCTGAGAAATGTTCCCGTCACAGAAAACCCCCTCTGTTTTTCATTAATCTCACATGTGGCAGCTAGTAATTGCTCTTCGGGCCAGTTCATTTGAAACCTCACGGTTGTGTAATAAAGCTGTCGTGTGTTTTCGTATCACGGCTACCATGTTTATCACGTCAACCTCATACAGCGTTTGGCCAGAAAACCAAAACCAAACCTTTGATGACGGCACATTAATGGGAATTGCTGTGGCAACACGGCGGAGTTTGACGTTTCGCCAGGATTTGTAGTAACTCGTGTAAATGTGTAAATAGTCCGATCTGTTTGATGATGAGCGTTCTGGAGACAACGCGTGCACTGATGTCAGTCATCGCTACACAAGTTTATCTTCCTCGTTTGTGGGCAGCGCATTTGCAATTGGGCTTGTTGTTGGTTTGTATCCCTGCCAGGTCAAGGGCTGGGGTACCCATGAGCAAGGTACCAAGTCCCTATTGCTCAGATTTTAACTGGACAAAAACAATAATTTGGTTACTGTAAACACATTAGTCTGCCTAAAATTGAGCTAGTCTTAAATCTAGGACTAACATACCTGGATATTCATAGTCTGATTACTCCTGTATGCATACGCATAGTCCATTGGTTCTCTAAGTGCGGCCCGGGGGCCAATGGTGGCCCGCAGAAACATTTCTGGCGGCCCGCAATGAATTACAGTTGATAGTTTTAATCCAGGAGCTACTAAGCTTGTTAAATGTTTATTGGACATTACTGGATACAGACCAATACATGTAAACAAAAATACTGGGTATTTACCTGTTTTCTATATGGTGAATTTTAGTGTATTATTGTGTTATAAGCTGGTAATAAGCAGGTAACTACAGCCCCCAATTACTAGCTATTTACCCAGTAAATATATGGTAACAGAAATGTGTTACTTGGTATTAACCTGTAATTAGAAGGTAAGAACAATGGCCAAAATACTGGGTTATTACCCAGTAAATTATAAAGTGTTATTATATTAATGCTTAAATTACATTATATTAGCGCTTATATTACTTAACGCTAAACTGTAGAACTGCAATCTGGTCATTAAAATTATTATAAATGGGATTTCTTTCTGGTTTTTCTTCCTTTTTTTCCTTTGGCGGCCCTCAGTCCAATGTTGGGTTCCTAAATTGACCCTCAGGTATCAAAACTTTGAGAACCCCTGGCTTAGTCGGACGAAAAGAAAAACAAAATGTCTTCCTCATTTGTGCAGAGCCCCTCCAGTTAGCTCAGAGTGAACTTATGCGTTACATTTCATAGAAAACAGATGACTCAGGCTTATTATTGTGTTTGTTCAACAGTTATTACAAATGCTGCACATGCAACTGCACTTCATTTAACAGCCAATCACATCACACACGGGATCGGTTACACGTGTGTGTGTGTGTGTGTGTGTGTGTGTGTGTGTGTGTGTGTGTGTGTGTGTGTGTGTGTGTGTGTGTGTGTGTGTGTGTGTGTGTGTGTGTGTGTGCCACACTGACGTGGACCCTTGTGTTAGAAATGCAGACATGTAGGTGCAGGTGACTCTCCACAAACACAGTAACACACAGTCAAGTATGATCCGGCCCCTGGAAAGACTAGAGTGTCTGTGCAAGTCTTTCTCCTTTCATATGACTTACTTTATGCCAAAAGGTTATGAAGAGGGAATTAATGTACAATTAAAACCAAACATGTGTTGCCTACCCCAGCTTTAATCTATAGATTGAGATAATCATCATATGGTAGAATGACCTAGTGTACGGTTTTCAACAAGGAGGCTCTGTTCAACTTTTATAACTGTTATGCTTTCACAATAAAGCACTTGTGCAAGAAGGGAATATACATATATATACATATATATATATATGTATGTATATATATACATAGTTGCAATATGGTAAGAAATGTGTAGCTTGCGGCATCACATGCTCCCCATCGTCAGCTTGCCTCCCGCCCTCTTGCTCCCGGCTGATGTCAGAGCCTCTTGATTAAAGAGCGCTGCCTTTTACTCCCAGTGAAGATCAGCTTGTGCTGAGGTAACTTCTGGTCATTATGAGCAGCAGGATCTGCTGTGAGGGAGGAGGGAGGAGGGGGGGGGGGGCACCTGGTGCATATGTGGCCCGAGGCTGCAGCTCCATACTGTAGGTAGAGGTCAAGGGAAGGAAGGGAAGGGAAGGAGGGGCAGGACGGCGATCGCACGTACAAAGCCATCTTGTTTCGGGCCTGGGTTCACATGGAGCCGCTCGGCTGCCAAAAGGGTCCAGTGCCGTACATCCTGCTGCCCGCGTCAAAGACCCAGTCTTCAAACAAGTCACATGAACAAAGAGCCATACAGCAACGCATACAGAAACACACACACAGTGTGCACTGTAATCCACTATCTCCCTTCATCTGCGGTTTTGACTCCCTAATGCCCACATTCTGCTGCCTGTGCGTCTCAACACATCGCGCTTTCATACGCTAAAGGCCACATTTGAAAGATTCTGCGTCAGTTTTTGTGTAATTTCAGCTTTTTATCCATTTCAAGGGGAATCTAAAAACACAATTTCCTCCCAGAGAGAAATTTTTTTTTTTACAAAAAATCCCCCCAAAAAACATGAATCTCTTTCTTGCTCTTTCAGTTCATGCGATTCATCTTTATTCATCGTGGACAACGCAGTGAGACAAAGTTGACATAAAGCATTTTGCTGGTTTGCAACTGCTCTCCCACATGTATAACAGTAAAAATGACAATAATACAAGACAGTATAAACACCAACATATAAGACCTATTTGTCATCTTCCTAATACAGAACAATGTAAAAATGCACACACATTTCATTTATCTGTTTTATTTCACGAGGTGTTGAATTCCAGATCCTTTGATGGAGAAAGCTGATTTTGTCGTCTTCCACTTTTTTTGTTTGTTTGATTGTTTTGACTATTGTTTTCTTTCCTACCACTGTTTCTGTGATTGCTAAAGATTTATTTTTAAGAAGAAAGTGTGTCCATGGCAAGCTTTATGCACACGCTGCACAATTTCTCAGCGTTTAGAGTCGTTTTGGGGGTTTGGGTATGATGACATTTCTTGAAGCAGTGGGTTTACAGAAAGCTTTCGTATCAGGACTGTACAGGGAACGCGTTTCTGTTTGTGCGTGGATACAGCCAAACTCTCACACAACAACGTAATTTACGCACTCTCCATAAAACATACACACACCTCTACCCAACCACCCACAAACACACACACACACACACGCATACACACACACACACACACACACACACACACACACACTCACTCCCCCGTTTCACCCTCAGGCAGCAACATTTTAATGCCTTCCAGATGTTGACATGATGTACTCGACTCCAGCTCCACCAAAACCCTTGGAAGTCCGTGCCCTTCTCGCATGGTGTTAATGGTGATCAGGAGGCCTCAGAGGGGGCAGGGGAGGGGGGAAGGGTGCGGGGTGGGGGTTGCAAGACCTTTCAAGCCCCTACTGAGTCGTACAAAAAGCAGCTCGGCATCCTTTCCCTTTCAGAGGTTAATCACTGATCTGTCCGAACCAGTGGGGTTTCGAGGGGGGGGAGAAAAAAAAGCCGCATGAGGAGAGCGGGTGTGGTTTCAGAAAACACATTTGACAAAGAAGGTGTGCTTACAAACACGACAACAAAGTCCCTCTGCAGCTGTTCTCTATCCAGATGGGCAACGGTGGTAAATACTATTGGGTTTCATTTGTCTACATCCTTGGGGTTGGGCCGTTGGGGATCTTGTGTCAGCGGCTCTCAAAGGCTGTTCCTCATCGGCGTATTGCAGTTCTGCCGTTTTTTAAAGATCTGTATGTGTCACGAACTCTGCTTTATGTGGTGGAAAAGACACAAAAGCACTACTGTGAATGGTTTTGTTAGCAGTCTGTTTTATTTCTGACAGAAAGTGCATAAAACACAAGACACATGTGGAGCCCCTAAACAAATGAAATAAATACATTTACATATGACAAGAAATAATGAAAGTGTTAGAGTGACCATTCATGTGGCTACTACAGTGACAGTGATGAATGGCCATGGTAAGAGGCATCAAAATTGACATTTAATTAACAAAATCATCAGCAGCACAACACACAAACAGTGATCTGAGCACTGACCAGCAACACACACACATGGTGTCTTTTATACTGTGTCCCTGATTGTCAGCTCTACCCTTACCATCGTTACCCATCAACATCATTACTACCAACAAACAATTCATTTTTAACTTCATATTTTTAACATGTTTTTATACATTTATAATAATGGTTATTAAAAACAAACCCCACAATCACCATTAAGATTCCAAAAATCCTATCCGACTTTCACAAGTTTCATTCTCCTATCTCCCCACTTGGTCTGCCCCGGAACCATAAATAAGTTCCTGTTTGCCTTGGGACTCTTTTACCCTAACACCATGCTGCAACAAAAGCAGAATGTGAGAGTGTACTGTCAAACTTGAACATCTGTTTACTATAGCACTCCTAACACACTGAACATACAGACTTCAGTCACACATTCAGTCATTAATATGCGCATTGTTATTGCCTGTTCCAAGGCAAACAATTATAAAGAAAATACGAGAAAGGTTTTTCCAAACAATTCAAACAATAAATTCAATAAATAGCAATTATTTAAATGTTTTATAGAAAATGTGCAAATTTTCTGTGCAAACTTGCAGTAAAATGCTAATCGATATTAAAGTGTCATGTGTTTAGTGTTAAACCTAAAACCCAAATAGTGTAAAATCACTAGTCATGAAGTTCCCTATGCTACAGAAAGATATACAGTGCTAAACTATTGTAATAGACGTGTCACCTTTCATAAAAATGAGAAAATATATATAGTTTTTTAATTAACTTCCATCCATTTAATAAAAAAATTTGCAGACAAAAGTGTAGTTTTTGTCACATTAAAGGTGCATCATGTAATAAATCTAAAGCAACTGGCCATAAAATCCTCCTAATATGTCACAGAGACTCAGGAATAATGTTCATATAACAAACTGAACTCACCAACAACAACAGTACAGACAAAATATTTGCATTAAAAAAAATATTTTGCAGACTGCAAATTATGTTTATGTTTTGAAATCATGTGGCACCACCAGTCAGTAGAGTCTCAGCTGCCAAGCAACCACGGGTTGCACAGTTACGTCAGAAAACGAAACCTAAAATACCTCTTTTTTATTATTTGAATGCAGTAAACGTTTTTGGCCACATTCTTACTTATGGCACCTTTAACTTCTATATTTTTCACCTCCTTTTTGGGGGTGAATTAGAGTTAGGACCTCAACTGTGCATGGAAACCATTTTAGCTTTGACGCGACTTCGTGAAAATCACTCTCAGGAGCAGTTTTCCCTCTTCACAAACCTCACAAAATTAATTTTCTCTCACAGTGTCTAGGTATCAGACAATGTCCCAAGTCTGTTAATCCATAAAAGGTATTGACGGGTCGTCCAAAACGACTCATAGTTGTGTTTCAGTTGGAGGAAAAGTTGTGCTTTCCTTGTGTGTCCATGTCAACCAAAACCTCCATACCTCGCAAAGACATTAGTCTGACTGCTTCTCTTCCTAGTTTGTTCTGCCCCAAAGGTTTTTAGTATGTCTGTAGATTTCTTCATAGCAACTATATTTTTATTTACTTGTTTTCGTCCTCAAAACCTCTTCTTTTTTTTGCTTTGACCTTCAAGGATAGACTTATTAATCATACAATGTCCCAAGCCTGTGCTCTGTTAATCCGTAAAAGGCCGGTCATTACAGCCTTATCTGTTTCTCAGTGTCCACACTGCACCGCCCAGGGGACGTGGTAGACAGCCACACTCCCTCTGGGCTTTGTTTTTGAAAACCAAAATCTCCTCTCGAAGAACAGCTCATCTGGAGAAACAGCTGTTTGTTTAGTTCTGTGGCGGTTCTACGATAAAACGAAATGCCGCCGTCAGTGTGTTTCTCTTGAAATCTTGCAGAACGGAGTGGCCACCATTAAAACAAAAAAAAACCCAAAAAAACGAGACGATACAACAACAAAGACATTAAAGATAGAGAGCAGGGGAAAGCTCTAGGCTGTGGAACTCTGTGAGAAAGTGTCCATCTGCAGCACATGCTGGAAATGGCCCAAAACAAACAAGTTAAAATTAAACCACAGAAAAGACGGCCAATCTCTGTTTAAAGTACGTACAAACAGAGGATTACCGTCCCATTACCATTTCAAAGGTCTGAGAAATTGACAGTTTAGTGGTTCTGTCCTACCACAGTAGGTCTGATCATCTGTGGAGCAGCTCCACCACTGGCCCTGCAGCAGTTGTTTGCCACATACGGGTGAAATGTCGTACGTCCGAGTGCTAAGAAAAATGTCTCGTCTGTGCCTTGTTTTCAGTTTTTGCAGCATTTGCACTAAAAGCAGCATTCGTTTGTAGACGATGTATCAGAGATTCATCAGTTTGCATACATGAAAAACTAAAACTATACCAGGGACTTGGGTTCAGGGAGCGTGATGTGTCACAGGCCACCTCAGCCTTTGAGTCACATTTCCTACCACACGTGCACGTGTGTGTGTGTGTGTGTGTGTGTGTGTCTGTCTGTCACAACGTTAATATTCACAGTTTGTGTTTCAGTACAGATCTGATGACGGAGGAGAAAAGCTTAACTTCTCCTAACTGAAGCGGCTGTTGGTGATGTCATCTTTTGCATTGTGTCACTGTAACAAAGTTCCTCATTAGTAGATCAGTGGTTATGTTGAGTTGTTGGAGCAACACCGTGATCCCCACTGTTGAAATACAGTGGTGTTCATAGACTTTTCACAGGAGGCAGATTTATTACCAATAAGATAACTTGCTCCTCCTCCTCACATATACCTCACACAGGAAGCCGGTCAAGTGAAAAACATAGAAAGCTAATAACCACCATTGGCTCAATCCTAAAGCTTCACTTTTTTTAAATACTTTTAATCCACAGTTTGAGAACCATGGGGTCTAGCCTTCTCCCACACGCAAACTCACTCCATCTCATATTCCATTTTAGCTTCAGTGGAAAAAAAAAAATGAAGAGGTCCTGGGTTCAGATCCCAGATGAGTCCCCACCACGTGTTACATCCAGGCCGAGAGGAAAATCCCTTTTTCCCACAACACATTAAACAAACCATTTAAAAAAGTTTATGTATTGCTAAGTAGGTAGAGGTGTTCACTGTCTGTGTGTGTGTGTAAGAAATATGAAGATATTTAGTATTCTATCACATTAGCTTTGTGTTTACAAGATGGAGGATAATGTGGATGTGTATATAACTTTATCTGCTTATAGCTTACCATCTTACATCAACATGACTGACAACACTTATCCTGAGACAAACACATCTGAGTTATTTAATGGGACTATACATTGAATAGATATTGTTTTGTGTCTGAAAAGTTGTTGTCTTGGAAAAAAGCTGTCAGGAGCACTCACTCACTCACTCACTCACTCACTCACTCACTCACTCACTCACTCACTCAAATCAAAATAAATCCATAAATGATGATCATAAGAGGGTTAAATTGCCCACAAATCCTGAATCCTGAAAAATAAGAAAAAAAGATAGGGTTTTCTTGGGAAATTGTAATATTTATTGTGACGTTATCAGTGGTTAGACTTTATGGGTACACCTAAAAAAAAAATCAGATGAATCCGTCAAAAACTGTAGACAGGAGGTCACTAAAGCCATGCCAGTGAAAACAGAACCTCTCTGGAACACGGAGGCCAAGATTAAGTCAAGATTAATGATTGATCCAAATCAAACGTGACTTATATGAATGCCACATTTCCAAGCAGCTGACTTTGACCCTGCTAATTGACGTTTCCCCCCCACAGGCTCTGTTATGGCCTCATGGTGAGTGTATGTGGTCGCCGTGGTTTCCCCGTAAACATATGATATCCAAGTGTTTGCAGCAGCAGCAGCAGCAGCCCCCTCCTCCACCTTTAACCAAAAAAACCAACCCTCAAATGTGTGCACAGCCTGAGGAGATCACATTTTCAACATGGTTATTGGGGAAAGGGAGTAAGTGAGCGTGTGTGTGTGTGGTTTGACACCATGCTGCCATCTAATGGTGACTCGTGATAACAAGGCGCAGCATCAGTGCACTGAAAATACTGTGAGAGGACGAGTGTTTACTTGTGTATTATTTCATGTCATTCTTATATCAAATGTGTTTATTTATGTTAAAGTCAGGACATTTTGATTTCCTCACTTTGTCAATTTGTTACCAGTGTTGTAACAAAGTACAAATACGTTGTTGCTGTACCTAAGTACAACATCCTTTGTGTACTTACTTACTTACAGTACAGTAACAAAGTATTGTACTTACATTGTGTTGCATAACAACACACCCATTCACGCACATGGGGTTAAGTGTCTTGCTCAAGGACACATACAGACTAACAGAGCCAGGAATAGATCCCACAACTGTCCAGTTAAAAGCCACCATGGCTCAATCCCAACTACTCACTATTTTACTTCTAAAAGTACATTTAATATCAGAGACTGACTTTTGATGCGTAAGTACAGTAAATGTCATATACTTTAAGACTTTTACTGAAGTAATAATAATAATATTATTATTATTATTTTTATTATTATTATTATTATTATTATTATTATTATTATTATTATTATTATTAAAAAGTGACTTCAACGTCCAACTACTAAGTAATTTTCTGGTAAGATACTTGTACTTTTATTCAAGTATCCCTTAAAGGTACTTTATACAAGACTGACTTTGTTGTACAGAACACATGGGGGAGCCAGAGATCATGTGACTGTCCTCCATGCAGCTGCCAGTTAAGAAGATAATACACCAGATTTCCCCCTTAAAAAAACAAAATATAAAGTCTTAAAGGTCACATAGAGTGGTCCTGTTGCACATATATGTGAGTTATGGAGGTCTATTTACATATATTAAGTTGTTTTTATGGTCAAAATCCTCCTAGTTGATGTAAACGAGCCGATTGAAATCTGTCCTTTTCAAAGCGCTTGTCAGTCGCGCTATTTCAGCCATAAATCTCGCCGAGAAGAGTGTGTTGTGATTGGCCAGCCAGCGTAGAGCCTTCCCACCTGTGTTGTGATTGGCCAGGTATCTAGAAGTGACGTAATCTATCACGTCAGCTCTCAGAAGCGCAGCTCCCTCTCTGGAGGGAGGATGCACTGCTACTCATTATCAAAACATTGTTTTAACAGTGTTTAAAAATAGCTTCGTCACGACTCTCCGCCGCAGTCCCTTTTATGACTTTAAACCGGAGTCAGACCCAGAGTCAGAAGACACTGTTGCTCGTGAAACACCTCCACAACGGACGTTATTCTTCTTCTGCGGTTCAATGTACGCAACCGAATGTGCCCGGACTAGTGCCCGGAGCAGGACGATCGGTTGTTCAGGAGAACCACTGCTTGCGTAACTATAACGGGATTTTCAGTGATCTCGTTGAGCCCCAAGATTACAATAAAACACAGCGTTCTCAGCAATGGCTGAACTGTTTGTTTCGAACCGTCAGGCTTCATAAACAAGGTAATGACGCAGATACACACCAAAAAAAACAGCGATAATAGGAACTTCCCGTCTAGTTCCGCTTTAATATAGGTCTGATCAGGCATTAAAGTGTTAATAGTGCAAAAGTCTTAGGCCACCACGATAAGCTTTCCTATTTAGTTTTATTCATAACCTATATGGTCATTCTACTAATATAAAACCTAAACTACAGTAAATTGTGTGCAGTAAAAACCACTTTCAGGGAGAATTTATTTGCGTTTTCTTGAGTAATCTTTTAGCATATACTTGGGATTGTTGTCATGCTGAGAAATAAAAGGGTTTTCATTAAGAAGGAATGACACTAATGTCTTCATAACAGCTTTAAAACCATATTTTGGTTGCAGATTTTTCCTTTGAGAATGATGAGATAAGATAAGACAATTCCTCACGGCAGCAAAGACAGTAATGATAAAGGTAATAAATATGAACAACAATAAGACTATTAAAAAGATTATAGACATTAAGTTACCAGAATATATATACAGTACAGTATGGGTCTGATATTTAACATAAGCAGGATTGAACATGAGATAATGTATATGTTTATTGCACAGCCCAAATATAACCTTCATTATATTTATTATATTATGGACATGCACTGCAAAAACAGCCCTGCAAATATTATTACATTTATTCGCGTTTTTTTGTTTTAGGATAAATAATCTGCCAATGTGGTGGTGGTAGTGAGCAAGTAAGTTTTGCTTGGCTAGAATTCTTTATAAAAGTATAGTTTCAATCTGCAGCCACTTTCAGACTGAAATCTCACCCCCAGAAGACAGACTGTGTTGTGATTGGCCAGCCAGCATGAGCTTTCCCAACTGTCTCGTGATTGGCTTATACCTGGAAGTGACGTAATCAGCACACCATCTCTCAGAAGCGCAGCTCCCCCCTCTGGAACGGTGAATGCACTGCTACTCATTATCAAAACATTGTTTTAACAATGTTTAAAAATGGCATGGTCCCTTTTATGACTTTGACCCAGAGTCAGAAGACACTGTCGCAAGTGAAACACCTCCACAACGGACGTTATTCTTCTTCTGCGGTTCAATGTACGCAATCGGATGTGCCCGGACCAGTGCCCGGAGCAGGAGGATCTGCTGTTCAGGAGACAGGATCCTTATGTAAACGATTCCAGGCTTTTTCCGAGCGCTTGCAGAGCCCGAGATTACAATAAACCCCAGTGTTCTCAGCAGTGGCTGAACTGTTTGTTCCGAAATTTTAGGGCTTCATAAACGAGTTAAAGGCGCAGATACACACCAAAAAAACAGTGGTAATTGGAACTTCCAGTCTATGGGAGCTTTAAAACGAGGAAAAACAGGACAAAAACTAGACAAAACCAAATGCAAGACAGTTGTTCTTATATTAAGCAAAGAAAGTACGTCATGTACTAAATGAGTCTTCATTTACTTAATTAAGATGAATTTTACGAATCATAATTTTATAATGTTCTTACACACTTTTTATGTCTGTATTTGACACAAAACACTGTTTTCTCTTGATGCTGATGATTAAGGTGAGCTGTAATATCTTAGTAGGACTATGTTGGATTAGTTTTTAAGATTTTTGTTTGTGTGCTAATCAACATATTTTTCTGTTTTAGGCCAAAAATTACAATCATTTTCCAGGAATTAGGCTAATTTCACTTTCTTGAAAAAAAATAATTGTGCCGGTCAGGAGTTGTCATAACACCAATGCACCACACAAAAATGGAAATAAAAACTAAAAAAACTAAAGGAATATAGACCTAAACTGAAGTCGTTTGAAAATATGTACACAATCCAGTCAAGCCAGGCTATAATGCAACAGGTTGACTATAGAGTTGGAACACCGATCGACAGCTCTGGATAACTCCAGGGTGTTTCCCCCTCTATTCATTTCTTGGCTGCAGTCTGAGCAGATATCACAATACATCATAATTGTATGCGATCTTTGGCATTTTCAAATTGAAAACTGTTCCAAGAAGTGGAAAAAGGGGATTAAATCTGGCATAAGAGCACCTGTTTTGCAGGTGTAAATACTTGACACTTAATCCTAACAGGAGCTGTTTTTTTCCCAGTTAATTTTCCTGGCTGCATTGCAACAAAACAATTGAGAAACTAATCCAGAATTGCTAATACAATTAAAAAAGTCTAACTGTGGCCTCTGACCTCTGGGTTACACCACTTCCTCCCTGCAGATGTGTTTTACCTTGTGTTTTGGGGAGGGGTGGATTTTCCTCACAGCGTTGTGACCCAGATAATGAAGGTGTGCCTTTGCATTCAACTGGAAAAATATTTAGCACTTTATTGCTCCCAAACGAAGTGATTTCATCTCTCACAACCTCTTTTCGCGCTGTAAAAACTTCCCTCTGAGGATTAAACAAACACATCTGAAGCCAGTGCATCTTGCAAAATCATCACTTGTTTTGTTTTTTGAGTTTGAGTTTTATTGATTTAAAGATAGGTCTGTATGAAAAGAAAAGGAGATAATAAGTTATAATGTGTGACATTCTCAGCCTCCTACAATGGGCTGCAGGGATGTCAGACTTCCATTTCATATCAAGATTCATCATTGAATAAGTTTACAACATAATTCTGTTAAAATATGGTGAAAAGAGTTGTAAAACGTGAAGAAAGAAGGAAAAATATGACATCACACACTCTAAACACTCTCAACATAAGACTTATTAATATAAATAACATGACTAAAGAATTGATCCAACTCAACTCCAGAGGCAAATAAAAAAAGATTTCTGCAATAACACAAGAGAAAATAGTAGAATAACTTGAATTGCAACACGTTTATCTTTCATTGCCAACATGAATCATGGAAACTGTCAAAACAAAAGTAATTGTGTGAGCTTTCAGGGATTCTTGATGGAAAAACATTGCAGCCCAAAAATAAATAGATATTGTACAGGGAAAGTAAATTTTTTTATTGGAATTATTTGAAGCCTTCACCTAAATATAAAATGTCACCAAAATATTATAAAATAACAATAAAACCATCACAATATGTGACAGTAAATAATGCACCGGTCTTATCTCTCAAAGACCAGATTGACAAAAACAAAACAAGGATGACATTGTTTCCAGTTTTTCTCTTGGGAAGGAAAAATTAAAACAACAGATGTAACAAGTAGCCAAGTGTGACAGAAGGGAGCATTTACTTTGCACAGTACAGTATGTTGTATACTGATTTATTAAATGAAGTTTTCCTCCACTCCACTAGGGGCGAAATGCCCTATTTCACGTTGTTATCATCCCCTTGCAATATTCCAAATCTTCCAAACCATCCCACAAAGATGCGATGTGAGGTTAGTTTTGTTTCAAATATTATTCTATCAACACAGATATGTTCATCGATAGTCTGCCGTTACAATTGATTTGCCTCAGGTGCACTGTGGAGTCGGTATGAGTGTTTCTAATGCCATGCTAGCAGGTACCATTGACTTGCGCTAGCCATAGCACCAGCAAACTCGGCAACTAGAAGAACTGAATGAAATTTCTTGAAAACGTCTCCAAACGTCTCCATCACACCGGCTGAGTTGGAAAATAGGTCTTAAGTCCAAAATTCCAAACTATCACTTTAAAAACATAATTTTATCATTGTATCATCCAACGCTGACTGATCTTCACTTGGTTGAAGACAACCTGGTCTCTGTTGTCTGTGTCTGTCTTTACGTAAAAATAAATCACTTCCTGTGTGCAACACTAGAATTGTCACTGTGTCGACACGAGACCTAAACATACTGAGAAACAAACGGACATTTGTTTGTATTTAAAATTTGAGAAAAGTTGCATAGTCCTGCTTTAATGTGAAACCGACAATCAACCCACGACACAAAAATGAAGAGTTTTATGAAGCCATGAACCTTTGTTTGTCACTGAAACTCAAGGCAGGCCGACCCAAATCATCAAACATCATTGTCACGACCATGAGATGTTTCTCCAGAGAGAATTCCAGCTGTTACATCAAAGAGTTTCATGTGTATCCATTTAACATTTGATATGGGTTCGAATGAATGCAATGAACTCTTGATAGGACCAGTTGTTGCTCATGCCATAAATATTCCCACATGGTTATGATGTCAGGCTCGCATGTTGCAGAGCACAAATCAGCTCTTGGAAACATCAGGCTTAATTATGTCAGGTTTTTTTTTTTTCCACCACTCCTTTATTTTGAATGGTCAGCAAAAATCAGTCATGATGAAAGTGCTTTTTAAAAAATAAATAAATAAAACAAAAAAAACACCCTTCTCTGAAATAAAAAATAAATTCTCACTACTGTAATTTTACTGCGGTATCCAAAAAGCTTTATAGAAATAAAGTAGCCAGTTCAATTAAATTTCTAGGGCCAATTCCAATTCCTATCTTAACCCTCAAGCTCAACCCTTAATCTTAACTAACCCTCAAAACCAAGTGTTGAGGGTTATTTTGTCACTTAGAAATGGGACAAATGCAGATACGTCTTCAGACCGTAGGGGGCAGAATAACGCCAAAGCTGCGTCCAGTCTGTCAACTCCAAAAAAGAAGAAGAAGAAGAACACATTTACATCAGGATTATTTATTTATTATTTTATTTCAGTCAAGTTATTAGGTTGTCAGTTAGTTATAAGATGAAACTCATACAAATACCACAACCACGGACATATTCAGCTGACAGTTACCACACACCACGGCTTATTGAAAAGTTAACCATAGCAAACGATCGCTTGTCCGCACCGGCCGGCTATTGACAAAAGATCGTAAAATAAAAATAAATGTTACGCAACAATGACGTCAGTAATCCATAATATGGGCCTAAACTAAGACAATACAATTATTTTCATCATTTTTATATCTCTATTAACAAAGAAAATACTTCATTTGTAGCGTACTTGTTTCGCTGCTTTGGGCGCCATCTTTGTTATATGAAAACGCGCAATGCATTCTGGGTAGCCCTTGCTCCCAAGGGTGGTCTCGGATATTGAGGGCGATACAGCCCTTAAACTTGCCCCTCAACTCGTGCATTTTTGAGATTGAGGGTTAAGATTGAGGGTTAGGCAAGGAATTGGAATTCACCCCTAGTTTTCAATTTCAAAAAAGTGTTTAGTGTGCCTAACGTACATTACAACAACTGCAAATGGCCGTAGAAGCCCTGTGTCACAGCTCTTCTAAGGTCGTTTTCACACTGTATGGTTCGCTAGACTCGATTGCGATTGGAGACTCGGTTCAATTGGGGGTTACAACATTCAACCGGTCCAAGTTTGCTTTCACACTTTCGCACTTTAGTGAAACGAACCGAACCTTTTGAATAACATGTTCCCCTCCCTGCCTGAGGCGGCGCTGCATCAAGAATTACTGAAAGGAGAAGACGAGACAACTGTGTACAAGCTCATCTGGTGGTTAAAGCAGATATTACATATACGCTGCAACAGTGGACTTTCTCCCGGCTATCGTTCTACACACGCGTATGTTCTGGTTGTGTTTACCCACAATGCCATGCGTTGTAGTCCGCTTCCTGCATTTGGTTCACAGCAAACCAAGACCTAGGTTTAAGGGCAGGCTGGAGTTCGGATCAGAGTTCAGTTGTGCGTTCACACCTCCACAAACAAACCGGAGGCAAATGAACTAGGATTGGATTTAGAAGGTGCTGCTGTGAATTTTTCTGTTTGCCTCCGTTCTTATTGCGACTTGTGTCGACGAGCTCTGTGTGATCACACACAGAAAGGATCGTTTCCACCTCCATTTTGAACAGAGTCTGGCTGTTAGCAAGTACGGCGATTGGTCATCGTGTCGATACGGATTGTGCGGCAAATTTGAAAACGTTCAACTTCAGCGAAAAAGACGCGTCACGCTGTGCCATTCACCCCGCAAAAAGTTTGCGTCTACTCGCGTCTGTATAAGACTTTTTGTGGGCTTTTCTCTGTGTTTTCAGTCACACTCCAACCTGGTTGTTGTTGTCCTTGACCTGGTTGGTCGAAGGTCTAAGGACAGAGGATGTTACCAACCCTGTGAAGTCCCGTGAGACAAACTATGTTTTGTAAACTGTGGGCTATACAAATAAAGATTGATTGATTGTCTCTGTCTTTCTTGACACAAAATCTGCTCCTGGTCTCTCTCTTGCGTCTCAACCTCACCTCTTACATAAAGCAGCTGACTTTTTGGAGGCCATGTTAAGTAAAGTCATATATTTAAATTACGCTTCCTCACATTTTCTTGGAATATTTGTCAGATCCTCTGGCTCATCCCTCCCCCATGAGAAGTGGGAGTTTCCAGCAGAATTTAATTGTTTCTGGTCGACAGGCAGGGTAACGGGAAACCTGGAAGGAGAGTTTGTTCTTTGGAGACGAGACACGAGAGTCTCAACAGGAGTAATCCTTCCCCATACGGAACAATAATGTTAAAACAATGCCTTTACTGTGTGAAAGGAGGCCGTCAGCCCCACTCCTGCCAATAAAAGCACTGGAGCTTTATTCCCAGCTGAAGAGCACTGTTGCATTTGAAAGAGGACGGGAGAAAGCCGGAACTCAGTCGAAAGGAAAAGGTGCGGTGAATTCAAATGGAAACCTAGAACAAGAGCAGGGTTGAAGCCAGCAGCAGCATGTATTTACAGTGGAATCCAGAGATTAAAATCAGCATCTTTGTTAATGCTGAAGGGTCAACAAAAGGGTAAATACAACAGGGGGAATCAGTGAAGCACATTTCCACCTTTCCACATGAAGCACATTTCCAGCTCTCTCTCTATTTAAAACATGGTTCCTGTCAATAGTGGACTAAAAACAATTGTCCATTGAAGTAAACTATTTCCTGTTTGTTATCTGCATCGGCCATCTTAAATCTTCTAACATGCTTCGGGAAACAAGTATCACTCTGAGCTCTGGTTAATAACTAGTGCTGTCAAACGATTAAAATATTTAATCGCGATTAATCACATCAATGTCACAGTTAACTGGCGATTAATCGCCATTAATCTCACATTTTTATCAATTCTAAATGTCCCTTGATTTCTTTTTGTACCATTATTTTTCCTAATTTTAATACTCTTATCAACATAGAAAAGTGGATTGGCTTGCTTTGTGTAAATGTTATTTGCATATTTTGGCATATACTGTAGTCTAGGGCAATTAATCAAAATGTATCTAAATTCCAATACAGCTTACTGCAAATTCAAGACACAATATTTATAATATAATATTTGTTCAAGCCTAAATCTAATCTTAGATGAATTATTATTACACATCTAATTCTACAGACTGAACCACCCTGGCAGACAAACTAATCTATGTTACAGGCTAAACCTGGTGTGTGTAACGTGTGTGTGTGTGAGGAGCTGTGTGTGTGTGTGCTGTAGGAGGTACGAGAAGTTCGCGTACTGTGCCGTCAGAGAGGTACGTAGGTGAAGCAGGAAGTAATGTGTTTACATTAGCGAGCTGCAGGTGAATATCTCTGTCACTCTGCATATTTTGAGTTCTTCCTCTCACTGTGAGAGCCACACAATAATAACAGAGGCTGTGAATCACCCTGCAGTTCTATGAATAAAGAGCCGTTCTTTAACGCAGACGAAGTCCCGTGGTTCAATGCGTTGTCAATGCGACTATTCTTTGGTTGGGTCGCACAGCGTGTCTGTTGTTATGTTTCCGGTCTGTCTAGATCCGGTGTGGTGTTGTAGTTGTTGCAACAGCATGTCTGTTGTGATTCAACTTGTAATTGGTCAGAAAATATTAATACAAATGATTAATTATTTTTAATAATTAATTTTGTTATTAATTTTCTTTAAAATCCTTGCACGGGTCACCATTATGTTGTGGTTCAACAATAGTGGCAATAATTTGATTGATAAAAATAAAAGTAATAACAATAATTAATTCGTTTAATAATGAATTAACTTTCGATCGGGGCACCACCCTGAAATCAGGGAAAAGACAATCAATCTATGCCAGTAGTATATAGACGGGTAGTCTTAGTTCCCAAACCTGCCACTAGGGGCAAACATATCAATTTAATATAAAACTAATTAATTATGCATAAAATAAAATTGAAAAAAAATTGAAAAAATGCGCATGCGCGAAGGGGAGGAGTAAGGCGGGGATGCCCTCCTTAAGGCTGTAATGCATCAAATGTTTATATTAATGTTTTTAGGGGTTATAAGGAGCTTATCCAGGGAACTGTTCATGACCTCTGTTACAGGCAGGAGGAGTGTGTGTGTGTGTGTGTGTGTGAACAATGTATGGGTTTCCTGTCGTGGACTGCCGAAGTAAACTAGCACAAGGCTAATTATGGCGTAAATGTGTGTGTGTGTGTGTGTGTGTGTTAAGCTGATGCGCAATGTATGGGGCTTCTCGTCGGGGACTGCCGAAGTAAATTAGCACAAGGCTAATTATGGTGTAATGCATCAAACAGTGACATTAATGCTTTAAACGGTCAATGGTCCCTTTTTCACAACCGTTACAGACAGGATGTATGTGTGTGTGTGTGTGTGTGTGTGTGTGTGTGTGTGAGAGAGAGAGAGAGAGAAAGAAATATTTTAATAAAAGAAGCTTTAATACTTTCAATCGTATTCATGTATATTACCCCTTTATCACCATATCTATTTTCTGTCCTCACTCTACAGCATACCCTAAAACAATCTACTTCAACACATAAATCCAGTTTTTACTTTCCTATGTCAATAGGCCCCAACCTTTCTATCTCCAATGTTCCTATCTAATAGAGTTCTTGTCAAGACTACAGCTATGTACCCTATTCCTAGTTTTGGATACAAATGTAAGCTAAAAGGCTTAAATGTATTTTATTCCAGATCTTATGAGTCAGAGTGTGTGTGTGTGTGTGTGTGTGTGTGTGATTACCCCACCCGTCTGAAATGTGTACCAGCATGGCAGGACAGAGGCAACATTTTCATACTAGCCAGGTCAAAGGTTGCTGGTCTGGCAAGAAAGGAAGTAAGGAGGGGGGTGTGTGTGTGTGTGTGTGAGAGAGAGAGAGAGAGAGAGAGAGATGAGACACATTTAAGGACAGGATATGTGAGAGATAATTTAAGAAAATAAGCTTTAATACTTTAAATCTTATTGATTCACGTATATTATACTTTTATCACCATCTCTATTTTCTGTCCTCAATCTTACTGCGGCCGCTAAAGCAACATCCTTCTACACATACATATAATCTTTAGTAAGTGAGTAAGGAGCGCCCAAGTGGTGTGCAGTATGATGAGGTCTTTTGAAACACAAGTCAATTTAAAATGGTGAAAAAGGAAGGTTTTGGTGAATAAAGTATTTGTTTTTCAACAGGCAAACACCAATCTACTTGGGAAATCACATTCAAATGTTTCAGATAAACAGTGTTTGACTTTTACAGGGTTGGAGAGTTTTGTATCTACTGATATTCTCTTTAGAGACTAAGGTGGCCCTCAAATAGTGTTTCAGATTAACAGTGTTTGACTATTTGTACATTTTTGGAAGAGATTTTTTGTTTTAAACAATCTATTTACAAATAAAATGAAGGGACTCCGACTCCACTAAACAATCTACACAGGCATCATCTAGGCACTCTCCCCCCAGGACACTGCTCCTATCTAAGGGAATTCTTGTAGAGACCACTTCTAGGTATCACATTCCTAATATTGGATACAAATGTAAGATAAAAGTGAAGTTTCTTTAAAAATATTTTGTTTTTACTGATATTCTAAGCGGGCCGGCAGAGAAAGTGATGGTGGACCCATTTATGACCCGTTTACGATCAGACAGTGTGTGTGTGTGTGTGTGTGTGTGTGTGTGCATGAGGGTGGGGGCTGGGGGGGTTAGAGAGAGAGAGAGAGAGAGAGAGAGAGAGAGAGAGAGAGAGAGAGAGAGAGAGAGAGAGAGAGAGAGAGAGGGAGAGCAAGACATACTTTAATAAGAGATTCTTTACTGCATTCAATCTTATTCGTTCAAGTATATTATACTTTTACCGCCATTTCTATTTTCTATCCTCCCTCTTACTACAACCACTAAACAAGTCAAGACTTAAGTGAGAGAGGGAGGAGCGCCCAATTGGTGTGCATGAGTATGATGAGGCCTTTTGAAACACAATTCAAACTATTTAAATGGAGAGAAATGTAGGTTTTGTGAAAAATGTATTTGTTTTAAAACAGGAAAACACAAGCCCATTGGGAATTCACATTCAAATGTTTCAGATAAACAGTGTTTGACTATTTGTACATGATTGGAAAGTTCTGTATCTACTGATCTCTTAGTCTCTTTAGAGACTAATGTGGCCCTCAGATAGTGTTTCAGATGAATGGTGTTTGACTATTTGTACATGTTTGGAAAGTTTTTAAAAAATATATTTTTTTACGGAGTATAGTATCTCCTGGTAACGTTTGTAGAGACTAAATACATTTATTCACAGATAACCTTAAGTGACTTTAAATAACATAAACCAATCGATGTATTGAGATGGGTCAATAGAGACACCACCCCCTTTAGAGGAGGAGACAAATAAAAGGCTAGCATAAAAGGCTAGCATTCAGGAGCACATGTCTTGCCAATACCGATCTGACTACCCTAGCATGGAGACTCTACGCCAGAGAAGATTTAACTACATATACAATGACTTGAACACCACGGCAAAACTGAACTATGTTAGCGACGTTCTCTTCCAACATGGCATGCTAACATATAATGAGATGGAGGCGATACGTGGTCTAGTACACACAGCTGAAAAGGCTCGATTCTTGATTGACAAGGCTTGGAGGAAAGGAAACGCTACCAGTAATATGTTAATGGAAACCTGGGACAATTACAAGACCCCAGGAACTAAACAACAACAACAACAACAACAACAACAACAACAACAAACCACCCCAGTCTCCACCGACAATGGACTACAGCCTAAGCACATGCTTCAGATATTGGAGCGTCTCACCAGCATCGAGCTTGAGTTCATCAAGTTGTACATGCAGATTACGCATGGTCAAGGAGCCATTCCTAATGCTGACATTGATATGACGGATAGACTGAAACTAGCAGACGCCATCTCAGCACACTACAAAGATGAAGCCAAGGAAGCCTTGACGGGCCTGCTGGGGAAAATCAATCGAAATGACCTGATCGAAGAAGTCGCTACCTTAGCCGTCACTTCAAGCAATTCAGGACACTCGAATACCTATGCATGCCTATGCATGAAAAAGATAGGGTAATGTTGGTAGACTTTGTGTATCTCGACAATAAAAAAAATAATCTGCCCAATAACTTGACTGATAGCCTACTATTTGAGGGGGTAATGCTGTGTAGAGAAATCACTGGTGATATACAGTTACAAATACTAGCACAGTTGTCAATGGTGATTTGCTACCCAAACAGGGCAGTGTGTGTGGCGGTTAAGCACATTCTTATTCCCAGAAAAGGGTAAAACCTGAACAAAGGCCAGTGTCGTTCATGCATTGAGTTCAAGAATGTCCTAAGATTTGGAGTGAAAAACAACCTTAAACAATAAGTTGATGTTTTTGGTGCGTGTTGCTGTTGATTAGGCTGTACATGGCATAGATGTTACAAGATGTTTTCTCAAATTAGAAAGACAAACAGACCGGGCTAGACAACCATGAGGCGTTTGGTACTTAACGCGGATGTAAAATCTATTTTCGTTGATGATTTAAACTGTTTTCCTCCAAACAATGATGAATTTCACAGGGGTCATGTAGCATGCTTCTGTACCTGTAGTACAGATTTATGTGTTTCGATGTTAAACAGAAAACCAAATGTTAAAAATGTAATGCAGTATCTGCATTACTACTTTATAAAATCCTAATTCTTGTTTTGAGTTCAAAATCAAAAACAAACAAACAAAACTGTTTAATGTGTCAGATATAACAACTCACTAAACACATTCATTCTTATAACACAAGCGATGGTGGGGGAAAATGAAACATATACTATCACCTGAAAAATGCAGGAGGATATGGGGGTATACAAAAGCTAAAAGAGGAGGGGGGTTTGAAAATACCTGTATTTTGTCACACAGATTCTGATTTAGCACAGGGGCACTGAAAACAGAGTTGGTTACACTCTTCACAAAAGCTGCTGCATGCATTTTAAGAGAAACGGGGGTTTTAGTAAAAAATAGACAAGATATATTAGAGGGGACCTTTTATGGAGCAGAGCTGCAAAAACAGCCAGAATATGGCAAGAGTCAAAGGTGTTGAATGGTCTGATAAATTTAACGTGTGGAGACAAATCATTCATTTGCCGTTTCGAATTCCTAACCAAGTTACATACTGAGACATTATCCTTGCATGGCCGGAGAGGTTTTTTTCTTTTTTTTTTTTTTTTTTTAAATATTATTTTTTATCCGTTTGTTTGTTGTGACAGTGTCTAGCAATTCTTCTACCTCGTATTATCCCGACAACACAATAGCCAAGTGTTAGAACCAAGCTACCCCCAGCCTTTTCAGGGTAATGTTTCTTATGAAGTGGAGGGCCAATAGAAATTAAACATACTGAACATGGACAAACTTTCCACCAAAAGATGCAGAATTTGCTGTGTTTGGACAATAAAGAGGACCGGTCTAACAGTAACCCCGGATTCTACTCAACTATGCAGCAGATAATAACAGAGATAAACAAATGTGTAGGGGACAGCTACGGACTCCTTTTAAGAATCATTCACATTGCTGAAGCAAACAATCGAATGATAACAAGAACGTACGACAAAACCACATTTGGGCTTTTTCCTTGAAAGACGCATGCGTGCTTACAATTGAAAGGGGACATTAATGAATCTGGGGTGATTTCTCCAACAGGGTGTGCACTCTCAGACTTGCCCTCTTTTAAATGTTTCTGCTTCACTAGTTACTAACACAGGCGGCAGTGATGATGTTTATATGCTGTTTGTTCTAATCATGCCATCAGGTTCTGCTCCTGTCCACTGCTCAGTTCAAGACACCGAGCTTGTGGCTCTTGGTGAAACCTTTAGATTAACAGGTGGCTAAACTGTAGAATCTACATTTGGTTCATGTTATGGCTGTTACCAATCTAACTGTCAAATTACTAAATGATTACTGTTCTAAATCTTAAGACATAACATAACATAACAAGACATTGCACAACTGATAATAGCTCCTGGTCAACTATTTAGTTTTGGTAATATTTAGTTTTGGTCCAATAATCAATTAAGATTCAACCCCATGTTTTGGTGTTTATATGCTATGGTGAGCAGGGGATTAAAGTAACTTTGAGCTTTTTTCTTTTAAGTCAGTATCATTACATTTTTACATAAAGATTATTTGTGTTTACAAAATTGTACTCCCTTGACTACACACGAACATGTTAATTTTAAATTATTTGTGAATATTGGGGTTAATTTTCTGCAACAGAGAAGAGATTATTATAACAGATTTTTGTAAAATAAAAAAATATTGTATAATGAATCAAATTGAATTTATAAAGTTCAATTATATCTATATTTAGTTTCTTAATATTTCCCAAGAGCTCAACACAATACAATATGTATGACAGTACACGTGAACAGTTTGGTATGCAAAACATTTCTTCTTTAACAGATCAGCTCAGATGTTTTGTACCAAATCACAATATTACAACATAGTGTTATTACATTTTACATATTGAAAGCTGAAATTTAAGGAGCTTCTTAAACACTGATTTGCCACAGGATTATTGAATAATGATTGTGTCAAATGCCTTACATACAGTAAACAAATACACCTATAGGGTGCTGTTCACCCTCTGTCCCCCGTTATTATTTAACAAATTCCTTGTGGCTTAAACCTACAGGGCTAAAGATGTGGATCGATTGGTCTTAAACCAGTGGTCACTCAAAAACACATCAATTGTCCAACCTCTGCTCATCTGTATATTAAATATATTAAGTCATAAAAATTACTCTCCGGGGATTTAGATGATTGAAACATTCTCGTGAAGAAATAAACATGAAGTATGCTTTTGATTATTCATGTATTTGTTAATTTATAACTGAAAAAGGAATTGTTTGAAGCTCAATAAATTAATTAATATTATTTTGGTTTGTTTTATTTATTTATCTCTGATGTACAGTCCTTTGTTTCAGCTATTGTAGTGTTTAAAGTTTTTATAAATAAAGTTGGATTGGCTTGGATTGGAAGATGTAAATGTAAATGTGAAAAGCAAAAATGTAAATACCATGATTTAGTTTGGTAATACAATGGATAGTATTTGTTTGGGGATGGATTTGCTAAATATTTTATACATGTCAAAATAACTATTAGTAGTTTTGTTTTACTCTTCAAAATAATACCTACATTAGAGACATTCTCATACAATTCACGAGTATTGTGTTGAGCTCTTGGGAAATATTAAGAAACTAAATATAGATATAATTGAACTTTATAAATTCAATTTGATTCATTATACAATATTTTTTTTATTTTACAAAAATCTGTTATAATAATCTCTTCTCTGTTGCAGAAAATTAACCCCAATATTCACAAATAATTTAAAATTAACATGTTCGTGTGTAGTCAAGGGAGTACAATTTTGTAAACACAAATAATCTTTATGTAAAAATGTAATGATACTGACTTAAAAAAAAAAGCTCAAAGTTACTTTAATCCCCTGCTCACCATAGCATATAAACACCAAAACATGGGGTTGAATCTTAATTGATTATTGGACCAAAACTAAATATTACCAAAACTAAATAGTTGACCAGGAGCTATTATCAGTTGTGCAATGTCTTGTTATGTTATGTTATGTCTTAAGATTTAGAACAGTAATCATTTAGTAATTTGACAGTTAGATTGGTAACAGCCATAACATGAACCAAATGTAGATTCTACAGTTTAGCCACCTGTAAATCTAAAGGTTTCACCAAGAGCCACAAGCTCGGTGTCTTGAACTGAGCAGTGGACAGGAGCAGAACCTGATGGCATGATTAGAACAAACAGCATATAAACATCATCACTGCCGCCTGTGTTAGTAACTAGTGAAGCAGAAACATTTAAAAGAGGGCAAGTCTGAGAGTGCACACCCTGTTGGAGAAATCACCCCAGATTCATTAATGTCCCCTTTCAATTGTAAGCACGCATGCGTCTTTCAAGGAAAAAGCCCAAATGTGGTTTTGTCGTACGTTCTTGTTATCATTCGATTGTTTGCTTCAGCAATGTGAATGATTCTTAAAAGGAGTCCGTAGCTGTCCCCTACACATTTGTTTATCTCTGTTATTATCTGCTGCATAGTTGAGTAGAATCCGGGGTTACTGTTAGACCGGTCCTCTTTATTGTCCAAACACAGCAAATTCTGCATCTTTTGGTGGAAAGTTTGTCCATGTTCAGTATGTTTAATTTCTATTGGCCCTCCACTTCATAAGAAACATTACCCTGAAAAGGCTGGGGGTAGCTTGGTTCTAACACTTGGCTATTGTGTTGTCGGGATAATACGAGGTAGAAGAATTGCTAGACACTGTCACAACAAACAAACGGATAAAAAATAATATTTAAAAAAAAAAAAAAAAAAAAGAAAAAAACCTCTCCGGCCATGCAAGGATAATGTCTCAGTATGTAACTTGGTTAGGAATTCGAAACGGCAAATGAATGATTTGTCTCCACACGTTAAATTTATCAGACCATTCAACACCTTTGACTCTTGCCATATTCTGGCTGTTTTTGCAGCTCTGCTCCATAAAAGGTCCCCTCTAATATATCTTGTCTATTTTTTACTAAAACCCCCGTTTCTCTTAAAATGCATGCAGCAGCTTTTGTGAAGAGTGTAACCAACTCTGTTTTCAGTGCCCCTGTGCTAAATCAGAATCTGTGTGACAAAATACAGGTATTTTCAAACCCCCCTCCTCTTTTAGCTTTTGTATACCCCCATATCCTCCTGCATTTTTCAGGTGATAGTATATGTTTCATTTTCCCCCACCATCGCTTGTGTTATAAGAATGAATGTGTTTAGTGAGTTGTTATATCTGACACATTAAACAGTTTTGTTTGTTTGTTTTTGATTTTGAACTCAAAACAAGAATTAGGATTTTATAAAGTAGTAATGCAGATACTGCATTACATTTTTAACATTTGGTTTTCTGTTTAACATCGAAACACATAAATCTGTACTACAGGTACAGAAGCATGCTACATGACCCCTGTGAAATTCATCATTGTTTGGAGGAAAACAGTTTAAATCATCAACGAAAATAGATTTTACATCCGCGTTAAGTACCAAACGCCTCATGGTTGTCTAGCCCCGGTCTGTTTGTCTTTCTAATTTGAGAAAACATCTTGTAACATCTATGCCATGTACAGCCTAATCAACAGCAACACGCACCAAAAACATCAACTTATTGTTTAAGGTTGTTTTTCACTCCAAATCTTAGGACATTCTTGAACTCAATGCATGAACGACACTGGCCTTTGTTCAGGTTTTACCCTTTTCTGGGAATAAGAATGTGCTTAACCGCCACACACACTGCCCTGTTTGGGTAGCAAATCACCATTGACAACTGTGCTAGTATTTGTAACTGTATATCACCAGTGATTTCTCTACACAGCATTACCCCCTCAAATAGTAGGCTATCAGTCAAGTTATTGGGCAGATTATTTTTTTTATTGTCGAGATACACAAAGTCTACCAACATTACCCTATCTTTTTCATGCATAGGCATGCATAGGTATTCGAGTGTCCTGAATTGCTTGAAGTGACGGCTAAGGTAGCGACTTCTTCGATCAGGTCATTTCGATTGATTTTCCCCAGCAGGCCCGTCAAGGCTTCCTTGGCTTCATCTTTGTAGTGTGCTGAGATGGCGTCTGCTAGTTTCAGTCTATCCGTCATATCAATGTCAGCATTAGGAATGGCTCCTTGACCATGCGTAATCTGCATGTACAACTTGATGAACTCAAGCTCGATGCTGGTGAGACGCTCCAATATCTGAAGCATGTGCTTAGGCTGTAGTCCATTGTCGGTGGAGACTGGGGTGGTTTGTTGTTGTTGTTGTTGTTGTTGTTGTTGTTGTTGTTGTTGTTGTTGTTGTTGTTTAGTTCCTGGGGTCTTGTAATTGTCCCAGGTTTCCATTAACATATTACTGGTAGCGTTTCCTTTCCTCCAAGCCTTGTCAATCAAGAATCGAGCCTTTTCAGCTGTGTGTACTAGACCACGTATCGCCTCCATCTCATTATATGTTAGCATGCCATGTTGGAAGAGAACGTCGCTAACATAGTTCAGTTTTGCCGTGGTGTTCAAGTCATTGTATATGTAGTTAAATCTTCTCTGGCGTAGAGTCTCCATGCTAGGGTAGTCAGATCGGTATTGGCAAGACATGTGCTCCTGAATGCTAGCCTTTTATGCTAGCCTTTTATTTGTCTCCTCCTCTAAAGGGGGTGGTGTCTCTATTGACCCATCTCAATACATCGATTGGTTTATGTTATTTAAAGTCACTTAAGGTTATCTGTGAATAAATGTATTTAGTCTCTACAAACGTTACCAGGAGATACTATACTCCGTAAAAAAATATATTTTTTAAAAACTTTCCAAACATGTACAAATAGTCAAACACCATTCATCTGAAACACTATCTGAGGGCCACATTAGTCTCTAAAGAGACTAAGAGATCAGTAGATACAGAACTTTCCAATCATGTACAAATAGTCAAACACTGTTTATCTGAAACATTTGAATGTGAATTCCCAATGGGCTTGTGTTTTCCTGTTTTAAAACAAATACATTTTTCACAAAACCTACATTTCTCTCCATTTAAATAGTTTGAATTGTGTTTCAAAAGGCCTCATCATACTCATGCACACCAATTGGGCGCTCCTCCCTCTCTCACTTAAGTCTTGACTTGTTTAGTGGTTGTAGTAAGAGGGAGGATAGAAAATAGAAATGGCGGTAAAAGTATAATATACTTGAACGAATAAGATTGAATGCAGTAAAGAATCTCTTATTAAAGTATGTCTTGCTCTCCCTCTCTCTCTCTCTCTCTCTCTCTCTCTCTCTCTCTCTCTCTCTCTCTCTCTCTCTCTCTCTCTCTCTCTCTAACCCCCCCAGCCCCCACCCTCATGCACACACACACACACACACACACACACTGTCTGATCGTAAACGGGTCATAAATGGGTCCACCATCACTTTCTCTGCCGGCCCGCTTAGAATATCAGTAAAAACAAAATATTTTTAAAGAAACTTCACTTTTATCTTACATTTGTATCCAATATTAGGAATGTGATACCTAGAAGTGGTCTCTACAAGAATTCCCTTAGATAGGAGCAGTGTCCTGGGGGGAGAGTGCCTAGATGATGCCTGTGTAGATTGTTTAGTGGAGTCGGAGTCCCTTCATTTTATTTGTAAATAGATTGTTTAAAACAAAAAATCTCTTCCAAAAATGTACAAATAGTCAAACACTGTTAATCTGAAACACTATTTGAGGGCCACCTTAGTCTCTAAAGAGAATATCAGTAGATACAAAACTCTCCAACCCTGTAAAAGTCAAACACTGTTTATCTGAAACATTTGAATGTGATTTCCCAAGTAGATTGGTGTTTGCCTGTTGAAAAACAAATACTTTATTCACCAAAACCTTCCTTTTTCACCATTTTAAATTGACTTGTGTTTCAAAAGACCTCATCATACTGCACACCACTTGGGCGCTCCTTACTCACTTACTAAAGATTATATGTATGTGTAGAAGGATGTTGCTTTAGCGGCCGCAGTAAGATTGAGGACAGAAAATAGAGATGGTGATAAAAGTATAATATACGTGAATCAATAAGATTTAAAGTATTAAAGCTTATTTTCTTAAATTATCTCTCACATATCCTGTCCTTAAATGTGTCTCATCTCTCTCTCTCTCTCTCTCTCTCTCACACACACACACACACACCCCCCTCCTTACTTCCTTTCTTGCCAGACCAGCAACCTTTGACCTGGCTAGTATGAAAATGTTGCCTCTGTCCTGCCATGCTGGTACACATTTCAGACGGGTGGGGTAATCACACACACACACACACACACACACACACTCTGACTCATAAGATCTGGAATAAAATACATTTAAGCCTTTTAGCTTACATTTGTATCCAAAACTAGGAATAGGGTACATAGCTGTAGTCTTGACAAGAACTCTATTAGATAGGAACATTGGAGATAGAAAGGTTGGGGCCTATTGACATAGGAAAGTAAAAACTGGATTTATGTGTTGAAGTAGATTGTTTTAGGGTATGCTGTAGAGTGAGGACAGAAAATAGATATGGTGATAAAGGGGTAATATACATGAATACGATTGAAAGTATTAAAGCTTCTTTTATTAAAATATTTCTTTCTCTCTCTCTCTCTCTCACACACACACACACACACACACACACACACACACATACATCCTGTCTGTAACGGTTGTGAAAAAGGGACCATTGACCGTTTAAAGCATTAATGTCACTGTTTGATGCATTACACCATAATTAGCCTTGTGCTAATTTACTTCGGCAGTCCCCGACGAGAAGCCCCATACATTGCGCATCAGCTTAACACACACACACACACACACACACATTTACGCCATAATTAGCCTTGTGCTAGTTTACTTCGGCAGTCCACGACAGGAAACCCATACATTGTTCACACACACACACACACACACACTCCTCCTGCCTGTAACAGAGGTCATGAACAGTTCCCTGGATAAGCTCCTTATAACCCCTAAAAACATTAATATAAACATTTGATGCATTACAGCCTTAAGGAGGGCATCCCCGCCTTACTCCTCCCCTTCGCGCATGCGCATTTTTTCAATTTTTTTTCAATTTTATTTTATGCATAATTAATTAGTTTTATATTAAATTGATATGTTTGCCCCTAGTGGCAGGTTTGGGAACTAAGACTACCCGTCTATATACTACTTATGCCTTTCAAAATCAGTCTAAATAATCACTGTTATTGACTATATCAAAGATATCCCAATTGAACAGTAATGAAGGTATGAATCCGAGCACTGACTCTCTCTGTTTGTCACAACATTCATGTACAAAAGACACAGACCGTTCCTTTAAGTGAACAAAAGTAACAATTTATTAAATCAAATAACAAGAATCAATTAAACAATTTGATTCATCAACATTAAGTATCCAAGGTTAATTGAATGATCTAAGTCAATGAACATTAAAGCATAAATGATAACTTTGATTTGAATCAATAAATCCTACTTGCTAAAGCTAAAATCACACAACTATATACAACGGACAGCTGTTGATCCTCTTTGTCTCTGAGTGGAAGCAGTTCGGGCGGCAGGTATGGAAGGATGCGCCGGCGGAGGTGCGCTTCTCACAGGCGGAGGAGTGGAAGGGGGCATCGTTCGTGCTGCACGGGAGCGCCGCATGCCGGAGGGCATGGCCGGAGCCAGGGGCCCAAAGCAGGAACCAGTGCAGCAGGCAAGAGCAAAGGAACAAGAGAGCGAACAAAGAGTGTCTCTTGGTTTTATATGGCTGACCAGTCGAGGGGCCATAAAACAGAGACGGCCAATGGGACTTAAAGGATTCTGCTACCCCCTGGGGGGCTCTCCAAAAATAAAACAAGGAGTGTTACAAAATGGCGTTGGGTGTGAAACTCAAATTCAGGCTTCAAATCCTGAATACAGGCCTTAGTCAGAGAACAATAGATTGCAGCCACATGCTTTAGGTCAAACAATGTCAAAAAAACGACAAAGTTTGCTCGGCCAAAAAGAGCATTAATCGCGCGATAAAAAAAAAAATTGACGCCGTTAAAATGGGTTCTGACAGCACTAGTAACAACATAATGTATTATCTTTGGTGATGAGTCATGCAGTAGTGATGATGATAATGATGCATCCAGTTTTGTGTTTTAACTTCATAGTAAGTGGTGGGCCGCATGAAATTGATTGGGGGGGCCCGCACATGGAACGTGAGCCACGAGTTTGAGACCTCTGGTATAGTGTGTAGGAAACAATGCCATGCTTACAGAATACTTCTTATAAACAAACAAAAAAAGACAAATATCATCAAGAGAAAGTTTGTATTACTTTTCCATTTTCATTTAAAATAATGGAAACCTTCCACGAAACACCAGAGTTAAAGAGCCCCCTTAATGGAGACATTTTTGGCACCAGCAGTCTTTGACCAAAAAACAGAGACCTTTGGAAACAACTATGCAGTTGCTTTGGCACTGCTTTCATCGTATCAGCCACAACTCAGCTAAAAGCTCCAATAACACTGACTATACTTCCGGTTTCAGTCTCAGCTCGTTGTCAGTCTGATAGCAAACACAGATTTGTGGCGCTTCCGTGTCACCCTTGTTGTTTCTGGTTAGTCGTACTTTCTGAGATGAAGCATTGGGTTTATGCTTCCTGCATGCATGCTTATCTCACCAGATATACACTTTTAGGTGAACTTCCTCTGTCATTGTTTGCTTAATTTCAGGACGTAGAACTAATGAGAAGTAACAGACACATAATCTCAAAGTGAGATGTGTAAGTTAAGGCGAAATTAAATTTCCTTTTCTTTCTTTTTAAAAAAAAATAAAAAATATGGAAGTGCATAAGAGGACAGAATGACATTTGTGAAATATGAAAGTGATGAGTGCACACTACACTTTCCTGCTGACCATGGCCTGGTCAAGCAGCCAGAGGAGAGCATGTGATGGCTCAAATTGTCTTACAGGTCACATACAGAGTGGAGGCAGGATGTCCCTCACACTGTGTCAGAGGTTTTCCAGCACAAACAAAATAGTCAGCAAAAAAAGTCTTTTTAAGGAAAACACTGTTTGATTCAGGGTGAAATGTCTCTATCAGCATTGACTAGATTGTAATAACATTTGGAACAGATGTTCATGGTGGTCAGAGAACAAATCTGGTAGGATATGAGTTACCATCAGGTCAAACATCCTGATGTATCGGCACATATATATTTTTGAAATCTTGACACAAACTTTTTCGCTATTGACAAATTAAGATTCTTAAACGTGGACGGAAATGTCATGGGTTATGATATCGATATTCAAGAAGAACTATTATGACTGACTTTGGCAATTCCCTGACTTTCTATGGATCACAATAATCGCTTATATTATTTAATGAGTGCAACCTTAAAAGGTCTGTTTTCACAGGCAGCATGTCCATGTGGGCCCCATAAAGGATATATTCGGGCTGACAAAATGGGTCCCAACCTGGTTTGTCCTTGGTTTCCATGGTGGCCCCACTTGTGTTTGCATTGGCTTCTTATGTTGAACCCATGTTACAGAAACCTCAATGGATTTGCATAATTTTAAGCCCAAGCTGACTTAGTACCCAGGGAGTCTGGAATTGTGCTCATGCAGTAGTGATGATGATAATGATGCATCCAGTGTTGTGTTTTAACATTATATTAAGTGGTGGGCCGCATGAAATTGATTGGACGGTCCGCACATGGCCGGCGAGCCACGAGTTTGAGACCTCTGGTTTTGTGTGTAGGAAACAATACCATGCTTATGGGTCCCAAGCGGGTTTGTCCTTGGCTTCCATGTTGGCCCCACTTGTGTTTGCATGGGCTTCTTATGTTGAGCCCATGTTACAGAAACCATATGGGACCATTTTAAGCACATGCTGACTTAGTACCCAGGTAGTCTGGAAAGGGTACCAAGTGGACATGGGCATGAAGTGGGCAAACACAGGTAGGGCCACCATGGAAACCAAGGAATTTGGATAAATAAAAGTACAAAATACAATACAAATACAAATGACCTTATGTGACGTCGTACCCGTGCCACAACGACATTGAAGGCAACAAGACTGCAGGTGTTGGAAAAAGGCCGGTCCCAAAGTAGCGACGTCTGTTGTCCAATCAGCTGACTGTTGTGGGTGGAGCCATTACCGTACCATTTTCTCTGGAATCCCAAGAGGAGGGTGCCAAATAATGGAACGATTAGAGCCGGCTATTGGTTTGGTACTATTACAGAAACGGCAAAAAAATATGTACCATATTTATCCAACACAGCTGAAGTAGCATTGAAGCAGACGGGTGCCACCCCTGCCTCTTTATTAGGTTAACAACAACAAATAGAAGAGAATGGAATAGGTTCATTTTATTCACACGCACAAGGATACAAATACAGGCAAATACAAAGTATGGAATGGAAACGTGAAATGGGACAGCCTAATAAGCTCTGTGGAGCTGGACAACAGGGGCCCAACCACAGAGGTCATGTGTGTACTGTCATACAAAGGTTTGGATTTGTGGGCATCTGAAAGATGAGACAACTTCTGGGATCCTTTCAAAGGAGTTTTGCGAAAACAGGCAATATCTGAAATGTTTTATTCCCAAAAACAAACAGGCATTCCTGACATAAATTGTGCTCTGTTTTTGGTGATCAAAGGGAAGCATGCGGTCTCTGGCAGAGGGGACTTTGTGATTTACTCAACAATGTGGTATGTCGAGTGCTAACTCTGGGACAAGTTTGTGTGGGAGCAGTGGGAGGTCTCACGTGTGAATATAAAACATGGATTCCTTTACGGTTAATCTGTTGTATTGTGAAATGCACATGAACATGTGTAGTTTTCCTTCCTCCAAACAAGAGGTTCATGCTAAAAACTACACTGTTTTACTTATCATGCAGACTACTCAGAAAAGCCTCTCTGCACTCCCTGCTTTCCTTGTCGTTTCTCTTTCACAAGATAAAGAAAGAAAAGCTCCAAATGTCAACAGAGACTGAAAGAATGTGGACACAGAGGCATCTCTGTTCTGTTGCATTTTCCATGATCACATTACAGTAAATGGATAACGCTCATGTTGTTATAAAGTGAATGTGCCCCACGTTTTTTTTTTGCAAATTCCCTGGTTGAACATTAATTCGCTGCACAGAATTTGAGAAGTAGCATCTGGACATGACAGCTGATGTGTTGTGTTTCTTTTTTCTCACTGGAAGCACAAGGTCACCTTATCAGTGTCCTGACATGTCATTAGTCTGGATGGTACAAGAGCTGAGCGCAGCCTTTCAGAGCATGTAGATTACTGAAGTTCTTGTCCCTCACAGTAGAACAGGATTTCAGCATGGGTGACAGCTTACCGGAAATAGTTGAGCTGTCTTACTGAAAACCAAGAAGAGACGTGCATGTATCCGGTTGACGAGATGGCAAAGGGTTTGATGATAGAGTTTTTTTTACCTACTCTTGCATCCCCGATTTGATTGTGTTTGATCATTTTTTTCATGTCCTTCACAATCTACAGTTTTCAACTACATATTCAAATGACCATTTTTGAATACCACTCTGAAAAGATCAAAATAGACCTGTAATTATGGAGGGGGGGGGAGTACTCTTGCCTATTGCATGAGTCATCAAGCAAGTGTGGGTTTAATTCCTGGTTTGGCTTGAGTATTTGAGGAACCAGTGCCACTGAAAGTTTGTTGCGAAGGCCCAGCCACAACCTTTTCACAGGCATTTTGTCATTAGTTGGAAAGCTTTTATTAGGATTAACATCGCCACCTGCGTCCCTGATATCTCTGAGTTGTTTATTTGTGCAGAGCGCTCATTCACTCACATTCTCATCCTCCCACTCAGTGTTCTGGTATCCTGGCACATGCTCAAAGAACACAAACAGCCAACTCTGGTTACTGAGAATGCACATTTGTGGGCTGTTTTCCTGAGATTTCTGTGGTTCGTTTATCCTTCTTTCTTTTTCTTTATCACTGCTCTTTTTCTGTTTCCTTATAGTGATATGGGTATTTCCTACAGTGGCCGAAAGGGGCAAACGCACTGCAAACCCCAAAACACCAGCAAATAACAAAACGCCAGCAAATAACAAAACACCAGCAAATAAGAAAACACCAGCAAATAAGAAAACACCAGCAAATAAGAAAACACCAGCAAGTAAGAAAACAGAAGTGCTCCGGGTCTGTGGGGGGCGCTGTCATGCAGGTCTTCGACCAACCTGTTTACTCGCAGTGTTGGGCCAAAACTTTTTTTATAAACTTTATTTAAACTTTTCCAGTACACATATACACATATACAAAAGACCTCAAAGGGAATATAAAATTGCATCTCGTCATTTACAAAGGATACCTCGATTGTAACCTTGCCTTTTTTGCCTTGTTGTGATTGATTTGTTTTCACTGTTGTATTTATTCTCAACAAAGCCTTGTTGATTTTATTTATTTTAGTTTAGTTTTGATAAATAGATCGACGAGATGCAATTTTATATTCCATTTGAGGTCTTTTGTATATGTGTACTGGAAAAGTTTAAATAAAGTTTATTAAAAAAAAAGTTTTGGCCCAACACTGCGAGTAAACAGGTTGGTCGAAGACCGGCACGACAGCGCCCCCACAGACCCGGAGCACTTCCGTTTTCTTACTTGCCGGTGTTTTCTTATCTGCTGGCGTTTTCTTACTTGCTGGTGTTTTGGGGTTTGCAGTGCGTTTGCCGCTGTCGGTCACCGTAATTTCCGCATGCTGCTGCATTGTTGTTATTATCAGAGCATTATAGTTAAGCTTTGTATTTAGCTAAGCATACACAACAAGAACACATGAGAGTAGCATTAGCGTGATAGCCCACGTCAGCGATGTTAGCATTAGCTCGTGAAAACGGCTCATGTGAAATGAACCAGCTCTGAAGAAAATAAATCAGGACAAGTTATAATCAATCAATCAATCAATCAATTTTTATTTATATAGCCCACAGTTTACAAAACATAGTTTGTCTCACGGGACTTCACAGGGTTGGTAACATCCTCTGTCCTTAGACCTTCGACCAGGGTAAGGAAAAACTACCATGGAAAAAAAAAAAACCCTTGTAAAAGGGAAAAAGGGTAGAAACCTTAGGGAGAACCACAGGTGAGGGATCCACTCCCTGGACGGACAGACGTGCAGTAGATGTTACCCAAAACATACAATACACAATGACAAGAATAAAAAGTGAAAAAAGTCTTTAAATGCCAGGATCATCTGGATCACTGGGTTTATCACAGCCTGTAGTGAAGACTGTTGTGGTCAGAGACTTGGGGATGACGGAGTCTTCTTTCCTGTCCTGACCTCATGTATAAACACACACATACTTGTCATAGAACAGGGAATTTTCAACAAGCTATTGTGGTGAGATTAATGGGTCTTTTTAAGAGAATGGAAACGTGTTTATAAAAGCTGAATGAAGTCATGCTCATTGTCTTTGACACTTCCCCAGTTTAGACAAGCGCCTTTACTTCTCACCCTCTCTTGAAAACACTCACTAAAGCTTTAAATCAAGTCTAGTGGAGCATTCCATTTGTAGTCAGGACTCAGAATTTCAAAAAATGTTCCCATGTCCCCTGAAGTCAGATTTCAACATGGAAACTCAGACCAGCCGCGACATGGGATCCGAAGATGGCAGCTATTTAAATATTAATAACAATTTTTCAATCCTACATTTACTGTACTGCAAGAAAAGGTTCCAGCATTGTTCAAAAGAGGTAATCTAATCAAAATGATCAGGAAATGATTTCAAAACTGCATCAACAGCAAGTGCTAAATATTTCACTTCTGCTTGCCAGGATGTTCACGTTGCTATGCGACATATTGTCTGAAAAGTTTATTTTTCAAAAACAGGGAGTGTTTCAGCTCCACGACTGGAATCTCAATGCTTGTTTTCTTGACTCAAGCACCTCTGTTTGTGTTGCAGACCCTCCCAATGGTCCAATGTCTTTGTATTTCTTCTCCTCCTACTCCCATCCGATGAGCTGTTCAGGTGAACTTTGACTCTGGCTGGATTACAGGAAACTTGCTGTGTGTGGCTGTTTATTCTCAGTGTTCTCAGTTGCCTTATCTCAGCTGCAGAATCGTTGTTCTGTTGCTGGTCATCATCACAGGATTGACTGTAAAAAAAAAATCAGTGACCAGTATTCACCTCCCTAAATCGACTTATCATAAATATTCCTACTCAAATTCCAGACCATATGTATCTCAGTTGTAAGGAATTTGTGTCCATGGATATCCTGGCATGTGCTGGCACTTGAAATGTGAAACAAGTAAAGGCAGGATATGACATCATGTGTGGAATATCCAAGGCTCATAATCAGAAGTGCTTTACTGACTCGGGGATGTTCTTTGGAAATATGATTGGGTGTGTTTTGAAGAATAAACCCCTGCACACACACAGCTACCCTTTTAATGACTCACATGACTTGCATTCATTTGGACAGCCGAAACCAAACGTTACCCCTAACCTTGAACAAGTTAAGGTCTAACCCTAAATCGGGACTGCAGATGTGAATTAGCCTAAGGCTAACTCTGGTGCAATGCATCAAATGGCAACATTTATGTTTTAATTGCACATGGTCCCTTTCAAATAAAATTCAATCAATCAAACTCCCTAACTTAACCTCAAATCTTACTCATGAGAAATTGTGCAATATTTGTAGTGAGGACCCTTTATAGACATAATGCATTCCCTAACCCCTTACCCTAAAAAGCATCATAATGAAGTGCCTAACCCTAACCCTTAACTTAACCATAACCTAAACCCAAATCTAACCCTACCATAAAACCCTCAACAACTCTTTAAAGGTCACATAGAGTGGTGCTGTTGCACATATATGTTAGTTATGGAGGTCTACTTAGATACATTAACTTGTTTTTATGGTCAAAAACCTCCTAGTTGCTGTAAACTAGCCGATAGAAATCCTCTTTTCTGATTCTGTTGCCCAGCCGTGATATTTCAAACATATGCAGCACATCCGCTCTCAGAAGCGCAGCTCCCCCCTCTGGAATGGTGGATGCACTGCTACTCATTATCAAAACATTGTTTTAACAATGTTTAAAAATAGCTTCTTCACGACTCCCCGCCGCAATTCCTTTTATGACTTTGACCCAGAGTCAGACCCAGAGTCAGAAGACACTGTTGCTCGTGAAACACCTCCACAACGGACGTTATTCTTCTTCTGCGGTTCAATGTACGCAACCGGATGTGCCCGAACTAGTGCCTGGACCAGGACGATCTGCTGTTCAGGAGAACCGCTGTTTACGTAACCAGACCGTGTTTTTTCAGAGATCTCGCTGAGCCCGAGATTACTATAAAACACAGTGTTCTCAGCAGTGGCTGAACTGTTTGTTTAGAACCTTCAGGGCTTCTTAAACAAGGTAATGACGCAGATACACACTAAAAAACAGCGTTAAGGTCCGCTTTAAAGATTGCACGCCTGGACCAACAAAAATCCCTCATAGACATATTGCATTCCTAAGCCCCTTAACCATCACAACCCTAAAGACCAAGTCTGAACCCCAATAAAAGCACTTTAAAGTGAGATTTTCGCTTTGATGTGGTTTATTTTGGTGTGGTTTATTTGTTTTTCGGTCCTTACAAAGCTACATATAAAAGAACACACACACACACTAAGTTTTAATATACCCTTCTATATCAAATTTCTGTTACATGAAAGACTCAACTAGGAGATATTTTAAAAAGATGTTGTCTAGTTTGGTTTTCTGTCTGAATCGTGCTTGGAGAGCTGTAAACACACACTCTGTCTGTAAATGTGTGTGTGTGTGGGTGAGAACTGCGCTGTGACCTCATAGTGTGGGCATAATGAAGTCTCCCGCTGTCATGAATACTAAACACTTTTCTACAGCTGTGAGGATGAGGGACTGAGAAAAAATAACTTGACACCATCCATGTCACCAAATATGTTCCCTGCTCTAATGGTTTGCTCTTTTTTCACGCGCACACACATATATACACACACACATACTGAACAAAACTATAGGTATAGGTTGCTCCAACTTACCGAGTCTGATTTGAGAGTTTCAGCTTCATCTTCAATTTGGAAATTCCGACTTCCCACCACAAATGGAAAACAACCCAAAGGCACAGCACACAATGAGTGGACCCCAGTGCGATTGACAGCGAGTATCGTCCAATAGGAGCTTGGTTGCAGGTGTTTTCAAAACAGGACCTTGATTTATTTTTATGGACAGTCTATTAGGGTGGGGGTGAAATAAAACATTTTTTGGTGGCTTTTCTGTCCACTAAATGGTGCCAATCTCACTGTGAGTACATCGCAATATGATTTTGCAAATAATCTATATATAAGTGTATATACACATATATATATACACATATATACGTATACATATACATATACGTATATATATATATATATACAAATATACGTATATACATATATATACACATATACGTATACACATATATACATATACATATATATATATACACATATACATACACATAATATGTGTATATATATATATATATATGTATATTATACATATACATATATATATATATATATATATATATACACCTGAAGTGTCTATATTTAACACACAGCTAGATTAACTAAACCTATCAAATCACATCACCACAAACTGATAATTTTACCGTTTATTTATACAATTCTTTAATGATTTACAACAACAAATTAGAGCTGCAAAAAAAACAAAAGCGCTGTTGCTGCTGACAGGATGTGAGAGTGTGTGTGTGTGAGAGAGAGAGAGAGAGAGAGAGAGAGAGAGAGAGAGAGAGAGAGAGAGAGAGAGAGAGAGAGAGAGAGAGAGAGAGAGAGAGAGAGAGAGAGAGAGAGCACCGGCTCATCTGTTGATTCCAGATTCCTTTCAGTGTGAGTCTCTCTCTCTTCTCCTCCACATGTACCTCACCGGTTTAACACCGCTCTCAATCACAAACCAGAGGCGAAAGAGGAGCCGTGCTGCGCCGTGTCGTGCCGAGCCGTTCTGGATTAAAGCACAGGAGGGACATTGTTGCAAACAAATGAGTAACAGTGCGTCATTTGTTCGACTTTTCTTGGGGTTCATTCTCACTGTGACAGGTAGGCGGCACTTTATCCGCTGTAATGTCTGTGTGTAGCGCTTATAATGTGTCAATAATATACAGAGAACAGAATATCAACACTAAGTATGACTAATACACATCAGGGCAAAGATGCAGAACTAATGTTTATGCAGAAATCAGGTCTGCTCTAATGTTTGAAATTAAGTTTTCTTTACCCTTGCCCAACAGGCTTGTTGTTCCCTCAGAATGACACTGTTACTGCTTTCATAGCTTTCAGCTTTTACCCAAGAGTTATAGCTGCACTATGTAGGTTATTTACTGAAATATATATATATCTATATATATATATGTACATATATATATATATATATATATATGTTAGGGTGCATCAAAAAACACAATTCTTGAATTTTGATATGGCTGGGTGCTAAAAGTGTTCCAATATATGTAGAAACAACACATGCTAAATATTTTTCCAATACATGATGATTTAGGGGTTCCACTGCACAGCTGTTTTTGTTGGATAAAGTGGTTGTTAGGAATGTGGGTACACTGCTTGGATCCAAGTGCACAAGACAGAAGGCACGATGAATGATTCAAGAGTTTTTATTGGTTCTCTTGAACGGCCACGCAAAAAAATCAAAATCACTTTTCAAGGAGAAGGAAACCATAAAACAAAACGTAGCGCATGGGATAACTACACTCTAGGAAAACAGACTGGGGCAAAAACAAAATCACTTCTTCTAGAGAAGGCAAAAACAAAGCTGAGCTCTAGGGCTAAATATACTTGAAAAATACAGACGCGAGCACTGACAAAACCTCCGGAAGCAAAAACAATGCACTGGCAACTGGCAACACTATATAGGGGCGAGGGAATCAAGGGCAGGTGTGAGTGATTGACTAAGGATCACCAGGTGAAGCTCATGAGGGAATTAGGAGAGCTGTGTCAAGCTGGATGTGTCAGTATAACAGGAAACTCTGAATATTTACCAAAATAAAAGGGAAAGGGAAAATCAAACCTAACACCAAAAGTGACTTAAACAAAGAAAACACTAACAGACTTGACGCCTCGTGACAGTGGTTAACAGTGAAAACTGAGGTGATCTTTCTGTTTTTGTGTTGGGTATGGGGTAGCTGATGTGGAAGGTGGGGTGAACCCGGAGCGACCTGGGCAGACGGAGACGGAGAGAGACAGGATTAATAACCTTGGGGACAGGAAATGACCTACGAACCGTGGGTTGAGAGTACTTGGAGCGGGAGGTCCTTGGTTGATAGCCAAACCTTCTGCCCTGGCCTGTATTCCGGTGCCGCCCGCTGATGGCGATCCGCCTCCTTCATTAGAGGCGATCCCCTTAGAAGAACCTGCCGAGCAGCAGTCCAGACCCGGCGGCAGCATCTTACCATGGCATGTGCGGACGGCACCGTAACCTCCTTCTCAGTCTCAGGAAACAGCGGTGGTTGGTGATCGTAAGCACACTGAAAAGGAGACAGACCAGAAGCAGAGGTTGGGGGGGAATTATGTGCATACTCCACCCAAATTAGGTGCTTGCTCCAGGTCGTAGGGTTCTTGGAAACCAAGCACCGCAGAGTTGTCTCAAAGTCCTGGTTCATCCTCTCCGTCTGCCCGTTGGACTGGGGGTGATAACCCGACGTGTGGCTGACAGTGGCCCCCAGCAGGTTGCAGAATTCCCTCCAGAACTTGGCTGATGGTAGCTTGGTCAAGGGGACGAAGTGGACCATCTTAGAGAACTGATCGACCAGCGTGAGAACCATGGTGTTGCCCCTGGAAGCAGGCAGGCCGGTGACGTAATCCAGCAATATGTCGCTCCATTGTCGGCTGGGCACCGGAAGGCTGCGCAGACTGGACAGGCTGCCACATACTCCTTAACGTCCTGGTCCGGCGATGGCCACCAAAACCTCTCAAAGACAACATAACTGGTTCACTTGGCTCCAGGATGACAAGTCAACCGCAAGGTGTGTGCCCAGTCAATAACCCGAGACCGCAAGGTCTCTGGAACAAAGAGCCTTTTTGGCAGACAACCACTGGGCACAGGGCACTCACCACTTTCGCGTTTGACCAATTGTTCTATAGGCCATGATACGCCTCCTACCACACATAGGCTCGGGGTCGTGGATGCAGGACAGAGCATCCGGCTTTCTAGGACCTGGGCCTGTAAGACAGTACAAAGTCAAAACGGTTAAAAATCAGTGACCACAGAGCCTGGTGAGAATTTAACCTCTTGGCCTTGCGGAAATACGGGTTTTTGTGGTCAGTCCACACCAAGAACGAAACAGGGACCCCCTCTAGCTACTGTCTCCACTCAGTCAGAGCCTCTTTAACTGCCAGCAACTCTTTGTCCCCCACGTCATAGTTGCGCTCGGCGGGCGTTAGTCTTCTGGATATGAAAGCGGAGGGGTGGAGTCTGCTGTCCTGGGCTGAGCGCTGAGAGAGGACGCCCCCGATCCCTCCATTGGAGGCATCCACCTCCACCACGAACTGTCTCTGGGGGTCAGGAATGGTTAAAATTAAAATTATTTGTTCAAAAGATTCTTTCACCGAATAGTTCAGTGCTTATCAGGACCCCAGTGCCCTGCTACGTGACTCACCTCCTCCCTGAGTGCAGTACGTTCGCGCCGCGGGTCATAGAGTGAGTGACAGCGCGGACGTGATTCATGTCCTCAGCCACAGTTCTCAAAGGGCTTCAGTATGTCACAGGCCTGCTTTATTTCCTCCCACTCTTCTTGTGTTAGGATGGATAGTCTTGGATTGGTTAGTACTAAAGTTGTGATGACTGCATCTTTGTTTTGAAGGATACTCCGGAGCATGTAAAATGTTGAGTTCCGTCTTGTTGGACAGTCTTGCTTCAGTCGAGCTTCTGGTAAACCTAATTGTGTTTGTGTGGCTCGCAGTTTTTCTGTGGCAACTGTGCTTTTGTGCAGACACTCTACAATTGCATTGACTTTATCCACCATTCTTTTTATTGCATTAATGCCACTATTTACAATCAGGTTTAGGGTGTGGGCAAAGCAGAAAAGGTGAGGCCAACCTGTGTTCTGAATTGCTTTCAACACACTGTTGTGTGTCTCTCACTCATTTGAAAGCAGTCCAGCAGGACAGAGACCATCTTATATTCCTCAATAAAATGGCATGTTACTGACAAATGAAGTGGTTGTCCTTGATGTACAGCAGTCCGTGGTCAGACACACAGCCTTGGCTCTTGTCACCCTTTCTTTTATTTTTTCATGTGTTCTCCTGTATAAATCAGGGATGATTGTATTTGAAAGAGTTTTCCTGCTTGGTAACACGTAGTGTTGGTTCAATTCCTTTGTGAACTGGCGGAATCCAGGGTCTTCCACTATGGAATATGGTTGAAAATCCAGTGCAATCATTTTGGCCAGTACCTCATCCAAGGCCTTTTTCCTGAGTGGGTCAATTGGCCTTGACACAAAATGGATGAGTCTGGCTTGTGTGCCTCTAGCTCTAGGCCTACTAGTTGCCCCTCCTGTGGCAACACTAGCTGGACCTGGACCGGTGCTACTTTCTGGAGCAGTGCAGTAATGGATATCGGTTCTTGATCATGATTGCGTTTAGTGGGCTATAGTCAATGAAAGGACACAGTGAACCGTCCTTCTTCGCCACAAAGAAAGAACCCTGCCCCTGCTGGAGAAGAGGATGGTCGAATGAGTCCAGAACGAAGCGACTGATCTATGTACTCCTGCATAGCCTGGCGTTCTGGAGTCAAGAGGGCATAAACCCTCCCCTTGGGGATCGTGGTGGCTGGTAGCAGTTCAATGGGACAGTCATATGGCCTATGTGGTGGCAGTGTCATGGCTTTCTCTTTACTAAACACTTCCCTAATGTAGTGATAACAAGCCGGTACATGGTGTAAATCTGACTGGGGTGGAAGGAGAGACACGCCACCTGGCTTGGAAATAGTTTGGGGGCACGATCGCAATATAACATTGAGTGAAACTAGCGCATTCTTTCTCCCAACTCCTAACCTTCCCCGTGTAACATTGTGGGGTTGCGCTTGATCAACTGCATGAGTGGGTGAATGATAAACATGAAACACAACGCGTTCGTGGTGCCCATCTATTTCAACAGTTTCTGGCTCCGTCTGATGACTAATCTTAAATAATTCACTTCCGTTTAGAGCCTTAGCCGTGACAGGAGAAGCTAGTGGGAAAGTCCCCATCTTCATGACTTGGATGAGGCTTGAGTCTATAAAGTTCTCACCTGCTCCTGAATCAATTAAAGCACCCAAAACCCGTGACTTGTTGCCTCTAGACAAGCTTATCTGTGTGAGAGCGTGTGGAGTGGTGACCATTTATGACAGCTTAACAATAAGTCTGGTGCGTGTGTTACTCATGATGTGCGTACCGGGCATGAAGCTCTTTGATGTCCCCGATCTCCGCAGTAAAAACATCTCCCCTAGAGAGTAGGAGAGAGCCCCGTGCTGCCAATCTGCATGGTTTCGTCGGAGTCGGCGGGTGGTACCGTCATGGAATCTCGTCGGGGGAAGACAGGAGAGCGGGGAAATGGGAGGCGTGATGGAGTCGCTCCCGGTTCTGCTTGCGAAGACGAATGTCCAGACGAGTAGCCATCTCAACGAGCGCCTCCAGGCTGGAAGGCACGTAAGGAGATCCTTAATTGGTTCCAACAACCCCTTTCGGAAAGAGTCCCTTTACTGTCCGAAAGCAAATGCCGTAATGCGTCACCGTGCTCTGATCCTCAAACTATCAAAAACTTGCCGAAAGCTGAGCTCTAGGGCTAAATATACTTGGAGTAATACAGACTTGGAGAAATACTGACGTGAGCACTGACAAAACCTCCGGAAGCAAAAACAACGCACAGGCAACTGACAGGGGAATTGGCAACACTATATAGGGGCGAGGGAATCAAGGGCAGGTGTGAGTGATTGCCTAAGGATCACCAGGTGAAGCTCATGAGGGAATTAGGAGAGATGTGTCAAGCTGGATGATGTGTCAGTATACCAGGAAACATTTACCAAAAATAAAAGGGAAAGGGAAAATCAAACCCAACACCAAAAGTGACATGAACTTAACGTGACTTTTAACATAAACTAAACACAAAGAACTGACTTAAACAAAGAAAACACTAACAGACTTGACACCTCGTGACAGTGGTTAACAGTGCTCAATGGTCGCCATGGAGATCTGAGGTAAACACGACTGCAGCTCAAGAAAACTGAGGTGATCTTTCTGTTCTTGTGTTGGGTATGTATTATTACATATTTCTATCATATCTGTAGTTGTGTCTTTGTATACTTAAGTCATATTTATAGGTATTTGGTGCTCATTATATCTAGGTAACATTAGCTTACAACAGTATCTATGTTAGCTATGGTATTAAGCTTAGCAGCAACAGCATTTTAGAGTGGACAAAGTCATATTCAGAGTAGTGATGTCTCATGTTTATTGACAGTAGCATTGTAGTTGTAACAGTAAATTAAAATTTTAAATATAAGTATATATTTGAGCACAGGGTGGCCTACTCTGGTAGTACTGTAACATTAAGTTATGATGAAGTTAGACTACAGCTAAAATTTAAGGCTTATGCTTGCATGGTTTATCATAATTGAGTGATCATTATGTATGCTGAGATATGATTTTAAACTCTATCCTTGTCCTTGTATTAAATCAACATTTTAAACATAGGTATATTTGCGAGCACAGCTAAATCCTCTGGTAATGATGTAACAGTAAATGATCATGCTAATGATGAAGTTGGACGATGTACAGCTAAAATTTGACTGGCTTATGCAAGCATGGTTTATCGTAATTGAGTGATATTAAGTATTCTAAGATATGATTTTAAACACTATCCTTGAGCTTGTATCCTTTTCATTCTCAGGCACTTAACAACACAACCCACCCCAGGATCCAGCTCTCCTAAGATGCTGCCCTCACCAACCGGTCCCTGCCAGACTAACAGTCGCAGCCTGGTCTTTGGTCTGGGCTCCAGCATCACCCGTGAGGATGACATCATAACCAGTGAGGATGGCGTCATCACCAGTGAGGATAACATCATCACCAGTGAGGATGGCGTCATCACCAGTGAGGATAACATCATCACCAGTGAGGATGGCGTCATCACCAGTGAGGATAACATCATCACCAGTGAGGATAACATCATCACCAGTGAGGATGGCATCATCACCAGTGAGGATGGCATCATCACCAGTGAGGATGGCATCATCACCAGTGAGGATGGCATCATCACCGACACAGTGGCCAGGAAGGCACAGACTGAGCTATTAAGTTTGAAGTTTAGTTAGTGTCAGCTCTTACCATTAGGCCCTGTTAACTGCCAGTGAGTTAGCCACAAGAGAGGGTTTTTCTTCTAAGTGTGTCAGTATCGCCCCTTGTGTTTAACAATAAAATAAATTAAACTTTATATGTGTGTCCGATATCCGTCACTGCTGCACAAAACTCAGGGAAAGGCCACGTGAACATGTCCCATTTGGTCTACAGGACAAATGAATGGAGAATCTTGAAAATGTAATTCTGAGAAATGCCCAAGTTGCCCAAAGGGCAACCCTATAGAACATGATACTGTATAAAAGTTCACTGTGCTCTTTTTCCAGGTCAACCTTTTGGCAATTACACAAAAAAATGCACTTTTTTGAAATTTCACAAAAGTTTAGTTTCACCCCTAAATCTCAATGGAATTCATCAAAACTTTGGAAAAGTCATTTTCATGTGAATTGGAACAAAATGCAATGCCAGCCAAATTGATATTTTGGAATTAAAATTTCCCATTGAAATGTGATGCACCCTAATATATATATATATATATATATATATATATATACTGTTATATATATAACATATATTATATAACATATAATATATACTGTTATTATGGCCGAAAAACTATTATTATTATATAACAACAGATGTATACCACCACACTCAGACAGAAACAGTTAATACTATGATTATTACATTTGCATTATTTAACGTTTGACTGTTGAATTATTACATAGTGAAACCACAGTGTGTGTTGGCTTAATTCAAAACTAAAAATAAGTTTTTGACACACAGTTGTTTTGTTAATCACCATGTTCAATAACATTTCTTATACAGAAGATACAAAGTCTGCTATAAAAATGTGAGCTTGCTCTTCCATGTTTGTAGGTGTACATTCCTCCTGTCCTGTTGAGTTGAGCCCCTCCAGAGTCGCAGTGAGATATGGAGACTCTGTGTCAGTGAACTGCAGCACATCAGAGACGCACTTCCATGATATCGGCTGGGAGTCTCCACTAGGAAGCAGACTGCCTGAAAAGGTCAACTATCTGACCTGGACTGTGAAGAACCTCACATCCTGGAACATCTCACCTGTATGCTTCATAAGCCCGTCATCACTTTCAACATTCAATCAGTGCTTCAAGAAAGCACAAGTTGTCCTTTATTGTAAGTCTTCATATATATATTGAGTTATGTATATGTATATTGAATTTTATTCATACTTCAAACGGTACTGCCTGGAGATACTGGTACTTATTGTCACTCTAGCTTCTTCCATTGATCTTATTTAGCTCCTTTTAAGAAGTAATTTGCATCCATTTCACATACACACGATATCGCATCTAACTAGGGATGTCCCGATACCATTAGCTTACACAAAATGGCAGACGAGAACCAAAAAGCACGACCCACAGAAAGAGCAGCTGAGATGTAACAGGCAGTGATTATTTCGAAGGCAGAGTTCAAACCAGGAAGTCAGTCCGCGAGGCAAACAAATCCAATAAGTGGCAGGCAAAACGGTAAGGTCCACAGGTCAGAAGCAGGTTCAGGCAATATCAGAATCAGAGAGAATACAATGCTGGATAACTAGGTTTGACGCTAGACAATCTGGCAGAGAACAAGGGGAAATGGGCTGCTGATGGGTTCCCCCTGTCGCCAGTCCCGTTGTCGCGAAAAGCGTAAGTGTAAAGTGGGCCTTAGTGAACAGAATAAAACAGACAATGAAAAATGTTATGATCATATTGAAACCATGACACAATTGTGTCTGATACCGAAACCTTGAGTATTTACCGATACCGATATTATTCCAATACAGTCATTTTTAGACCATTTATGATCTATGAAACTGCTTTGTGATGAGTCATTTCAAAGACATAATTCTCAAACTTCGCAGTCAAAAAGAGGAAATAAACAGCCAGAACATGACTCAGCTTAAATGGCTTTGCTCATTTTTATTGACATTTTTACAGTCCGTGCATAGTGAAGCATGCAAGATATATGTGGTTTCTGTATTGTATCGCATTGTACATTTTTATCTGTCCAATCTCCATGCCAGTGATTTTGACCAGTATAGGACAGATACCAATACTGATTCCCATCCCTACATCTACCTGTATCTACCATGTCACATGACAGTAAAGTCCATTGGTCATGTGCAGTACTGCTAATATGAAACAACACTGGTCGAAAAATAAAAACAAGGATTTCTGTTAAAAGGAGAGACTGATAATATGTTTTCTTATTTGCCAGTAACACACTGAATGTTATCTGTTCTGTTGTAGTGGCAGAGCTTTTTGTTCACAGTTGATAGTCAAGTCCAGGGCTGTTTCTAGATTTGTGGGAGGCCCTATTCAAGAAGCCGTTTGCCAACCTCAATGGAGAGATTTCTAACCCTTAAGATGATCCACGAAGATGTCACAATCTGTGACACTTCACGAGTAAACCAGGCTACAATCATGAAAACCTCTCATATTAATATGCAACTTCTAAAGTTGAGTCACAACTCAGAAAGTGGGAGCAACCTCACAATCCAAGATGCCACTCTTACAAACACTGGTTCTTTTACTTTTATTTGCATTTCTGCCTTATTTGTTTATCTGTAAATTAGTTGTACTGTTGAATTATAAACCGTGGACATGTTGCTACAAAATCCTGTGCAGAGCATTGTTATCCACTGGTATTGCTGGCAGTGGCTCGTCCGCGGTTATGTTGCGTCCATTGGTTTTTTGAGCCTCTGAAGTGGAACACAGTCAACTCAAAAGTGCTTCACTCTATGTTCTTTACGTCTAACATAAATGGAATGCAACATTAGCACAAGTTCTCAATACCCATTCCTACAGAGCACATACATACTCTCTGACCACATCTTATAATGCATATCTTTTTCCTCCAGCATTCCCAGAAAACATCGACATTTTCACTAATCATTCGGCTGACGGGATGGAAGAAAACACAGAGTATGGCTTTACATGTGTCATTAAGGATGTAGCGCCAGCCAACAATGTCACTGTCAGATGGTACAAAGGAGATACACTGACCTTTGAAGAGACTTTTGACAGGTCACAAAAGGAACCAGCAAACTTGTTGTCTGTCTACAAATTTATATCAACAAGAAGAGACAACGGAGTCTCAGTCAGATGTGAGGCACATATGGACCTGAGGCCAGAAGGACCAAAACTGAATGCATCATCACAAGACATAAACGTCACAATTTTCTGTAAGTATCTTGTGAAGTAATTTGTGACTACTGCTCTGAAGTTGAATTAGATTTGTCTCTCAGTTGCTCGTTTTCTGATAAATAAAAGTAAAATACTGTTTTGGTGATATCACGATACCCCTCATCACAGTGGAAGGAGAAACATTTGACCTGCTCTGTAATGCGACAGGAAAGCCAACCCCCACACTCACATGGTGGAATGATTGGACACCTGAAAAACATGAGTGTCCCTTTCAGCAGGGAGGACACAGGACAGCTTGTTGTCAAAGCTAAGGGCTTTTCTTCAGTGACAAAGGAACCCAGATATTTGTGTGATGTCACTGTCAACTTAATTCGCACAGATTCTCGCAATTTCATTACAATTTATTTGTACAGCGCCAAATCACAACATACATTATCTCAAGGCACTTTACATACTAAGGCAAAAACATTTACAATATGCAAAACAGCCATTTTTCCAATAGCCCTACTATATTTTAGAGGTTGATATGTTCATGCATCCAATCAAGCACTGTATGATTCTTTCCATGCTCCACTGCAATTGGACATACAATTAATTCTAAGGTGTTGCTGCTCAAACACAAAGCCTCATTCTGGAAATTCCCTCATCATTTTCACCCTCTTCTTCCAACCAAAGCTGACGTGAAATAATCATCATTTTGGGTCAATACTGCAGATATAGTTGCCTGTGAATCCAAATTTAAAATGAGGCTGTATATTTGTCTGTTTTGCTTGCAGATGGACCAGAGTTAAGTTGTCCGAGCACTTACACTGCACCTGAGAACACTCCTGACAGCCTGATCTGCACTGCTGTTGGCGTACCTGCTCCGATAATGCAGTGGCTCAAAGATGGAGAGGAGGTGGAACTTCCACAGACCCTGACAAGAAGTGACGCGGGGCAGTACACGGTCATCGCTACATCCTCCTTTTCAGTTGTCAACGCCTCAGTGGACATTATCGTCACATGTAAGTCATATTCATGGAAAGATGGACACCTGAAAAACATTAGTGTCCCTTTCAGCAGGGAGGACACAGGATAGCTTGTTGTCAAAGGTAAGGCCCAATTTATACTCCTGCGTAAAGTGCTCTACGTAGGTCGACGGAGAGCCTCTGCGTCGTCTCTAACTGCACGAAACATTTTTTAAGTGTCCGTCACTCATTCAAGGGACAACTGAGACGGCAAGAGCTGCGATTGGTCCTCAGGACAGGCCGAGCTAAGCTGCTCTGTGCCGGCTCACAGTGCGCACCGAGCGTCCACAGAGGCAGAGCTGATCACCGCCGACAACGTCGCTGCCAAACTATAAATACGTCATATCTTAACACACACAGCACATGTTTAGACTCAAAATGGCTAATTTCTCGCCTCAAATTATCTTTACACTGTGTTCCGTGGCACAGAAAAGTGAGAAACAGCCACCGTTTCAATGTTATTCAGCTGCAACAACAACAGTCTTTCTCTCTCGGACGCCATTGCTCACTGTAGCCAGAAGCACAACAACCTTGCGAGGCGACCCCTACTGATCGGACGGAAAATTGTGCGTATCCGTCGCCACGACGGAGAAGTATGAAGGCTCGAGTGGTCTCTGTGGTTACGCAGTCGGAGAAGTATAATGTGGCCTTAAGGGCTTGTCTTCAGTGACAAAGGAAACCCAGATACAGTGTTTGTGTGATGTCAGTGTCACCTTAATTCACACAGACTCTAACAATTTAATATAAATTTCAATTTATTTGTACAGTGCCAAATCACAGCATACATTATCTCAAGGCACTGTACAAAGTAAGGCAAACACTTTTATAATATTCCAGAGAGCAGAGAAATCCAAAAGTTCACACAATGAGCAAGTACTCGGCATCAGTGGAGAGAAAAAAACTTCATTTTAACAGGAAGAAATCTCTGATAGAACCAGACCATCTGCCTCGACAGGAAAGGAAAAATGGGGGACAGAGGAGAGGAAGGGGAGATAAAGGACAAGAGGGAGGTGAGGTAAAGACAGAAGAGAGAGACCAGGAACAGATATATAACATCTGTATACGTGCACTTATACAATTTAATAATATGCAAAACAGCCATTGTTCCAATATCCCTACTAGATTTTAGAGGTTGCCATGTTCATGCATCCAATCAAGCACTGTATGATTATTTCCATGCTGCACTGCAATTGGACATACCATTAAAGGGATAGTTCGGAATTTTGGACATAAGATCTATTTTCCAACTCAGCCGGTGTGATGGAGACGTCTGGAGACGTTTTCAAGAAATTTCATGCAGTTCTTCTAGTTGCCGAGTTCGCTGGTGCTATGGCTAGCGCAAGTCAATGGTACCTGCTGGCATGGCATTAGAAACACTCATACTGTCTCCACAGTACACCCGAGGCAAATCAATTGTAACGGCAGACTATCGATGTACATATCTGTTACAACTGAGTAACGGGTGCACTGTGGAGTCGGTATGAGTGTTTCTAATGCCATGCCAGCAGGTACCATTGACTTCCGAACTATCCCTTTAATGCAGGGGTGTCAAACTCATTTTCACTGAGGGCCACATCAGCATAATGGTTACCCTCAAAGAGCCAGATGTCATACAGAATAAATGTAACTAAATATAACCAAATATAATGTAAATTAAAGGTAACTACTACATAACATATCCCTAAATAACTTTCTGTATTTATCACTTATTCAATTTCACTCATCGCATGATGCATATACAATGATACCCTGCGATCTAGTGGCGGGGCCGTCACTTTACGGGTAATGCAATCACCATGCATTGTGGGAAATTTAGTTTATGGTCAACGCACGCCTTAAAGCAGCATAGACCTATTTTAACACATATTTTTAAGAGCAATTAGTCACTCGTGTGCCACATAAAATGACGTGGCGGGCCACATCTGGCACCCGGGCCTTGAGTTTGACACGTGCTTTAATGCTAAGGAGTTGCTGCTCAAACACAAAGCCTCATTCTGGAAATTCCCTCATCGCCGTCACCCTCTTCTTCCAAACAAAACTGACGTGAAACAATTATAATTTTGGGTTAATACTGCCGATATAGTTGACAGTGTGAGTCCACATTTAAAATGAGGCCGTATTTTTGTTTGTTTTGCTTGCAGATGGACCAGAGTTAAGTTGTCCGAGCACTTACACTGCACCTGAGAACACTCCTGACAACCTGATCTGCACTGCTGTTGGCGTACCTGCTCCGATAATGCAGTGGCTCAAAGATGGAGAGGAGGTGGAACTTCCACAGACCCTGACAAGAAGTGACACGGGGCAGTACACGGTCATCGCTACATCCTCCTTTTCAGTTGTCAACGCCTCAGTGGACATTATCGTCAAATGTAAGTCATATGGAAATCTATTACAATCATATTAATCATTCAGCATATTACACTCGTTCATTTGTGTTTTCTCTGGTTCGATTAGATGCACCGTCACAGATACTTGAGCTCGAAGACTCTGAAGTGGAGATTGGCTCTAATGTGTCGCTAAAATGCTCTTCCGTGGGAAACCCACGACCAAATTACACCTGGATTTATTTCGAGGTGGCCAATGTGATGAATGAAAATGTCGACGGGGTGTCCCTCCTCCACATCCACAATGCTACAGCAAGCAACATTGGCTACTACAAATGTGAGGCGTGGAATGACGGAGGAGCTGTGGATAAAACAGTCAAAGTCACAGTCAAAGGTAAAGTCAGAATACCGTATAATCACTTTTCACCTTTTTATGTTATAATTACTACATTTCCTAAATAAATTGTGCACTTTTACTCCACTACATTTCCCCTAACTATATTTGTTACTCATTACTACCAAACAAAATCAGAGGAACAGTTGATAATGGTCTGTACATAGTGGTTTTCTAGTGTCGATGAGCTGCTTTACACTACAGTTTTGCCATTCACTCATTCACCCATCTTTCATACCCACTCGTGTGCTGCAACATGGGGTTAAGTGTCTTGCTCAAGGACGCATATAGACTAGCAGAGCCAGGAATTTAACCCACAACCATCTATTTGAGAGACAACTCACCCTACTACTGAGCTACCATGTTTTTTTTCCAAAATACTTTTACTTTTAACCACTTCTTCACTGACCCTCTTTTTAGAGTCCCTGCTCGAAAATGACATGCCTAAACTAAATAGAGTAAATCTCTGCAGTTACAAGCTCTATGTGGATTATCTTGGTATCAAAATACAGATAATACTTGTGAGATTCCACCAGAGCTGTAAGTTTCACTGTAGATGCCACTGTGTCAGAGTAAATGTACATGGAACACAGCATAACTGAAGGATTTTTTTCTCTCGCCTAAAAAAAGATTGCATTTTAAAGCAAATATCACCTTTAAAATATGCAGTAGGAGCTTAAAAACACATGGAGGTCATGTAACAACATGTGGACATGAGCTGTGCAAAGTCTGATGCTGCTGAAATGAAGCAGAGTGAAATTACAGAGGTTTTATTAAAGAGATGTCTGGGCGTTCTCACTTTTGGCACAGCTTGGCACCATCTGTGCTATTTGAGATTTCTTAGGTACCAAATTATTAAAAACCAATTTAATTTTATTTATATGTCACTACAGATCTAAAAAGAACTTGTTTTGAAAAAAAAAAAAACAACAACTATGATAACTCGCTGTAAATCAATGTTCCCTGTGCGGTGCGTAATAACAACTCTGTGACTGCAGCACCTTCAGATATGCAGCGCCATAGCTCTGGCTTACCTTGGTCAATTAGGGTGATTGACAGCTCGTTTTAAAAGTCTAAACCGGTAGAATCAGACCCCGGTCTCCAAATGTGTGTGAATCACTTCATTAGTGAGTCAAAAGGACATAAATGCGTATGATACATTTAGGCGGACATTCGCCCTTCTCTAATCAGAACGATCTAATGTCGCTCTGTAATGATCAATCACACCGGGATTTGTTCCCAAAGCATGCTGGAAAGTGTAGTTCTTCATTAGAAGTGGTTTTGTGCCAGTGGAAATAACTTGTTTTGATAAACAGCAAAGGTAAGACGACATTTCAGGTTGTATTTCTTGAACGTCAGTTGTTGTTTTGCTCTTATTTTGGGGCTGGATCCGTGAATCTTGGTCGTAGAGTGATAAAAATGGTACCACTGAATCTGTAGATTGGATGAGGTTCGTGAGGCGCGGGAGGTGGGACTTCCGCTACAAGTAAAGCGACGCTTGATTTGTTCTCTCGCATTTGTCCTTACAGGCTCTGGTAGAAACATGGTGTCTCGCTGCTAACAGTGGCAATGCAACCGCGGCCCGCGACCATGTTATTTCACATGACTTTTTGAAACAAAAAATATTATACAGCGACTAGACAATGCAGGAGCACATAATACGTATAAAAAAGTGGATTTGGGGTCATATAAATGCATAAATACTACACAGTGTCCCTTTAAGTAATATTATAATATTATAAAAAGTCCTACCCTATCAAAGTCATTTTCTGGTAAGACACTTGCACTTTTACCCAAGTATCCCTTTAGTTTACTTAGTTAGTTAATAGTTAATCATGTTTGCTAGTTTAGTTAGCACCAGTCTTGTAACCAAACTTACGCCCTTGGTTGGCTCTAAATAAGTTGTTGAATGTCTTTTTCTTATTATTCAAACGCTCCAATTACATTTTTATCAAGGGAACACTCTTCATTTTACACACCAGGCGTCGAAAACGTGTTATTTCCTCTTTCATGTGGAGCTTTTGTTGGAGGGGCTTGTATTCCCCCTCTACGGTTTCTTCTCCGGTCCGGTGGCTGACGTAACGCCGGGGGGCGGGGTCAGCGCGTGCAGCCATAACAGAACTTTTAGCTTTGCCCTGAAAGTGAACTAACGGAGCAGCAGCGACGGCGAGTGTGACGGGACGAACTGTTATCGAGGAGAAAACTGCGGTTAAACCCGCTCCGGAAACGTTTTCCCAATGAGGGACGTGAAATGTGTTCTCATGGCTGCGGTCGTTTTGACGTTTAAGCTGATGTCGCTGTCGAGTAAGTTGTGTCTGCGGGTTTTTATCTATGTATTTTCTCATATTTAAAATGGCTCCATTAGGTTATTATAGAGTGTTTTTATGGAAGCTGTGTGGACAGGAGCTTCACTGTGCTGTTAAAAATAACACGGAGGGAAACTGGGAAGTCTGAACTACATGAGTCACGTTCATAATGTGGGACAAAATAAGGTTTCAATGGAACTATTTGTGTCAACAGAAGTGGGAAATCGTGACTGTTATTGGGATTAAATGTGCGTATGTTAGTCCTCATTGTGGACATTTCTTTGTAGGGAATCTACTGTTTTAAGCCTTATCCTGAAAAAAAAATATTTGGGAAGGAGTTTGATGAGTTATAAGTCTGCCACTGATTTGATCACTAACTGTTTTAAGCATTTAAAAGAACTTAGCTGCTTAATTATGCATTGTTTTGTTTGCTCCATGTTATGTCTGAGTTACAAAACAAGCCAATCACACATTACCTGTTCTAATTGTTTGTCATTCTACTTCTATACCGATATATACAAGTGTAATGCGTGCATTAAAAAATAAATAAATAAATACATACATACATATATATATATATATATATATATGTATGTATATATATTGTGATATCAATATTGAAGTAGAAATCGAAACGCAGTATCTGCCAAATAGTACATATATATATATATATATATATATATATATATATATAAAATAAATCTTATTTAAAAAAAACTGAATATCTGTGAAACAGGACATTCCTGAAACATGATATTTTACAGTTTCCGGAAATAGCACTCAACATATTTGTAGCTATTTCAAAACAAATTAATTTATTAAGAAAATTTTAATTTTTTTCAGCCATGAAATACATATTTGTTGAAATTTGTTTCCCAAATGTGACGCATTTTATTGCAGTGACTTCCAGCACAAAGAATGTCCGGCAAAGCAAGTGCAGTTTCCTCTGGGAGGGGTATATCCTTCCTGAGTTTTTCTTTTTCTCCAAGCCATTACCTCCTCAGCCACAGCTTTTGTTCGACACTCGAGGCCTTTCAACACATTTTGACCACAGCACCGTTGTGTTGTTGGCATAATGGAAATGTGTGGAGTCAAAGCAGATTTGGAATAACATGTTATTATTCTGCGATCCACAGGTGCGGATCAAAAATGCCCCATTGAAATAACTCCAGAAAGGATGATAATACCTTACAAAGGAAGGAGCGAGATTGCAGTGTGCAAACCGACGACCACTGGTGCCAAGAATGATGCAGACATATATTGGCAGGATGTGCGGGGCATCAGAAATGCTGAAGAATGGCAGGCTGACACCGATGTAGACTGGGACCCAAGGCCCGTCTGTACTGCAAAATTTCGGGGATTAGATTGCAAAAAAGATTTAAGCTTCACTCTCTACAGTATGTATATCTAATTTCTAATTGTTCTTTCACTGTTATTGATATTTAAAAGTGATCGTTGTTTTTTTAAAGTGTTGTTTTATGAGGCAGTGAACACCCTGTACTGAAAACTAGCCTGAGACTGGTCAACTGCCAACGCATTTTTAACTTAGAAAAGTCTTGCCTCCTGAAATCTTCACCTGCTTACGTCTATGGTATCTTAAGAATATGTTTGCCACTTTATCTCACTGATAGACTACCTTTGTTTGACTGGAAACCCAGCTTGTAAACCACTCACACTCACCTACCGAAGTCCATACAAAACCAACCGTTTTAAGATCAGGGACACAGGAGCTGGTGGTCTACTGCTGCTTCATTTGTGTCAAATATAACTAATAGCTAAAACAAATTCAAATGACTGATATCAAACAGCTAAATCACAAAATGATTAATTAATACATCTTATCCACGTGGAGGCAGCAGTGGTTACAAAAACTCCTATCTGCCATGATGTGAAATATCTGATTGTCTCTATGGACATTGGCACAGGAGAGTGAGCATTTTATAAAGTGAAACAAACTTTTGTTTCTTGTCAGAAAAGGCTGTTTAACAAGGAGAAAACTAATTCTTAAGCTTGTATATAAGTTTTTATAAGGTGAGCCTTTTGTTTGTTTTCCTTCTGTCTCAGACTGGTTCGTGTCACTATACAACCACACTTATAAACGCTTTTCCTTTAAATCCTGATTTAATCATTTTTTTAAAATATTATTATGACCTCTAGAAACCCCAGATAGTGTCTCCATCCTCCCTGTGCATAACCTGAGCTCCCTGGTTGAGGGCGAGAAGCTCCAGCTGCAGTGTGACGTAATCAGAGTTGCTCCTGCTCAGAAAGTCACTGTGCGCTGGTATCATGGGAACGACACCGTGGAACCTCTTATCAAAGGTAAGGTTATTACATGATGCGCCTTTTCCTGAGACAACAGAGGATAGGCTGATGTGAAATAATCATCTAGTGTAGGAACCATTCTGATCGTTAATCCTGATTATTATGTCTTTGCATTTGTTTACACCTTGATTATTTGTTATGGTGATGGCTGAGTCTCTGTAAGTGCTCAGTTTTTACTACTGTACAATGCATTAGGGGTTGGAATCACAGGGTACTCCACAATACTAATAATATCACTATACAAAGATTCTCTGATCATCAATACACTGCAAGACAATCATTAAGCGATACATCACAATATCTGTCTCGAAAAAAAAAACACCAGTAAAAAGTTCAACCTTGTAAGAAGCCTGTACAAAAACATGTTCTCCTACCAACTGGTCTCTTGAATCTTTATGATAAATAATATTTTATAAAGCCTTTAATTTGTCCTACAGGTTCAATGCGGCTGATGAACTGTGTCCCAGAGAATGGCACAAACTGTGACGTCGGCGGGGTCAGATCTCCGCTCAGCGTGTCATCAACCATCAGCGTGAGGCTGGACAGAAAGCACAACAGAGCAGAGTTCAGATGTGAGGCTCTCCTGGACCTGGGACACGACATACTGAAGCTCTCTCCAGAAGTGTCCACTCCTTTCAACGTCACTGTCCACTGTAAGATCACATTTACATCACCATCTCCACCTCGAATCGTTACAAGAACAATGGACAGGAAGTCAGTTAAAAGACAACATCACTGATAGCAGGTTTAAAGTCCACTTTATAACATTTAGAAGGCATTTTTTGGCAGCAGGGCTGCAGTTTGAGATTATTTTCAGTATAGCTTAATCTGTCAACTAACAGATAAATATTGTTTGGTCCAGAAAATGTTGATCAGTGAAACTATGATATTCCTCAACAAGAAAATATTCACATTTAAGAGGCGCAGTTTTCTTTTGGTGTGTCTGCACTTAAAAGAGAGTGACAATACAGTGTAATAACACTCTTAAATGAAATATCGACTTTAATATCTGTATTAGATGATCTTAAAATACAGTTGTTACCTTTCATTTACGTGGTTAATTTCTTCTATTACTACATTCATTGTCAACTATTTTAATCACAGATTTGTGTTTTAGTGTTTTTTAATACAGAATTGAAAATTCAAATTTTTTAGCTTATTAAATGTGAATATTTTCTGCTTTCTTTGCTCCATATAACAAAGAAATAATTAAAAACTAAATAATTTTGGTTTGTGGACAAAACATAATTTGAGAAACAGATTTTTTGACTCTGACTGTATGGCCAAGACAACAAATCCATTAATCATGAAAAATAATTGTTGATTGCAGCTCTAAAATGAAGGACATTTTATGTGTTTTAACAATAAAATTGCCCATAAATGTGGTCAAATGTTATATAAATATGATAGAATTGTTATTATGTTACTTTAAAACATAATTTTGTCGATAATATTTAGTGCATTTCACAATCTATAAAATATAATATGATTTTCAATGCAGAAGCCTTGAAAACCAGAAAAATCATCACAGTTTCCTGGATATGATAAGACGATGTCATCTCATATCACAATATCCATCCATCCATTATCTACCATTTTATCCTCCACCAGATGGTCGCGGCGGGAGATGTGCCTATCTCAGCTGACATTGGGCGATAGGCGGGGTACACCCTGGACAGTTCGCCAGTCCATCGCAGGGCCACATAAAGAGACAAACAACCATTCACTCACACTGTCACACCTACGGTCAATTTAGAGTGACCAATTCACCTAATCCCCATATCGCAAATGGTCTATGATACTGCAGCCTGCAAGTTTAAAGACAGCTATTATTGAATTATGAATAAGAAAGTAACAGAGGTACTCCATGGTCATTTTCTGAAGTCTGGTTGATTTGTCTCAGTCACAGGTTGGAAAAACTTTGACCTCACACCGTTTGCACACTTTTTGTCTCAACAGATAAGCCCGTCATCAACACCACAAAGCTTCCAAACACAGTGCCAGTGATCACAGGTTATCCCGAGGAGCTGGTGTGTGAGGCCGAGGGTCACCCTCCTCCAAAGATCCAGTGGCTCTACAGCCCGGACAAAGCACCCCGCGAGTCCGATGGCATGCTCACCGTTACTGAGGCAGGCTTCTACAACTGCACCGCCACCAACGACGTCGACTCCGCCTTCCACGTGGTCGAAGTGATTCTAAAGGGTAACTCTTTCAAGAGAAACTCACGCACAAACCAACACATACTCTTCCTTTAAAAAATAGATTAAAAAAAATTCTATGCTACTGATGTAATTTTCCCCCACAGTTTTGCTATGTAATGTCCAGTGTTACAAAATGTTGCAAAAGTAATGCAATTACTATAATGCATTACCTTTTGCTGTAATACAGTAATATCAGTAATAATATTTTACTTGGTTCAAATCGCAGGAACGTGCATTACAACGATTTTAAACCTGAAATTAAGTGTGTTGTTTTTATACAAATTCACTAACACTGCGAGATTAGCAAATCTGTGCAAATGTTTACTTCCTTTTAGTGCTAGAGCACTATTGATTGAGGAGAAGTTGATTGCAGCAGCAGGGTTGGATACAAAGGATACAAAGAACATTATAGTTAAGTGTGCAAAACCAAAATATCTGTCTACATTGCAAAATAGCACGGTACCACGATAACATTAAGCTAAATGTCTAAAAGAAACCAAACTGAGGATTAGAGTGAAAAAAAAAAAAAAAGCAGCAAAAATGAACATTCTCCCGTTCTGCGATGCTTGAATCTCAATAAGTGAGGAGTATGTTGTCGAAGACATGCTGCCACTTTCAACAGTGGATTCTCCATCTTTTAGAAAAATGATCAAGATCCCCATCCAGGCTAGCAATGATAGCTTACTTTGTCTGCCTATCATTGCCTCAACAGGTAACTGGGCTATTGACTATAATATAAATAGCCACCAGAACAACGACATAAAGTCAATCTGTATCACGTCAGTCTGTATCCAGATAAAACATACAAAAACAATATACAATAATATAAAATATACAGTGGTAGGCTCTAGCTCTATTGATTTCAATATGAATACACCTAAAGTTACAGTATCTCTGTCACAATGTATTGCGCCATGAGCCATTACTGCGGCCATTATACTGTAATGTTAGCCTTAAAGCTCCCATAGAACGGAAGTACCAATTAACGCTGTTTTTTTTGGGGTGTGTATCTGCGCCATTACCTCGTTTATGAAGCCCTGAAGGTTCGAAACAAAAAGTTCAGCCACTGCTGAGAACGCTGCGTTGTATTGTGATCTCGGGCTCGGCGCAGAAGAAGAAGAAGAAAGTCCGTTGTGGAGGTGTTTCACGAGCGACAGTGTCTTCTGACTCTCGTCTGACTCCTGGTCAAAGTCATAAAAGGGACTGTGGCGGGGAGTTGTGACAAAGCCATTTTTAAACAAAAACAATGTTTTGATAATGAGTAGCAGTGCATCCACCGTTCCAGAGGGGCAATAAGATCTATTGAGAACGCCAAATCCATCCAATTTCCAGTTATTTTGGTGAAAGTAAATCAAAAGTAATGCAAAAGTAGTATTTTTACACCAAATATAGAGTCTTACAAAAAGACACACTCTTGAAATTAAATAAATAATAATAAATAAATAAATAATTTTTTTTCAGTTATATACTAATTAAGTAATTGGCAGGTGAATCTTAAAACATGCAATGGTCACATTTAAAAGTAAAATAAATCAACATTAATTAAAAAGTGGTAGTGCCCCCTCATCTGCCTCATCTGGTGCAGACAAATTGCCCTTTTATTAATGCGATCTGCCCCTGCGCTATTCTCTTCTCCCTCTCCTGCGCCGTTCGTCGCTTCTGCGTCTCCAAGCGGTCCTTTCATATCTAAAGCAGACCGGATCGTTTCTCTACGTGTTTTATCCCCACATAAAAATAATGATCTTCATGACGAGGATGGCGTACAGTCGCGTTAAAGTGCAGGTGATCCGAGTAGATCTTAGTAAAACCTGGTGACAGACTCTTAAGAGCAGAGCGCACTTTTCATTGTTATTGTTTTCAAGATACTTTAGCGCTGTAATTAAGGGAATAACAAATGCATCAGATGAGCAGATCTCTTAAGTTAACTGCTCAAAAAGAGAGAATGTTCTCTGGTGTGACGTGAATGTCACGGGGAGTTCATAATCTGCGGCGTATCCAACAAAGTTTCGCTTTTGCGCATGAGACTTTCCAGCGTTTACTAGGTGCTGTTCCACAGTGAACTCGCTGTGTTAACGGCCGCCAAATTATCGGTGCATCCCTAAATATAACATATTTATTAACAAGAACAATGTTACCATAATAATGACGCACTTGATACTGTGACTTGAGTTTCTATCGGTACCTGGACAAGCGTGCGCTGCGCCGATTAAATGGGGGCGCATGCGCCCTTGTTCCTCGGTATAGAAAAATCCGTAGTGTAAAAAAAAAAGATCTATTTAAAATAAATAAACAAGCAACACTAAGCCTGGCGGGGGGGGGGGGCACGTAAAGCCTGGTGGCCCGGGAGGCTTATAATACACTGGAGGAAACCTTGTATTATTATGTAACAAATGACTACTCGATACACCAGGGCAAATACCAATATTTTAATTAACTTATTAACAAATTAACATTCTCTAATGTAAACAGTCCTGGCCAGTTTCACTTGCCTGGCATCGCTACTTTATGTCTCCTCAGGGCGGCGCTACTCAAATTAATGAGGGGAAACTATTGAATAATTGTGGAGAAAGCAACGTTCAGAGTTGCCCCATCCATGTTCAATACAGGCTTGATGAACTTTGTTCTCTATCTTGTGAGTAAATGGAGAAATCCTGCACTTTGTTTTCTTTAGTTGGACAGAAATCATAATCTATTGCTATATGATTGTCCTGCAATATAACCACATATCGTACAATGAGGTTGTGATTCCCACCCCTAATCACAACAGTAACAAATGAAGCTAGGTTTATACTTGCCGTAGTGTGCTGGGCCAGCTAGGGCGCGCACCTCTGAATTTTTGTAACTTTGTCGGCTGCGGTGCGCCAACTCTTCATTTTCAATGGAAGGCTGGCCAAGCAGGTCCGCTGGTACAAGCATTTTTATGACTCTTCTGTCCGAGAGCACCGAGACATTCAAATTGCCTTAAATTCATGGAAGGAGAGTGTTACCACATTACAAAAAGACAATGGTTTTTGCAGTAAGACGTGAAAAAAAGAGGGATCACTTTGTGAAGGGCAAAAGACGAGACCATAGAAAGAGTAGTGACCCAGTGGGAAAAGCCCTCCCGGTGGAGCTGGGATGGCTGTCCTAATGAGTGAAACACAGAGACGAACAGTAATTTTGAGACCAATGTAAGCGATATGTTGTTGCTAGGCAGCGGACATTGAATATTTTGGTTGTATGCCCCCTGCCATTGAGGTGGATACGGTTACGAACGCCACTGTGCATGCGTGTAGGGCGCGTGCCGTCTGCGGAGCCCCGTGTCACATCACGCGCGAGTATAAACAAGGCTTGAGTCCTCTTAGCCTCTATCTGCCTGTCTCACCACATTTATTATAGATGGGGTGAGAATCTCATGAAGTTCTGTATCGTTTTGGCTTTTTTTATCCACACGGAATCCTCTTGGGAGCCCTAAAATACTATTCTTCGAAAAAGGGACTTTGTGTTTACAACCAATTTGCAACTTTGTTAAAATGATGATGTCATAGACCCACCTCTCTCTTGTTCTTTCATTCGCTGTCGCTATGTTCATTTTTTTGTCATGTTCTTGTGCTTGGAGCTTATTTGCTCTACTCACTTTATGTTAACTCATATTTTCTTTCCTTCGCCCATACTGGTTTCATTCTGTCTGTGTTTCTATTATAGTAGGGCTAGGGGAAATTTATCGTTATCGAAATTAACGAAGATAATCAACGTCATTTTGCCCATGGCGATATATTCGATCATTAAAAAATTTTGGCTGTGTATATGTCGACAGGCTACCGATATGTCCATATCCCTTTAAGATGCTCGGCTGTGTACAGTGGTTGTAGTCACGTGACTCCACACCCTCTGTAACAAGAAAGGAAAGAGACGGTGAGGAAGGACGAAGCGGTTGCGGCGGCGGGTGCGGTAGCAGCTTTGCCAACTTGCCGAATTTGTCGCTAAATCTGGCGACTTTCCGACTCCTCCTAGTGACTTTTTTTTGTCAAAAGCGATTTGTGACAAATCTTCCGACTTTTTCTGATTTTATTGGAGACTTTTTTGGTGTTTGGAAACTCTCACGTGAAAGCGTGTATCCCTCTGCAGTTAATAACAAGCAGCGGGTGCTGCTGGGATCCCCGCCTCCTCCCAAGGCACTCACAGTCAGTCAGAGCAGAGAGGAGACCTCTGGCTTACAGAGCTCGGTGTAAAAGTAAATGTTTCTTCACTCAGTCTCACACAAAATAAATCACTGCATTTGATAGATATCAGACATAAAACAAATATATATGTTATGTCTGATATGTGTCTGTACTGATATCTGTGTGTCACGGTGCAAATGCTTGTGTCAGGAAAATGGTCAATTATGCAAATTAGGCAATGACGTCATCTAGCGACTTCAAACTTATCGTTCATTTATCGTTCTCGAGGTGAGCTGCTCAATATATCGTGATATCGATTTGAGGCCATATCACCCAGCCCTATGTTTTAGTATACATTATAGTATAAATTAGGGGATGCTAATTGCTGATATGACGAATGACACAAACCATAGTGTTTTGAGTTGTGAGGGGTGTTTTGTGTGGATTGAGACATTTCCTGAAATGTTGATAATGATGCGGTTAAAGGATAATTTATGTTTACGTATAATTTACGTTTAATTACATTTCCGAGTGGATAGGGCCTAAAAAAAAGAAGAGCCGACATTTAACACAATAAAGTGAGTCAATATGGGCAGAGCATTTGAGAGATGAAGACGCTGCCTCGACTAATTTGCTGTGTACATGCATCTATCGATTCTCATCTGAGTGCATTTGCAAACTGGAGACTCGACATTCAAGTATTTTTTGTATTCATAGATGTTGAAATTGTAAGTACTTAAGTAGCAGCCTGTTCACTGTTGTGATTATTATAAGATAAGATCACCAGGTTCCAGTTGAGAAGTCGGAGGAAAAAACATGGTAGTAAATATACTTTATATGGACAAAAGTATTCGGACACCTGACCATTACACCAACAGGGACTGTAATAAAGTATTTAAATTCTTTTTCAGTACTTTAATATGGAGTTGATCCCCCTTTTGCTTCTTCTTGGAAGACTTTCCTCAAGATTTTGAAATGTTTCTGTGTGAATCTATTCCCATTCATTCTGTAGAGCATTAATGAGTCAGGCACTGATGTTGAACGAGAAGACCTGGCTCACAAACTCTGTTCGAGTTCATCCCAAAGGTGCTCGACGGGGCTTAGGTCAGGTTTCTGTGTGAACCAGTTAAGTTCTTCCACACCAAACAAAGTCGAACCATGTCTTTATAGTTGCTGCTTTGTGCACTGGGACACAATCATGTTGGAATAGAAAAGAGCCTTCATCAAACTGTTGCCACAAAGTTGAAAGCATAGCATTGTCCAAAATGTCTTGGTATATTGATGCATTGAAATTGTCCTTCATTGGAATAAGAGGCCTAGAGCCCAAAGTCTGATTGAAACACCTGAATTTAATGCTTAACAGGTGTGGCCAAATATTTTAGTCCATATAGCGTATCTTGCTAGCCATTGTTAACAATATTAATCAATAACAATGCTCTATGTCAGCGGTCCCCAACCTTTTTTGCTCCACGGACCTGTTTAATGTCAGGAAATATTTTCACGGACCGACCCCCTAACGATCTCTGGTCGCTAGAGAGCGTTAGGGGGCTATAAAACACTGTTTATTGCGCAGTGTTTTAAAATCCCTATAGCAGAAGTGGCGGTCAACTGGACCAAAATAGAGGGATCCAAGCTTGTCCCATTTTGGAGCTGGCTGCAGATGGGTCAAGACCTGATTTTCATTCGTCTTTAAGCATGTTAACGCTTAAACATGCCTTCAAAATAAGATACACAAAACAGCTGTAAATGTTTCATTAATGTTGATATATTGGTTTCAATCGCTGAATGAAGCCTGTCATATTTGGAACAAGCGTCGGGACCTTAAATTGCCTGCACGAAACTATTGATCAGCATTTGTTTGTTGTTCATCAAAATCAGTATGCACCGAGAGCGCGGGAAAGAGAGAGTAACGAGTGCGAGTGAGTGAGTTCTGCGGTCTTGGCCATCAGTTCATTTACTTATTTTTGTGTAGGTGTGTAGGCTGAATACGTTGCACAAGTAAGCGAGTTTTGCGACCCGCTCCTTGTCACTTAAATGTGCTGCCAGCGGTGACTTCTTTTCTGAGAGAAATCGCTGCAGCAGCTCTCGTAATTCAAACACTCTGGCCAGCGATCTCCCTCGGGATGTGTCAAGAATATGTCAGACAGATGTAACGGAGGGAATCCGGTCATTTTTCAAAATAAAACATTGTTCAGACCCCGATAATAAATAAAACGGAAATCATGTTATTTTTATTCAAGTTATTTATTATTTCTGTGCGGCCCGGTGGATGTGGACCGCTGTTCTATGTGGTATTTTACGCACACAGGCAGCTAGTCTACAGTTAAAAATGTAACGGCACTATTGTGTACGAACTGTAAAAGAAGTGCTAATAACGGTAACATTAGCTGGCAGCCATCTTCAAATGCATCAGTATTTTTATTTTTATCACTTTACAGGGCACTTTTCCATGATAATGTTTTAGCACTACCGGACTCTACTCGGTTTGGTAGCGATCACATTGTTTTCTATTACTTCAAAAGCAGTTGTTTTCGGTGTAACTGAATAATTACAATCAGTTCATTAACAAGATTTGTTCACAGAATCGTTCAGTATTTCCTGCACGACTGGAGCACTGAACTGAAATATGACCAAACGGGTTGTAATTTTGGCTGACGATTGCCAGCTTTCATCAGAGCTGTCGCTAAATACACCAGATTCCTCTGTTAAATATTGTCATTTTAAAGATTTTCCTATTAAATGTTGCAGATTAACGCATATTTTTGATGCCTTACCACACTGTTTTTAACACCTTATTCTACTGCAGTGTTTCTAGGACATTTTTGACGCCTAAGTACACTGTTTTTGATGCCTGAGTACACTGTTATTGTGACATAATTGACACTATACCACACTATTTTTGCGATCTTTTTGATGCCTTATTCTATTGCAGTCTTTGGACGTTTTTAACGCCTTAGTAAACTGTTTTTGTGACTTTGTGAAGTCTTTTTAACTGATCTACAGTTCGGCATTGTTCGGTTTGATTCCTGTTTTGGACGCTGCGCTCATGACTCTTCCAGTGACGACACTCTTTGACCTATCAGTGGCTGGCATTTTAGTATCGGCTCAGGTCGATTGGAACCTCGCCCGAACCTCGTACCAAATAAAGCACCAGGTACTAGGAATTGTCCCTAATGGAAAACTAAAAATTTGAGTTAAGTCGAACCAAGGGCTAGAACTGTATAATGGGAAAGCGCCATAAGTTACCAAAATATATACTGCATGAACTTGATGTTTACAGTATGACCTCGCATGCTTGAGGAAAAACTTGGAAACAAATTGCATGTCAGAAACAGAGAGCAGTTTTTTCTTTGCATTTTTTTCCCCACATTAATATTTGTTATTTGCTGTCATCACAGTGGACTACCTACCGCTCATAGCTGGATTTGTGGCCATCGCAGTCATCGCCATCTCCATCGTCTTCCTTTTCATTTTCTCCATCTACTACAAGAACACCAGGATGCGCCGCTACAGCCTTAAAAACCCCAAACTCAGCATGCACAACGGTAACGTAGCTCACAACGGCTGGGACATGCCGTTTCCTATGACTAAACTGTCTTAGCGGTTAACATGCCCACAGAGCTGACCGCTGAACGAGCCGCCACCTCTCTCACTCTCTTGCATTTTCTCTCTCTGCCGCCACCATCAGTCGTGTCAGAGTAACAGCAGGCTCTCACTGGACTGTCTGGAAAATGCTGTTATCCTCACGTTTATTTTCATATCGTACTGTCACAGAATGATTAAATCAGCCTTGGCTTTGAGATGTATATTTTATGATTTTAACTACTGGATTCTACCTGTCTTCACTGGAAAGGGAAAAAAAGGAAAAGGAGGAGTGGACTAAAGATATTTATCTCTGGTTCGTCAGGGATCCTGCCTGAATATATGTTCATGTGCACAAACTGACCTGATTATGAATGTGTTTTTAATTTTTATTTATTCTTTAGTCATGCCCCTTTTATATTTACTGAACGCCAGATTCCTGAAGCTGTTTTCAGACATCAACTTTGTCCTTAAAGGTCCAGTGTGTAAAATTGAGGTGCAATTATTTTCATTTGGCAGTAGTAATTATTATACTTAATTTTCTGTAAGTGTACAATCGCCTGATGATATCATTTTTTTAAAATTCATAATCCACAAAGTGTTTTTCACATTTATATCAGGAGTTGGGTCAGTTTCGCAGATGCTTCCTGACAGCTACATACAGTCGGTTCTCAAACGTTTTATACCACCTGCGAAAATATTGAGCTTTTATGAAATCACACCATTATTGACAATGCCAAATAGGGTTCCCACAGGTCCTTGAAATCCTTTAAATTTTTTTGAAAATTGCCCTAAATAGACATGGGTCATTGAAAGTATTTCAATGTTGTGCAAGAAATTAAATTAAATTGATATTTAGGTAAATCCCTCTCTTATTTACTATGACACCACCTACTGCTTGATGTATGTAGACTAGGCCTACGCAGAACAAACGAGTCATAATTAGCGATGTTGTGGACACTGTTCAATGTCGCTCTCCCACCATTGACCTGAGATTCCATGCAGAACAATATGTGAGCAACGTGAAGCAAGAGAGAGCAAATGACAATGTGATGCCTTGGGAATCCCAAACATCTCTGTCTCACCAAAGAAAATTTCAAAGACTGACTTGGACCAAGATCCCAAGGACAATCACTTGATCTTGGACAGATGGAGAGAATGCTGCATTTCAATAAAAGTGGACACATCATAGATGAAGACGCTCTTACAAGTTGTGCTGCCTCAGCACATCCAGTCCTTGAATTTGAGGGAATTGGTCCTGGAAATTCCTTGAATCTCATGTCAACCAATGTGTGGGGACCCTGGTTAAAATACAGTGGTGTGAATAGGTTGAACAAAGTCAGCTGAAGTCATTTAACAGTAGATTTATACCCCATTAGATAATTTACTCTCTCATCATCCATCAGGGGATTTTCGACAGCGACATGCAACTTCACCAATATGTGTTGCACACATTTTGCACACTGTACCTTTTTAAAGTTTGAAGTTCACACGATGAATTAGATGCAGCAACACATTTGTCCAGTTTTACCTTCACATTGACTCAAATTTGATGACGAAAGGAAAAGCATCACATTCTGTAACAGTACTATAACAATACAGTCAATTGTTTGTAATTGGGGGTTCATATTTAGCTTTTTTTTTTTTTTTTTTTTTTAATGTTTTTGTGAAAATTGTCAATAATTTACTCGATTAGTTGAATTGTTGTTGTTTGGGGGCCTCAAATGTTGATCAGTGTTGTACCTGTTTTTGTCCACAAACCAAAACGGTTCGTTTTAAATGCTTCGTTTTTATGTCGCTAAGAAACCAAAAAATATTCACATTTAAAAGAAGAGAACTAAATTTCCTTGATTTGATCATAAAAAGCCCTCACTTAAGCTAATTAATCGATGATCAAAATAGTTTATGATAAATGTAGTAATTGATTAATACTTCACCAGTCGTTGGATTAATCATCCCAACTATTACTTAGTGATTACCATAGAAATAACATGATAGATAGATATATTTTTTTACTGGTTTCTTTGCTCCATGTAACAAAGAAATGTATTTAATGTTTTGGTTTGTGGACAATAAGACATTCAAGAACATCACTATTAATGAATAAAAAAAATGTACAGTACAACAAGATTAACTAGCAAGATCATCAACAAAGAGTATTTACTGCAAGTTTGTCTGGAGTGTTCTCTGAATGTGTTTTATTAGCTCTGTATCCTCGTATATATAATACCAATAGTATTACTTCCCCAATGCAGACATAACCATAATTGTTACTGTTTTGTCTTTCACACATTTTCAGGAACAGTGAGAGCAGCTCATTTTGCCGTTAAGATGTGTTTGTTTTCAGAAGGTGCTGCTGCTGTGGTTTTCACAGTCATGTGAATAACAGGAAATGCACTGTTCAACTCTTGACCCCCCCCCCAAACACACACACGATCTGAAGGTGTGAACATCAGCTTTTGCTGCTTCGTTGAGTGTGAATCAGTCATTGAGCCCATTGTCCCTCTCACTAGTCTCTGTCTGTTACTTTTCTCTCTGTCCGGTTTGTCCTTGTCGTCGTTGTCATTGTTGTTCTTGTTGTGCCAAACCGTGTCAGGCTCCAGCCTTTGTATGGGGGAAAAAAACAAACCGTCTTGTTCCACAAGTGTATGCTTATGAAAAGACTGTGGGCATTATAACCTGTCAGAACTGTATATTCAGGATATGAAAAACATGTTTTATATTTATTTATTCATGAGAAAGAAAGAAAAAAACAAGATGAAATAAACTTTTCCAAAAAAAAAAAGAAGGGACGTTTGCCACAAGCTGGACGAGGAGGTGGCGTTGAAGTCCTGATGACTGTGATGACGGTGACATGAAAACATTGTAATGTATAATTATGTGAATACTGCTGTAAAATATTTGTGACTGATTTGAAAAAACAAACAAAAAGTACTATTTTACTATTAAAACGTGGCCTTTTCAGACAAAAACAGTTTGGTGTTGAGTGTGTTCATACAGTCGTTAAATATCTGGTCAATATATTTTTAAAAAAGGAGTTGTTTTGAATCAATATTGATATTAGAGCAGGGACAACAAGTAACATGGGATTTAATTATCATTTATATTATTTATTTATATATACATTGTTTAGTCCTGCGTGGGAGCTCTGAGTGAGTGTTTGAGAACCATAAAAAAAAATCTGCAAAGACTCCAATACTTGATTTGATATGATAAAAATCATAATTGGGGTGACTATTTTGTGAAAGGATATATGTTGTTTTGGCAAAAGTATCACGTATCATTAATAAGTAAATAAAATAAAGTATACTGTAGGTTGTGTTAAGTATCAGTACTGAGGTTTCAAACTCACGGCTCATGTGCCATGTGTGGCCTGTCATGTGGCCCCCAGATCAGAGGCCCCTGATCTAGGCTGTGGCCAGCCTGCAATACCGCTAATACCCACTAGAAGACCGTGCCCCACACTTTGTGAAGTACCGTTTCTTTTACCACCTCAATAGGGCCGTTTTGTTGCTACCTTCCGGTTCAGTCGGTTAAAACGCACAGGAAAAGTACAGGGGGAAAAAAGTCATCAAAAAAACAAAACACTAGAAAATAATCTACAACTGGAACCTTTTGTGTGTGTGAAATGTAAACGCTTAGTGTGTGTAACATAAATCAGTGTCCGACAGTTAACGTGACGTAACGAGTGTGATGATGACTTGATGACTTCAAGATGTCGCTGCAGATGTTGCCTATAAGCTAAGCTAACATGTATCGATCTTCTCGTGTAAATGTCGTCAACAAATTTGAACAATGGCGAATTGTTCCCTGAAAAAAGCCACTTATGTTGACTTGTAACAACCTCCAAACAAAACACATTTTGTACATTCACTCTGTTTGCTACTCACGGCGAAAGTACTGTTTTTTGTGTGATGTACGAGGCGCACGTGAACGCACCACACCAGAGAGCTCCCCCGTCCCTCTCCTTCTCTGTCGGGACTTCGTGAGTTCTCACCAGGTGAAAAAGAAACCACACGCACGACGAGGAACTGAACTGGGACACGAACGTTTCTCGTTTATAACTTACTTTTTAGTCTTTTACTGGTTTCTGCACGGACGAAGAAACATGTGGCTTCTCATATTTGGCATCGTAATAGCGATTACAGGTACACCTTTTGTGTTGTTTGTCCTTTGTTTCCCATATTACGTTGTTTTAAGTTTTTCTGCATTCATATAAAGCTTTTCAATGAGTCCAGAAAGTGAAGGTTTCAGCGTCGACTACTCCACGCCCATTGTGTGGCGAATGTTGCTCTGCTCATGACCATTCATGTCTTTATTTGATCAGATTGTAAACAACGGACTATTTCCAGCATATACTGTAATCATTAACCTGACCTTATTTCCCCTCAGCTCATTCCAACTTACATTTGTTTATGGATTTAAGTGGAACTGCAGCAGCTAAACATAACACAGAGTTGTAAAATGTCTCATCTCCACATTTTCTGCACTAAATGTCACACGAGACTTAACTGCAGACATGAACTGGGTTTTCATGGAAAGATAAACCATATGATAAACCTCAAATGCTGTTTAGTTGCTACATTGTTAGGCATTTACATGGGAATTATTCCATTTTATATTTATAATGCACTTTTAATAAACAGCACAGTTGGTTAAACTACATTGACATCAAGAAAACGCATGCAAACGCATCACATTAATAGTACAAAAAGGGAAAAACTATAGAATGGATGGAAAGTAAAATAAACAATAACAAAATCTCTCACTGTATTAAAAGTCTTCTGTTTTTAAGAAGATGGATTCCTATGTCAGATTTCGAAGTTGGAAATCCCAGTTCAGGACATAAAGTCATAAAAGGAATTGCAGCGGGGAGGCGTGAAGAAGCTATTTTTAAACATTGTTAAAACAATGTTTTGATAATGAGTAGCAGTGCATCCACCGTTCCAGAGGGGGGCGGGTTTACTTCCGGGTACTGGCCAATCGCAAGACTCTGTCTTCTGGGTGAGAGTTGAGTCTCAAATCTCGCGGCTGGGAAACACCGTCATGAAAGAGGATTTCTATCGGCCCGTTTACAGCAACTAGGAGGTTTTTGACCATAAAAACAAGTTAATGTATGTAAGTAGACCTCCATAACTAACATATATGTGCAACAGGACCACTCTATGTGAGCTTTAAAGGTTTAAACATATGCATACAGTACTATGCAGAAGTCTTAAGGCCACATTATACTTCTCCGACTGCGTAATGCGTTATCCGACTGTGTTACCACGGAGACCCCTCAAGCTTTCATACTTCTCCGTCGTGGTGACGGATACAGTTCCAATTAAAGCTGTTTTTTGGTGTGTATCTGCGCTATTACCTCATTTATGAAGCCTTGAAGTTTAGAATCAAACAGTTCAGCCACTGCTGAGAACGCTGAGTTTTATTGTATTCTCAGGCACTGAGACCTTTCCACCTTCCAGGTGTGGAAAAAATAAAAATCATTTGTAAACCGTTCCCTCAGTTTAGTAAACCGTTCCCTCAGTTTACTAATCTGTTCCCTCAGTTTAGGAAAGCCTGGAATTGTGACGTAAGGATCCTGTTTTCTGAACAGCAGATCGCCCTGCTCCGGGCACATCCGGTTGAGTACATTGAACCACAGAAGAAGAATAACATCCGTTGTGGAGGTGTTTCACGAGCGTCAGTGTCTTCTGACTGTCTTCTGAGAGCTGACGTGCTAATTACGTCACTTCCAGATACCTGGCCAATCACAACACAGTCTGTCTTCTGGGGATGAGATTTTGGTCTGAAACAGCGTGGCTGACGAGGGTGGATTATTTACGGACCATCCACAAATTACTGTTTAAATGCCAATATTTACATTAATATACATTTGAAGTACTAAAATGGAATAAAAAAGTTCTTGACTAGGCAGTCTAGTACAATGTTTCTGCACTGATTTTGGTCACATGACCTGGAAGCTTTATTCCATTTTAGTACTTATACTAAACTATATAAACTATATATGTATATATTTATATATTAAAATTGGCATTTAAACGGTAATTTGTTGATGGTCCGTAAACGAGACCGCGGTAGTCAAAATCGATGGGTTGGACTTTGAACAAGCCGTGATCGTGATCGTGCACCTATCTCTGGGGAGAGATGGAGGAGCGTGTCGCTGGATCTGGAGCGAATGTCTGTTGAATATCCAACCTGAAACTGATTTCACCGCGGTTCTTGTCGCATGTGTATGAGGAAGCGTATTGCTTCAACCTCTTATCCATTTTGGTGGCAGGAGTTTTAGATGTCAGTCTGCATATGTGACGGACATCAGTTACAGTCATCTTCAGTGGCTCCTTGACTGAAAACAGCCTCATATTCAACAGTGACCCTGAACCGGAAGTACAACAACACGTTACGCAAAATAACATGCACCAAGCATACACCTATGGATGTACTGTATGCGATAGGACCACTCTATGGGAGCTTTAATACTTGTACTTTTACTTAGAAAACTTAAGTACATTTTATATCAGAAAATTACTTTTGATACTTAAGTTCAGTAAATGTGTTGTACTTTAAGACCTTTACTTAAGTAATATTATTAAAAAAGTCACTTCAACTTCTACCAAAGTTTTATGGTAAGTTACTTGTACTTTTACTCAAGTATCCCTTTTAGGTAAGACTGTTTATTAAATCAATACCGATGTGGTGCCGATAATATTGTGCATCCCTAATATTGGTATCAGTATCGTACACGAAAAAAAGTGATATCAATCCATCTTTAGTTCTAAATACACAACTAAGGCACTGATCCTTTGTGTGTTCTTCCGTCTGCAGGAAAGTCTGTGAGTGCCGGCTGTCACCTCGACCTGAGCCCTCCTCAGGTCGTCGTGGCGTACGGAGACTCGTTCTCCGTCAACTGCAGCTCGTCGTCCAATCAGACGGCGGGAATGGGCTGGGAGTCTCCACTCGGTGGCATTGGATTTAAGGAGGGCTTCTCCTCTCTCACGTTACAAATCGACAAAGTCAATCTGTGGAAATTTAGCCCCATGTGCTTCATCAGTCGCTTCAGTGACAGTCAGTGTATTCAACAGCTGCCGGTCACTGTCTATAGTAAGTACATTCATTCATGTATGAGGTTTATCGCTTTTCCACTACACAGTTCAAGCATTACTCTGCCCCTTTTTTTTCTTTTCCATCAGTGATAATACCTGGTATCTAATGCGTTTTTTAAAATTCCTGCTCTGACGAGGTTCCAAGCGAGCTGAGCCAATACTAATATCGTCGTCACTGGAAGAATCATGAGCGTGACGTCCAACACAAGAATCAAACCGAACAATGCTGAATTATAGATCAGTTATAAAAACTTAAATATCCTAAAAAAAAAAAACATGCGTTAATCTCCAACATTTAGCAAACAATGTCTAAAATCTCAATATTTAAGGAGTCTGCACTCCAGTCATGCAGGACGTACTGAAAGATTCTGTGAACAAATCTTTTTAATCAAGTGATTCTAATGATTCCGTTACATCGAAAACGAACTACGTTGACCATCACTTTCTTGTGTGTTTGTGTCATTAACAACGACTCCACCCACATTGAGGAGGTACTATAGTAAGGGAAAACGATATCAAAACGAGTAGAGTCGAGCCGTGCCAAGTTGTTCTGGAACTGTATAATGGAAAAGCACTATTAGATTGTGGCCCAACATAACGACAGTTATCCTATAGTTTTGTGTCCATTATGAAGGTATATTTGTTGCAAAAGTCACGAGCACATGACTGCTGGAAGTTGTGATGCATAGGATAGGATTTGTGTACCTGTAACAAGGATTTGTGTACCTGTAGCCCTATTTTGTGTTAACAAGGTATAAAAAAATATGTTCAACTTCAAGTGTTACACATTTGTGACTTTAGTGTGCGCATGTGAAATCTGCAGTTAAATGTGCTCGTGACTTTTGCACCAAATATACCTTCGTAGTCCATGCCCAACAAATATCAGAAAAAGTCAGAGTATGCTTATTTATGGGGAAATTTGGGAAAGTAATGATGTCGTAGCCCCGCCTCTCTGTTGCCATCTTTGTCATCGTTTTCTGCATTGTTGGTGTCCAAAGTTACAGCGCCACATACAGGCCTGGCATATATACTACAGTTTTAGAGTAATTTTTTAAGTTCCGTTTCTGTAGGTGGTGAAAATGGGAAAGAATGGAAATGGCCCCAAGAATAAGTGCCTCATACAAACTTACCTCAAAAATCCTCAACAATTCTTTAACCACTTATTCCCTGACTCTCTTTTTGGAGTCCCTGCTCGAAAATGACAAACTAAATAGAGTAAACCTCTGCAGTTACAAGCTCTATGTGGATTATCTTGGTATCAAAATTAAGATAACACTAGTGAGATTCCACCAGAGGTGTAAGTTCCACTGTAGATGCCACTGTGTCAGAGTAAATGTACATGGAACACAGCATAACTGAAGGATTTTTTTCTCTCACCTAAAAAAATATTGCATTTTAAAGCAAATATCACCTTTAAAATATGCAGTAGGAGCTTAAAAAAACATGGAGGTCATGTAACAACATGTGGACATGAGCTGTGCAAAGTCTGATGCTGCTGAAATGAAGCAGAGTGAAATTATAGAGGCTTTATTAAAGGGCCCATATTGTGCAAAATCAACTTTTTAATCATTTTAGTACTGATATTTGGGACTCAGGGGGCCATACCAGTCCCCAAAATGTGAAAAAACAAGACTCAGTCATGTTTTAGTGGTTCCAGTTAGTGTAAGTATAGGCGATAAAACATGCAATGTTTAAACCTCCTGCGGAATTACGACATAGCGACACATTTCACCGTGAATGTTGGCACCCCGCCAGGCAGAGTAATTCACAGCTCCACCGTAGCTCCCCCTTGTCCCTGTGAAATACGAGAGTGCAGGTGAGGGAGGAAGAGTGGCTGCACAGCGGAGCACAGTGTTTTACACAAACTACCAGCCTCAGAGGACTTGTGTGTCCAATGGATATATTTTATTTATGAAAAAATGTTCACAAGCTTCACAAGCCCTGTTGTTGATCGTGTATGTAAATTCCTATGCTAGAAAAACACCTTGAACGCACCAGTTACGTGCCGCTGCAGTAATGTGGCCTTTAGCGAGTGACATGTGTAGATCAATAATATGAAGAGCACGCGTTTGAAAGCACTGCAGAAAGATGTAGATGTTGTCCTACATTTCTTCTCAACCAAAGGCTACCTTTCTGTCGTGTTTCCACGTTCTCTCCTCATTATTGATCCACACACGTCACTTGCAGCTGCAGTAACACTGGTGCATTCAAGGTGTTTTTCTAGCATAGGAATTTACATACACGCCGTGCCGCGCGGCTCATTAATCGTTTTTCTTCGATTCTAATGTTTTTATGATCACGAGAAGCCAAAATCGTGGTCGCTCACGGGTAAATGGACATTACTATGGGGTATACAGAGCGGGGGTTGGGACGACGGTGCATGACAATAGGTGATAAGTGGCGACAGTATGAAAAGGGCTGTTTTGGCAGGTTTATTGAACTGCTATTGTGCTTCATCCTTATGCTATTTTGACTAAAGCATGACACAGACATGTTCATTAGGGCATCAGGAACTAGTTTAACTTGGGGTAATGAGTATAATATGGGCTCTTTAAAGAGATGTCTGGGCATCCTCACTTTTGGCACAGTTTGGCACCATCTGTGCCATTTGAGATTTCTTAGGTACCAAATTATTAAAAACCCATTTAATTTTATTTATATGTCACTACAGATCTAAAAAGAAAAGAAGAAGAAAAAAAAAGTATGATAACTCGCTGTAAATCGATGCTTCCTGTGCGGTGCGTAATAACAACTCTGTGACTCTGCAGCGTCTTAAGTTACACAGCGCCATAGCTCTGGCTTACCTTGATCAATTAGGGGGATTGACAGCATAGTACATGGTACCAGGTCCTTTTTTTAGTACCTGCTCTGGCTAGGTTTTTTATTTAATATTTATTTTTTAACAATCCTAAAAACATTGGTTAATCTCCAACAATTACCAGGGAAACCAACCTAAACCGTGCCAAGGTGAGCTGGGACTATAGGTGGAAAAGGGGCTATACAAACGTTCTCAACTATCCCTTAAACCATTTGTAACCGCTGAATATTTTGTTTTCTTTCATATTTTCCCAGAAATGCCAGACAGTGTGTCCATGAATGCACCGAGTCAGACTGGTCCAGTGGTGGAGGGTTTAACGTATCAAATGCAGTGTGACGTTACAAATGTCGCTCCAGCGCAGAACCTCACTGTATACTGGCGCAAAGGGAGCAAGATCCTCACGGAGACGTTCCAAGAGCCCATTCCGTCTCCAGTCAACAAGTCTTCTGTCTACTACATGAAGGTCAACAGAGATGATAACGGAGCTCAGGTCTGGTGCGAGGCAAAGCTCAACGTGATGCCGACAGGAGCCGATATGCCCCCAATGAGGTCGAAGGCACATTCATTGACCGTTCTGTGTGAGTTCTGAACACCTGCTTGCATGTTTCAATGGAAACTGCTGCCTCACGAGGAAAATGTATAAAGAAATCCATAATTAGGGCTGAACAATATTTAGCAAACAAACAATTGTACTGCGATAAATGTTTTCCCCACATTCAGTAAATGTCTCTTACCCAACATCACTTCCTTTCACCCTGGCCTTCAAAATAAGAGCCACAGGCTTCAGCAACAACAACTTCCGATATTAGCCTTGGCAATTGGCAGTGCACTTGGCAATAAAAATCGTGACACACCACGATATGTCACAATATGTTATTATTGCGATATTGCATAAAAGTAATATTGCAAAATCATATATTCAGATACAGCTGACACCATCTAGTGGACTGAAACGTAAACATTTTTATACTTATAAGTTAATTCTTTATTTAAAGCTAAATTAAAAAATTATATGCTAAAAAAATGTGATACTTATTGTCTCAAAAGCCATATAATATTGCAATATTTCACTGTATTGACAACCCCACCACAAAAATAAAGTAGAATCCCCCATATTCTTAGTTTTTGTATGTATAATTCATCCTCATCCTATTGTTTTTCCACTATATCAATGCATAACGAAATATATATAAATATATATAAATAATGCTTTTCATTTTTAATTTATAGCAAGTAATGTCATCATAAAAATTTTAATTTTCCCAGAATAATGAGATGTTTTCTGTTATTATGACATCATGTTACAACAAATAAAAACTAAAAATGTTCTTGTTATAATGATAACACGTGAAAAAAATAACATTAACCCTGACTTGGCAGCAGTATGTTTTATTTATTTCTGTTTGTATGTATTTTAATTTTGTGCTCCCCCCCTCAGACCCGCCCACTTTCAAAAAGCCTGAAAATGAGACACTGGATGTTCCGGCTGACCGAAAAGTTATCTATTTAGACTGCGCAGCAACAGGAAACCCGTCGCCCCTCTACAGCTGGAGTTTTCCTCAACCCATAGAGCAGATGGAGAAGTTAAAAAATGAAAAGACGCTCGTCCTGGACAAGTTCCTTCAGTTTCCAGGGACGTATGCCTGCACTTCGTCCAACAGCCAGGGAACGAAGACCAAATATATCACTCTCATCGAACCCCCAAGTAAGATAATGTCACTAAATTATAACATATGGTCCGTGTACTTGACAAACTTGGCAAAGGGATTTTCGCTTTAAGAAAAATCCAAACCATAAAACGTTTATAAATACTGTTTACAAATACGGAAATGAAAAACAAAAATCGACAAACACTGAGAAGGGAAAAAGACAGAATGATCTGTGGAAGATAATATTGATAATAATCGAATTTGATTAATATAATATAGTCCTTTATTAGTCTGCTTATATTAGCATTACCAAAAAGAGCAAATATACAAAGATATAAACAAAAAGACAAACACAATAAAAAAGTTAAAATAGAAGGTGTAATGTACATTAGTATTGACTAGATATTTACATTATAAACAGAGATTGAACATGGGAAATTACATATGTACTGTATATTGCACTTGTGTAAAATGTTTAAATTTACAGAAAATTGCACGTGGGATGATTATGTGTAACAGCTGCAGGGAGGACAGACATTTAGGATGTTTCAGTTTGTTACTGAAGGAGCTGCCCAGTGCTGTGATGGTGTCCTGCAGGGGATGAGAGAGATTGTCCATCAGAGATGATAGCTTGATAGCCATTCTACTCCCACCACCTCGACTGGGTCGAGGGGACATCCAAGGACAGAGCTGGCTTTTTTAATCACTGTCCAGGCTGTTCCTGTCCACAGCTGTGATGCTACTGCCCAGAAGGTCTTAAGGAGTTCTCTCTGCACTCCAAAAGACCTTATTCTCCTCAACACGTAGTCTGCTCTGACCCTTCCTGTGGAGTGCAGCAGCATGGTCAGACCAGTCCAGTTTATTATTAAAGCGGACCCAGACCGGGAGTTCCAATTAAGGCTGTTTTTTAGTGTGTATCTGCGTCATTACCCTTGTTTATGAAGCCCTGAAGGTTCTAAACAAACATTTCAGCCATTGCTGAGAACGCTGTGTTTTATTGTAATCTCAGGGTCAGTGAGATCTCTGAAAATCCCGTTAGGGTTATGTAAACACCGGTTCTCCTGAACAGCAGATTCTCCTGCTCCGGGCACTAGTCCGGGCACATCCGGTTGCGTACATTGAACCGCAGAAGAAGAATAACGTCTGTTGTGGAGGTGTTTCACGAGCGACAGTGTCTTCTGACTCCAGGTCAAAGTCATAAAAGGGACTGCTGCGGGGAGTCGTGAAGAAGCTATTTTTCAACACTGTTAAAACAATGTTTTGATAATGAGTAGCAGTGCATCCACCGTTCCAGAGGGGGGAGCTGTGCTTCTGAGAGCGGGTGTGCTGATGATGTCACTTCCGGGTTGAGAGATTTGAGTCTCAAGTCTCGCGGCTGGGAAACAGCGTCAGAAAAGAGGATTTCTATCGGCTCGTTTACAGCAACTAGGAGGTTTTTGACCATAAAAACAAGTTAATGTATGTAAGTAGACCTCCATAACTAACATATATGTGCAACAGGACCACTCTATGTGAGCTTTAATGTGAACACCCAGGTATTTGTAAGATGTCAATGTCCACTTCCTGGATGTTGGAGGAGAGTGCAGTCGTCTCCTGCAGAAGTCCACGACCAGGTCCTTAGTTTTCCCCACTTTAATCTGGAGGCGGTTCCACAGGGACCAGTCCACAAAGTCCTGTACAAGTTCTCTGTACTCTTTGTCATCATCTTCTGTGATGAGGCGGACGATTACAGAGTCATACAGGTGATGACACTGTTACGCTGTACCCGAAAGTCATGAGCGCTGCGCTGAATGGAAATTTGCCTGCAGTCTAAACATTGTCTTTACACCATTTACTGGTTTTATAGCAGAAAACAGACTGAATGGGAAAAAAAAGTGGGTGTGCTGATATGGCTGGGCGATGGGGCAATTTTCTTTATCAGTATATACTGTTCATATATCATACGATATATATCACAACACAAATCTCAATATTTCTGTCAAATATAAAGTTTCCCCTTTACTCTGAAGTGAAATGTAAAGATAGGAAAAGTTATTTATTATTTTTGTTTAACAATGTATTTAAATGGGTCATGGAAAAGCACCATAATGGTCTGCAGTTAGCTCTTGTGTTCTTCAGGGGAGAGATGCCACTGCTGCTTCTTATCAGTGGGTAGTGAGCGGATATAACCGCCCGCGATCATGCAACAAACACCACACGAACCTGATGGAAGAGCTGCTGTTGGTGGCTGCGCTAATGAAAACTTTAAAGCGGAACTAGACCGGAAGTTCCTATTATCGCTGTTTTTTTTGTGTGTATCTGCGTCATTACCTTGTTTATGAAGCCCTGACGGTTCGAAAAACAGAGAGGGAGCTGTGCTCCCTCTCTGTTTTTCTTCACGACTCCCCGCCGCAGTCCCTTTATGACTTTAAACCGGAGTCAGACCCAGAGTCAGAAGACACTGTTGCTCGTGAAACACCTCCACAACGGACGTTATTCTTCTTCTGCGGTTCAATGTCATAACCGGATGTGCCCGGACTACCGCCCGGAGCAGGACGATCGGTTGTTCAGGAGAACCGCTGCTTACGTAACTATTACGGGATTTTCAGTGATCTCGTTGAGCCCCGAGATTACAATAAAACACAACGTTCTCAGCAATGGCTGAACTGTTTGTTTTTCGAACCGTCAGGCTTCATAAACAAGGTAATGACGCAGATACACACCAAAAAAAACAGCGATAATAGGAACTTCCGGTCTAGTTCCGCTTTAATATATGTAAGTAGACCTCCATAACTAACATATATGTGCAACAGGACCACTCTATGTGACCTTTAACACACCTGCTGCCCCCTGCTTGTCACATGACGTGGCTGCAGCTATTCCAGCCACATGATTGGTTCAAAGCACCACTTCTTTCATTGTCATTGGCTGTTTGGGTTGTCTGTCAAAACATGGAGTTCTATCAAAGGTCTATGCGTCTTGTTTTTATATTGAGGAAAAGTTCTATTGCGATATATGTAATTATCGTATTATCGCCCAGCCCTATGTGCTGAGCTCCACACATTCTCGTCGCTCCATACTGAGTTTCCATGCAGCTGAGCTTTCACCACAGGACTTTCCATTCAGTCTGTTTTCTGCTATAAAACTAGTAAATTGGTGTAAAGACATATTTAGAATGCAAGCAAATGTCCATTCTGCACAGCACTCCTGACGTCCGGGAACAACTAAACGACAACGTCATAACAATAGTTTTCTGGGTCACAACAATATAAACTATGCAAAGTCGAAAAACTATTTTTTTTCCCGATTTCTGTTTGCACATCCAGACATCTGATCATTCTGTCCTTTTCCTTTTTAAATGGTTGTCATTTTTTATTTCCCTATTTGTAAATGGTAATTATGGTTTTATTTTCTTAAAACAAAAATCCGTTGATCGTCAAGTACACGGATCATCTATCCTTTTGTTTTGACTTTTGTATCACTTTTTTGCATTTTTACATATATATATGTATATATAAAAACTAAAATAATCCTTCTATAATTCCTTCAAACTGTTGTTCTCCATCAGGCGGTCGCCCTGGAACCACGGCTGGGATTATACTAGCTGTTTTCCTTGTTTTAATTTTCATCTTGGCATGTGCGGTTTATCATAAACAGAGAAACGCTTCCAGAACATAACGCACACACAGAGAGAGCGAGAGTGTGAATGTAATAAAAACACAAAAACTCCCTCTCCCACAGGGAATCCATCGACATTTGCTGCCATAGTTGGAGTTTTTGTGTCCCTGGGAGTCGTCCTCCTCATTACTGGTCTGTTAACTCTGACGCCTGCCGGCACATTTTCGCTCAGCAAAGGCAGCTACCTCAGAGGACAACCTGCCTCATCAGGACCTGTATGAGACTGACTTTTTAAAGTTTCATTTATTACTATTTTTATTATTATTTTTGCATGGCTCTTTCAGAGCAAATTGTATTTTTTTTGTGTGTTTTTGTGGGTGAGCATGACGGTTTCATAGCTCTTAAAGGTGGAGTAGACGGTGATGGCTGTTTGTTGTCAACTGTTGAGTGAGTCGAGCAGCCAAAAATTTACACTCAACTAAAAGTGGAAATATCCCATCTACTCCATCTTTAAATACCTTACAGGCATGGTGTTTTCTCTGATGGTGCATTTCTGCATGTGATGCAGCTGTAATTTTGACGCCTGGTTCACACTGGATGTGTGGCATGGACCGCTGTGTCTTGCTCACGCGTCTCCTCACACCGCCGATATGTTTCTGATTATAGTTTCTGATTTATCTCTATAAATGTATCTCTATATCTTGATAATGTTGACAAATACTTGCAGAACTTTCCATTTTCCATTTCTGGCACTACTCGGCTCTCCTCTACTATGTTTGGTATCTAGTGACGGGCAGAGCAGTTTTTTCCCGGTGTAACTAGATCATTAGAATCACTTAACCCTTCTGTTGCCAGTCGTTTTGTCGCCCACAGGATTTGGCATGCGTTTTATCTCATTGTACCGTAACTCCTAGACTTTCACCCTATGTCAGCTCAGATTGGCACAGTGCGCCCCCGCAGCCCTCACGTGGAAGATAAAGCGGCACTCGTTTCGCTGATTTCGACGCCATCTTTGTTATATCAAAATGAAATGCATTCTGGGTAGCCCTTGCTCCCAAGGGTGGTCTCGGAAAATCTCAATATTGAGGGCGATACAGCCCTTAAACTTGGCCCTCAACTTAATTTTTCTGAGAATCAGGACAGCACTTGCACTAGAGGGAGCGGTGCATTTTTGAGATTTAGGGTTAAGCAAGGAATTGGAATTCACCCTCAATCTCAGTGGCCTGATTATCATGACGCTCATAAGAGGGTTAATTAAAAAGATTAGTTCACAGAGTCGTTCAGTCCTCCATGCATGACCAGGACTGAACTGCGAAAATACGGGTGATCGGGTCGTGATTTGGCTGACGATCGCTGGCTTTCAGCAGTGCTGTCACTAAATACACCAGACTCTTCTGTTAAATATTGAGATTTTAGACATTTCCTTTGCTAAATGTTGGAGATTAACGCACATAGTTTTTAAAGGATTTTTTAAAACTGATCTACAGTTTGGCGTTGTTTGCTTTGATCCTTGTGTCGGACGTCGCACTCGTGACTCTACGCAGTCTGTTTGTATCGGCAGGTACTAAAAAAGCACCAGGTACTATCACTAATGGAAAAGCAAAAACAAAACAAGCCGAGTCAAGCCGTGCTAGAACTGTATCATACATAAGGGTTTCTTTCCTCCACAGCTGCTAAAAATAGTTTTAAATATGTAATATTTATGGTTTATTTTTATTCAGCTGACTAACACTTTTGTGAAATGGTGTCGGGTTTATATTATATTGTTAATAGAATGTCAATATCACTATCAACAGGTAATCTGTTTACATGTGCACGCAACGCATCAGTCCGGTGTGAACCAGGTCTACGAATGCCTAATCCAATCCAATAATCAATAATATTGCATTGTCAAAGACTCAAGAAACCAGAGGGATTCAGAGGTCAAGTGCTTTATCTTTTTATCTGTGTTTGAGTTTTAATGTCACAACACCATGGTGCATGTAGAGCATGAACACCTCACCCTGCAGCTGTGCTGGGCTTTTTGGTTTTGATTCTGTGTCCTGCACATTTTACTCTATGGTACGATCCACACTGTTCTAACCAGCCCTAACCGGTGTCTGTGGACATTGAGATGATACTGCGATGAAACCTCTGATTAACGACTATAAATCCTAGACAGTTTGTGCAAAGAAAGCAGAGAAATAGAGCTTTGCGCCCATATACTTGTCATTACAATAGCCCCTCAGGACGACCACGGAATGACCGACCAGCACGTCATACGTTTGTGATGTCTGCTTCTTGGTACCCTCAATTCCTGAACTGTTAAATAAGTGTAGAAGCACTCACTGATTGAATATAAAATGAAAATATAGGCGGCCTGAATGTCATGATGGTCATTAGAGGGTTATAACCCACTTTATGCTACCATTGCAACAAGATTGAGATTGAGCGTCGTACGATGCAGACTAAAGGCCACATTATACTTCTCCGACTGCGTAATGCGTTATCCGACTGCGTCACCACGGAGACGACTCGAGCCTTCATACTTCTGCGTCATGGACAGATACGCGCTGCAATTTCCTGCTCGATCAGTAGGGGTCGCTGCGCAAGGTTGTTGTGCTTTTGGCTACAGTGAGCAATGGCGTCCGAGAGAGAAAATAGAGAGAAAGACTGTTGTTGTTGAAACAGTGGCCGCTTCTCACTTTTCTGTGTAACAGAACGCAGTTTTAAGATAATTTGAGGCGAGAAATTAGCCATTTAGAGTCTAAACATGTGCTGTGTGTGTTAAGATATGACGTATTTATAGTTTGGCAGCGACGTTGTCGGCGGTGATCAGCTCTGCCTCTGTGGACGCTCTGCGCACTGTGAGCCGGCACAGAGCAGCGTTAGCTCGGCCTGTCCTGAGGACCAATCGCAGCTCTTGCCGTCTCTGTTGTCCCTTGACGGAGTGACGGACACTTAAAAAATATTTCGTGCAGTCGTGCAGAGGCTCTGCGTAACCTACGTAGAACACTTTACGCAGGAGTATAAATTGGGCTTAACTAAGTGCTGAAAGACGAATTATACCGTTGGACGCCTCGGATACACTATGTTGCTACATTATCCTGGTTTTATTATTCAGCCTTAAAGGGATGATTTTGAATTTCTGAAGTGGATGTTTTAAGTAGGAGTTGCTTCGCCGTGGTCGGTGTCTAATTACAGGTGAGCGGATATGTGTCAGCAACAAGGAAAGGAATGGTTTTAGGCGCAATAATCGTGTTTCCATCATGGTTATGGTTCAGTTTGGTATGGTACGATTTGGAATAGTGAAGCCCCAGGTCAGGCTTGTGTTTCGACTAAGAACGGTACCTTTACTTTTTAGGCCGGGTGTGTGCTGTCTTTGGACATGCTCGGTGTAGATCTATGGTCACTCCCGGGTTCCGATGTCAATGGAACGCAGCGTTAGCTCGCAGCACACAGGAAGTGTTGAGCCTCCACAGCCTCCGTGAGGAAACTCACTTTTTAGGAAGCTGTTTTGTAGCGCTGGTGTTTTGAAAGCCTGTGTTCACATTCACCTCATTTAATCAAGAAATTTGTTTTGTGGAAAAAAACAAATTTCACTAAACATGACTAAGAAAGGAGAATGTCTTGTCTGCAATTTGATTAATCTGTCAATTATTTATTGATTAATAGATTATTTGGTCCATCATATGTAAGCGCATGGAAATGATGATGTTCTCAGATGTCTAATGTATTCACTTTTAATGATTTATTTGTTAAAAGCGCAAAAAAGCATTTAAGAAGCAGAAAATGATGTAAGAAATCAAAATTGATTGTCAGAATAGTTGCCGGGTAATTTAGTAAAATGATTAATAACTGATTTGTGGTTGCAGCTCTCATCATAAGAAAGTAGCGACGGTATCGCTTTCACTGTCACATCTTTCATTTTTCACTTTTCTATTTTTAACTCAACAGAAACTCAGGGTATGATGTTTACATAACTGTATATCTGAGCCGGAACAGAGAGTCATGTGACCAGGGAGTGAACACCTTTTGTGTCTCTTCTCCTGGCGAACAGAAGCCATGAAAATAACACGATAAACTTAAACCAACAGCTCCACTAATCAAGATAAAAATTTAAAAAATCTGAGCGTCAGAAATACTGGGATTTTTGGTATCATGGGAGTTGTTGCCTGGTTTGTCTCTATACCGCGCTTTACACAGGAACTAAATCAGGGGTCTGCAACCTTTAGAATGAGAAGAGCCTTTTTGCCTCCGTCTGCACCCAAATAAAAAGAATCTGGACCCACAAAAATGACCCAATTATACATATATACTATATATATAAAAACACATTGTCATGTGTATGTATAAATACATCATACAGTCCCACTTCAGAAATCCTGAACTGTCCCTTTAACAGCAGAGGATTGTGAGGCACTAACTTGACCCACTCAGGTGTTTTCTCTGTTTTCAATACAGCTACATTATCTATATTTGCTTGAGGGTGTTTTTCAGTTTTGTTTTATTATTTTTAATGACTGTATCCATGTTTGTGCATCGTTACGTAGCAAATGTTGCAGGCTTTTAAGTAACGTGAAAAGATTTCATTTAACGCCAATTCCAATTTGGATCAAATACACTCTGGCAGTAGAAGTGGCAAATTTAACTCTTTTAGTAGCATTTGAACACCCTGGGAAAGTGTTACATTTGACTTTTTAAGTGATATTTAAACACTAAACACGTTACATTTAGCACTTTGATTTTGAACACTTTCCCAGGGTGTATTTAACTCCTTTTGTTTAAATACAGCTGAAATAGTTAAATTGTACTTGTTTGTTGTTCAAATAGCACTTAAAAAGTAAATTTTAACCCTTTCCTATGGTGTATTTACCTCCTTTTGTGTTTGAATACCACAAAAGAGTTACATTTAACACCAATTAACTAATTTAGTGCTATTTGAACATTCAAAGAGTTAAATATAACCTGGAAAAGTGGTAAATTTTACTATTTTAAGCGATATTTGAACATTAATAAGTGAAGTTTAACTCTTCTAGTTGTATTTAAACATAAAACAATTAAATGCACCATGGAAAAGTGTTAAATTTGACTTTTTAAGTGTTAAATTTGACTTTTTAAGTGTTAAATTTGAACAATATACTAGTTATATTTAAGACTTTAATTGTTCAGATATCACTTAATTTACCATATCTGTAAAACTCCTAGGCGTTGAACTGACTCATAAAGTGTTACGATAAGACTGCAACGTTTACTGTCTAACTTGTTTTACTATATTATTGATACGACTATTATTATTATTATTTTTTAAAATGTATGCATGGGTACATGTGTGGAATAATGATGATAATGTGTTTGCACTGAGGAGACTGATCACATAATGTGTTTTCCTGCGATTTCATTCGATGCTTTTTATCGTATTATGAGCTGAACATGAGCCACGACGTCGTGCAGCTCGACTGATTTGTGCCAGTCAGAAAAAAACAAAACCAAAGACCATTTTAATAAAATGTACAAGTCAGAGATGTGTTGTTTTGTTTAAAATATTAAAGTCAGAATTCTGAGATTAAATGATGACTTAAATCTCAGTTTGTTGTTTTTGTTTGTTTGTTTTTTTGTTTTTGTTTTTAAATCTCAGCATTCTGACTATCTTTAATCTCCGAGTTCATGCTGTTTTATTGTTATTATTTTACTTCTACACGGCTCCCCCCTTAATTCAGCCTGGTTTCGATTATACAGCGCTCAGTCTGACATACTAATCAGCACTTAAAGAAGACAAAGACTTGTTTCTCCTTCTCTTTCGCCTGCCAACATAAACCCTTTTTTTTTTTCTTTACGTTCAGCTGCCGTCGTTTCCACTCTCCTCTCTGGCTTTTGCTACGCGGGGGCTTCTGTTTGTGTATGCGTTGCTATGACAACCTGGCAATGACTATTGCTCAATTTGTCATGGCGTCTTGGTTTTTTTAAAAGCTTTTATTTGAAACTGTTGAACCTCCAGAAGAAGAAGCAGGGAAGAGAAAGTGAAAGAGGCCACGCTGCACTGCGCTGCACATCCCAGATTCCCAGCTGTGCTTGTCCATAAATATAAATCCGTCCGCGTAAGCGTCCGGTTACTCCCAGTGCGACCACAGCTGATGCTCAGCGCAACATTCTGTTCACAGTGTGAGTCTCATTGAGCCACATGCCAAGCTGATCCGAGCCGAGCTGAGCTCTGGGCTGCTCGGGAATGAAAAACAGGCTCTCGTCACAGAGATACAAATCTTTGGTTTGAAATCAAACCAGCGGCCACACCTCAGTCAGTCATGTGAAGGGAATTGTTAAGATATCGAACCCTTGACACGAGTGTTAAGAATAATAACGAGCAGCTCAAGTCTGCAGAGACATTTAAGGTTAAAGTCAGCTTCCTCAAAAGTCAACATTCATGACATGGTTTTCTGTCTCAGTTTAAGGCAAATTACAGTTGAGCAGAAATTTAACTTCAAACCAGAATATTTTTCTTAAAGTTTTTGCATTGTTCAGTTTTGGTAGATTTCTTTTTTTAATATGTATAAATTGATCATATTTTCTATAGTGGCATATATTTTTAGTTGCACTTAAAAGGTCAATTTTAACACTTTCCCAATGTTATAGTTAACTCTTTTATTGTGTTTAAATTTCACTGAAAGAGTTCAATTTAACTTGTTAATTGTCCAAACATCACTTAAGAGTTTGTTCAAATTTGACTTAAAAAGTCATATGTAACATTTTGCCAGGGTGTATTTAACTTGTTGTGTTTACATTTCACTCAAAGAGTTACATTTAACTGTTTTTTTGTTCAAATGTCACAAAAAAATATATTAGTACAAAGAAATTATTTTGTAAAAATTTAAGTCTGGTGGGCCATATGAAACTCTCCAGTGAGTCAATATTTTAGTTTAGTTCAATCTGTGCATATTAGGCTTCTTTCAGACTCAGTCATTTAAATTTCAAAGAAAAACGAGAACAAAATGCAGATAAATCTGACAAAGATAAATCACACCAAATAGGAAATGCATGGCACAGCACAAAATATGATCAATATACGATGATCACATTATGATTAATCATGATCATAATGTGAAATACTATATTTTTCACTTCCAGATGCGTGTGATTCAGTTGCAATACACACAACGTAGGCATAACATTGACATTACCCTTCCAGTTGAAATGATTAGCCTCTCTATGAAGACGTCATTGTTTTATATTCCCTCAGTGCGGTTAAACAGAGCAAATCATTCCTGGTTTTAATTTGGATGCTTCCATTATTTGACTTTGCACACAGAAATGAAATTATTCCAGTCCAGTGGAAGGTCGACAGCCAACTATTCCACAACAACCAAAAACTACCAGGGTCAAAATGATCATCTCCCTTAAGAACTGACCTTTTTAAGGATTTGAGTTGTCGCTTGAGAAAAGCATCATGCCAAAAACTAAAAGAAATCAGACTTGAGAAAGAGGATTGTTGATGCTGACAAAGCAGGGGAAGGATATAAGATATATATACTGTATATATATATATATACATATATATATGTATATATACAAAGTTATCACAGCGCTTGATGAAATTCAAAGAGAGCCACACGATACAGAACAAGCCTGGCAGAGGTGAATTCACAGTTTGATAACCCTCTACTTAGTTGATGAATAAAGGCCACATTATACTTCTCCGACTGCGTCATGCGTTATCCGACTGCGTAACCACGGAGACGCCTCGGGCCTTCATACTTCTGCGTTGTGGTGACGGATACGCGATGCAATTTCCCGCCCGATCAGTAGGGGTCGCTACGCAAGGTTGTTGTGCATTTGGCTACAGTGAGCAATGGCGTCCGAGAGAGAAAGAGAGAGAAAGACTGTTGTTGTTGAAACAGTGGACGTTTCTCACTTTTCTGTGTGACGGAACGCAGTTTTAAGATAATTTGAGGCAAGAAATTGGCCATTTAGAGTCTAAACATGTGGTTTGTGTATTAAGATATGATGTATTTATAGTTTGGCAGCGACGTTGTCGGCGGTGATCAGCTCCGCCTCTGCGGACGCTCGGTGCGCACTGTGAGCCGGCACAGAGCAGCTTAGCTCGGCCTGTCCTGAGGACCAATCGCAGCTTTTGTCGTCTCCGTTGTCCCTTGACGGACTGACGGACACTTAAAAAATATTTCGTGCAGTCCGAGACGACGCAGAGACTCTGCGACAGGCTCTGCGTAACCTAGGCAGAGCACTTTACGCAGGAGTATAAATTGGGCTTTATCCGACTTCCTCTTCAGTGGAAAACAAACAAAAACAAAGAGGCAATTGTTATTCACCTTAAAATGCATGTCCGTAACAGTAGTAAACAGAAAATGTGGATGAATACATACGTTTTATGGTCGCTTACGGATACAATTTTTGATTTGATTTCTTTTCAATTGGTCCTAATCTGGGATAGTTTTAGCTTGACATTAAAGATGAACGTAAGCATGGTACGTAAGATATGTACATGTAGATTCTTTATGGTGAAGAAAAGTATTGCACTAAACTAAGATTCGCTGCAGCACAAATGGCTGGCCTGTGTTCTTGTGGAGACCTGCCACCTGCTCAACTTCCCGATTTCCCTTTTTACACACACACACACACACACACACACACACACACACACACACACACACACACACACACACACACACACACACACACACACACACACACACACACACACACACACACACACACACACACACACACACACTGGGTTGTCAGCTGGGACAACCAGGGCCCTTTTGTTCAAACATAGCTTCCCTGTGGAGTTGCTAAGCTCAAGTCCAAGTTGGAATTCTTCGTCTTCCCCTGGCTCGGCTCCCCCCTCTGAATCGTCTGTTTGCTCGGTGCAGAAAAATAAAAATGGGGATCGACGTCGTGAGATGGATTCTGAACTTTTGCATGTTTTACTCAGGTAATACCTGCGTTTTTACCCCTCCCTCATATTTTGATGTTGTAGATAATGTTTGATGCTGCATTTGTCTGAGGAAAATGGTTTTGTCTTGTCTTTGTCTTGACTTCACAATGTGTTACAGTCATCTTTTTACACCCTGTGTCTAAGTTATACACTGTAAAAACAGCCCTAGTTAAAACAAACAAACAATCTGATTCAAACACTTGTAAATCTACACCCACTTTCAGACTAATGTTTCTTAAAAAGGGGAAAACGTTAAGAAAAACTTCTTTTTTAAAAATATAAAATTAAATTAAAAAAATCATTAAAACATTTTGATGTTATAGATCATGTTTGATGCTGCAAACAATGACCTCTATTTGTTGACTTCACAACGTGTTATTTCCAATTATAGTCATCTTTGTACACACTGTGTCCAAGTTATACACTGTAAAAACAGCCCTTGTAAAAAAATAAGCCAATTATTGTTAAATTGATACAAATTTTCTTTTTTAACTATTTCTATTTTAATTTAACTAGTTTGTACTGTAAATCTATACCCACATACAGACTGTAATATGCCTTTAACATTAAGATGTTTTCATAACATTTAGGGGATTTTTAACTAGTTAGTAACATGTTTTTGTAAAAAATAAAATAAAAATAAAAGAATTGGAGAAAATGACTAGTAACATTATAGTAATTTGTAACAGATTTTCATTAACCAAGTAATTTTGGTGATATTAGTAAGATTCTGTAAAAATAAAAAACATAATGTTGAATTTTGGGGTAAATTCTTGCAAATATTTGTGTTGCATTTTACAATAGTTGTAAGAAGTTTACACAGATTATTATTATTATGATTATTTTTTTAAACATTAGTCAAATAAATGTTGTAACATTATAATATTTATGTAAGTTTTTGGAAAACCATGTATTTTTTGTGATAGTAGTAATTATGTTTCTTTGACTATTCAATATTCTGTAAAAGATATTTGATAACGTAATATTTTTTGGTAAAAATGTGGAGTAAGAAGTGAATTTTAGCATTAACATTAATGTGTTCCTTTACAACGTTGCAACACTTTATCATTGTGTAAACAGTGAAGACATCTCTGAAACAGTAGTAACTTAAAAATTGTAAAAAAAAAATGTAAAGTTAATGACATTGTTTTATTAATAACGTATAGGTTTTTTGTAAAATCTTTTGGTAAATGAATGTTTTGTATTGGTTTGGTTTTCAGAAAATGTGGATATTGCATGTTTTATGAGAGCTTACGAATATAAAACAATTGAATTCAGAAAATGTTCTTTATTTTTCTTTAGTTTAAGAACACTTAAACTAGCTTGTACTGTAATGTAGTGTGCTTTAAACATTAACATGTTTAACCATTTTCACAACATTTAGTTACATGTTATTGTAAAAAATATATATATTTTTGGGAGAATGCACTTTAAAAAAAGAAAAAAGAAAAAATATGAGTAAAAACTACTAGAAACATTATAATATTTTGTCAATGTATTAGTATATAGTATAATAGTTTGTAAAGTCCTTTGGTAAATGAATGTTTTGTATTGGTTAGCTTACGAATATAAAACAGAAACTGTTTGCTGCCCTAAATTAGGAAAATGTTCCCATCTTCCTGTAACTTACATTCTGATTCAGATTCTTTATTTTAAGAACACTTACAATCGCTTGTACTGTAATGTAATGTGCTTTAAACATTAACATGTTTAACCATTTTCACAACATTTAGTAACATGTTTTGGTAATCCAAACTAACAAGAGTTAGTAACATGTTTTTGTAAAAAAATCTATATATTTTTGGGAGAATGTACTTTAAAAAAAATATGAGTAAAAACTACTAGAAACATTATAATATTTTGTCTATGTATTAGTATATAGTATAATAGTTTGTAACATCCTTTGATAAATGAATGTTTTGTACATTTCGTGCATATTTTATGGTGGTGTCTTCCTGTGGCTCAGTGTCAGGTGAAAGCTGCTCCCTCGTGCTGAAGCCCTCCAGAGTGGTGGTGGGCTTCGGGGAGCCGGTGTCCGTCAGCTGTGAAGCCACGCGACCGGTGCGCGTTCTGGGCTGGGAGTCGGTCATCAGTGCCGCTCACACTCAGCAGAACCTGAGCGTCCAGTGGAAGGTCGACAGCCTCATCGACTGGATCGAGGAGCCCATCTGTTATGGAGTGTTTTTCACTGCTCCGAGACAATGTGAGGAGAAACTGAACCTCGTCCTCTACAGTGAGTCGCCTCCTCTTTTTCATTCTAACATGGTAGAAATACACAAATCAAACCTTTCACACATTGCTTTACAGTGAAATATGTAAAAAGAAAGAAAAAAAAGTTGCTCTCCAGTCTTTTGCTCAGGATTTCTTTTAAACTCCTGTCCAGTGGAGAGCCAATCAGAACACACCACCCTCAGACCTTAGATCACGATGGAAGAAAGAGCAGATTATTGCAGAAAGAGGTCAAAGGTCATCTCCACCCTTGTGTACCATCTTAAAGAATATTGTGCAGCGCAGGAAAATATTTCTCATTCATTCAGAAAAACTGAGATTGATCAGGAAAAATAATCACAAAAAATGTGGAGAAGCAAAGCCCGAAGGATTTTTCTCATTCATTCAGAAAAACCAAGCTGAAATCTTTTTTTTATCACATTGATTTAGAGAAACAGAACTAATAATCGTGTTCATTTAGAGAAACAGTTGAAAAAATTTCAGGGAATGTTATTTTCATTATTGTGATGAAGCAGAGCTGGAAAATTATCTTATTAATTTAGAGAACCGGGAAAAAACAGATTATTTTTTTATTGTATTTTTTTTTTCCAGGAAAAATAATCTCATTGATCTAAAGAATTTCTTTTTATAAAAATAATCTCAATTTAGAGAGCTGAAGAAAATTCTGGAAAACTTTTTCATTGGATTGGGCAGAAGTGTTGCTTTTATCTCGTGGCCAAAGTTATGGACAATTATGGGATTAACAGATACATCAGACGGACACATTATCCTTGCATTTACAGGGATTCACTGCTGACACAACGACAGATAAAAAATAAAAGATAAGGTGTAAAATTACCCTTGAAAAATATAAGTATTTTACAATGACACTCAAAAACCATGTTTCATCCAGAAACCCCGGACAGCGTCTCCATCAGGCCTGTGAACCACACCGGCCCCATGATTGAAGGCAGAGAGTACCAGCTGCTGTGCGAGGTCCAAAACGTGGCCCCCGTCCAATACCTCACTCTGAGGTGGTACCGGGGCCAGACGGAGGTTTACAACCACTCCTTCTCCGACCTCACGTCGTCCTCGCCCGTCCAGGTGTCCTCCGTCCTGCTCGTCACGCCGACCAAAGCCGAGGATGGAGCGCAGTACAGGTGTGTCGCAGAGCTGGAGCTCGGACCAGAGGGACCACAGCCGTCTCCTGCCGTGACCTCGGAGCCTCTCAACGCCTCAGTGTACTGTGAGTCCTCGACCTGTCACTGTCCTGGACTGTGAGGACACTTTAGCTGGTCCACACAATTTTTAGAGCATTTTAAAGGGTTAAGACCTCGTTTCAGAGATTAGAATTGGGTTTAGCTTTAGTTTTACATTAAGTTATGATGGCTGAGATGATGATGATGTCCTCACGAAAAATGCTGTGTGTGTACACTTGTATTTATAAATTTGTGAGGTCTACGTATAAACCTTTATTTATATACATTTTGTCTGGGCCCCACAACTTTAAAGGGCTTTTTTAAGGGTTGAGACTTTTAACGTTTCACTATTAAGGATAGAATTGGGTTTAGCTTAGGGTTAGGGTAAGGTAAGGTAAGGTAAGGTAAGGTAAGGTAAGTAAGGTAAGGTAGGGTAAGTAAGGTAAGGTAAGGTAAGGTAAGGTAAGTAAGGTAAGGTAGGGTAAGTAAGGTAAGGTAAGGTAGGGTAAGGTAAGGTAAGGTAAGTAAGGTAAGGTAGGGTAAGTAAGGTAAGGTAAGATAAGGTAGGTAAGGTAAGGTAAGTAAGGTAGGGTAAGGTAAGGTAGGGTAAGGTAAGGTAAGGTAAGGTAAGGTAAGGTAAGGTAAGGTAAGGTAAGGTAAGGTAAGGTAGGGTAAGGTAAGGTAAATAAGGTAGGGTAAGGTAGGTAAGGTACGGTAAGGTAAGGTAAGGTAAGTAAGGTAAGGTAGGGTAGGGTAAGGTAAATAAGGTAAGGTAAGGTAGGGTAAGGTAGGGTAAGGTAAGGTAAGGTAGGGTAAGATAAGGTAAGTAAGGTAGGGTAAGGTAAGGTAAGTAAGGTAGGGTAAGGTAAGGTAAATAAGGTAGGGTAAGGTAAGGTAAGTAAGGTAAGTAAGGTAAGGTAGGGTAAGGTAGGGTAAGGTAAGGTAAGTAAGGTAAGGTAGGGTAAGGTAAGGTAAGGTAGGGTACGGTAAGTAAGGTAAGGTAGGGTAAGGTAAGGTAAGGTAAGGTAAGGTAAGGTAAGGTAAGGTAAGGTAAGGTAGGGTAAGATAAGGTAAGTAAGGTAAGGTAAGGTAGGGTAAGGTAAGGTAAGGTAGGGTAAGATAAGGTAAGTAAGGTAAGGTAGGGTAAGATAAGGTAAGTAAGGTAGGGTAAGGTAGGGTAAGGTGGGGTAAGGTAGGGTAAGGTAAGATAAGGTAAGTAAGGTAGGTAAGGTAGGGTAAGGTAAGATAAGGTAAGTAAGGTAGGGTAAGGTAGGGTAAGGCACTTAGTTGTGATGGTTAAGATTTGGGTAAGGGTCGAGGGAATGGAGTCTATGAGGTGTCCTCACTAAGTGATAAAAACAAGTTTGGGTGTGTGCTTTACAGGTATTACTCATGTTGTGGGGACCTGTGTACACAGTCACATTACATTAATAATGTATAGAATGTATTTCTGATTCATTTAATGTGGTATTCATTGAAAAAAAAGGGATTTTCCTTCAAAAATAAGGGCATTTCTAAGTGACCCCAAACTTTTGAACGGTAGTGTATGGTTCAGATGAGGTTAGGGTTAGTTAGACTAAGTCTCCAGGGAATGACAGCAAGTCTTTGGAGGAACTGGTTAAGTTTAACCCTAAGATTGAATTGTGGTTAACTGATTATGGTTAATGTTTTGGCTAAGGCTTTTTAGGCTGTCCATATAAATGGAAGTCATTGTGTCCAAAGAAGAATTGTGGAATTTCCACACCTAATTTTTAAACACTTACAGACACGTAAATAAAGAATCAATTGGACACACAGTGGTTGACTCCTTATCTTCTCCTCTCCAGTTCCTCCAGTGTTCCTCAGTCCTGAAACACAGGTTTTAGACATGGCAGCTGGAGCTGACGTCTCCTTAAACTGCACGGCCACAGGAAATCCCTCCCCCGTTTACAGCTGGCAGTCGTCTCACCCCGTGCAGCAGGAGAGGACGGAGGACGACGCCGTCCTGACGTCGTCCTCGCTGCCTCCGGGCACCTACACCTGCACCGCCTCCAACACACTGGAGAAGAAGAGCAAGCAGTTCATTCTCAAGGCCAAGACCAAAGGTGAACAACTGAATCACGACGAGGTCAGCGTTTTTCTCCAGTATCCTCGTGTTGTTAACCCACAGTGTCTTTATGTTTTGGCTCAGGTGTTTGAAGTGATCTGGAGACGAGGTGTTGGACAAGCACGCGGAGACTTCAGCAACGTGTTCGCATCTCTACAGATATTTATAAGAATCTGACTTTACATCTCACAATGAAAGAGACCAGAATATACTTTATTTTGTCAGTATTTTAACATGAACACACTCTTTTTTTCTGTAGATCATCATTAGTTTAGTCTTTGTCATGAAGCTTCCCATGCCATATCCTGCTTCTAATTTATATATACATATATATATATATAATTTTCCTATCAGTATATTTATCTTGTAACATAAGCGAGTAGCTGCACAATAACATAGCAACCATGACAACATTCTTGTATATTTAATAACACTGAATGTTAAAGATAAGCAGATCATTCCTGTAAATATCAACTGTTTCCTTTAATGTCTTTATGAATAAAATGTTAATTAAAAAATAAATTAAAAATAACTTTATTCACCTTTATTTCATTGTTTATAATATAATTCTTGTGGTACTTTTGTTTTTGTAATGTAATGCATTTTTTTTTTAGCTAATTTGTCACACTAAAATATAAATATTAATTATTCCGGGTCAAAACTACTGGCAGTTATTTGTTAGAATTAATTAATAAATAAAATAATAAATATACTGAAGAAATATATTTATCTATGATTTTTTCTTTTGATAGCCGACTTTCATTTATTTGTTTATTTGTTCTTATATTTATTAAATCATTTACTTATCTCTGTATTTATGAATGAATTAATTGTGTATTTATTATATTCTTATTTATGGTCCTCCATATATGCAAGTAAACAAAGTAACATATTCATTAAAGTTTTTTATTTAAAAAAAATATATGTATATATTATTTTTTGGTTGATAAGGTATTCCAGATTCATATTTTAAGCAAACCACTAGATGTCGCTGTTTCACCAAGTAAGAGATGATTCATTTGGTTCTGTTTGTAGGAGGAAGTGAGTTTAAAGTCAGAATTCTGACTTTTTTTCTCAGAATGATGGCTTTTGAATTATTATTTATTCATTTATTTATTTATTTTTTAAATGTTGTTACAATAAAAAATTACAACATTACAATTGGGGCCCTAATCCTCTTCCGTAGTAGTAGTAGTATTTTTTATAGTCAAGGACATGAACATGAAGTAACTAGGGCCACCATGTTATTTAAGCATTACATATGAAGCAACGTTTTACTTTTTGTTGCAATCCATCTGTAGTGGTACTAGGAATAGCAATAGTAGTAGTGGTACTAGAAGTGGTAGTAGTAGAAGTAGTAGAAAAACTGTTTTTTTCCCCTGCCCAATCTCATGATCCAGACTCCAGTCCAGTAGGTGGCGGTAATTCACGTTTAAACTTAATCAAACTCCGCAGAGAAAAGAAGCCGAGCGGTTACTTCAACCACGGCTAACGTTAGCTCGTCGACCCTAAACAGAGAAAGCGCATTGTAAACAACGTTTATAAAGAAGAAAATAAAACGACAGAGGTGCGAGCGACTCTCGATTAAGACCTTAAACGAACTGATGAACATTTTCAGAAAACTGTCATCGTATATGTTAGTTTTTTTCCATTTATTTATGCGTTTACTTATTTTCAGGCATGCCCCAGAAAGACCCGTGTCAAAAGCAGGCATGTGACATTCAGAAGTGTTTACAAGGTACACTCAAAAAACAACTATATCTAGTTCTGTGTTGTCAGATAAAGTGCGCGTTGTTGACGTTGTTTTAATAAACTGCAGCTCACAGGTACGTGGAGAGAATGTGTGAGGATGTGATCCAGGAGATGCGGAGATGCTGTAAGACTCAGGCCGGAAAATCCGTCTGCTGCTCCGGCTTCAGGGAGCCCAAACCTGCGGAGGACAAAACGAAAACAGTATAAATTTGATTTATTGAATGTCATGACGTCACATTGTATCAATGTGTTGACTAACGTGTGTTGGGAACACTGCAAACAGTTTGTTTCATCATGTGAATAATAATAATAATAAAGGGAGACTGGAAATATCCAGATGATTTCAGGTGTATATTGTTGTCCTGTTCCCATTCTTTACATACATTTACTAAGAAACAATACAGTATTAATGGATGTGGTAGAAAATGTAGATATAAATGCGAACATAAAAACATTAACTTTGATAGTGTCAAAGGCCAACTGAAAATAAGTAAATTAATCTTGGAATAGGTCAGTATTTTTGAGGAAATGCTCTGCTTTGTGTTTTATTTATTTATGTTCAATAAACCTTATTTAACAAAAGATACAGTCAGACTCAACTAACATATTTGTAAAAAAAAGATAATGTCACAGAGCCGATTATGAACAAAAACGAAGTTCATGTACAAATATGAGCATATAATAAATAACATGTATATAAATCATCTGATGACACTGGCACTTATCAGTTTTTCATTGACACGTCAACCTGCCAAGGGGACTACAGGCTGACATATTTATTATTCTATTTTAAAGGAAGTTAATCAAATATATTTGTGTAATACTCAATAAATGTGTTCCCTTTTCTTATTGTTTATCAAGGAAACAATTTGATAATTGAATTGATTTTCACAGAAGAAAAACTAATTCTTGTAATAAGTATTAAAATAAAAATTCTTTGTTACTGTACTTAAATTCACGTATGCACTTTACTTTGTTATTTCTATTTCTAGCAACTTTTACAAAGAAGAAGAGTTGGTAACGTCTGCTTTACACTACATTTTTCATCCATTCACCCATCTTTCATACCCATTAACACGCCTTAACATGGGGTTCTGTCTTACTCAAGGACACATTATGCAGAGCCAAGAATTGAACCCACAACCTTTCAGTTGAAAGACAACTCGCCCTACCACTGAGCATACTTTAAGACGTTTACTTAAAGGTGCATTATGTAATAAATCTAAAGCAACTGGCCATAAAAACCTCCTAATATGTCACAGAGACTCAGGAATAATGTTTATATAACAAACTGAACTTACCAACAACAACAGTACAGACTAAATATTTGCATTATGAAAAATATTTTGCAGACTGCAAATCATGTTTATCTTTTGAAATCATGTTTACGCATTTGGCGCCACGAGCAACCACAGGTTGCCTGTTACGTTAGAAAACGAAACCTAAGAGACCTCGGTATTTTTTATTTGAATGTAGCAACCGTTTTTGGCCACATTCTTACATATGGTACCTTTAAGTAATATTGTACTTATACTTAATATTATAACTATTATAAAATTTCAAACAAAGTAATTTTCTGGTAAGATACTTGTAATTTTACTCAAGTATACCTTTTAGGTACTTAATACAAGACTGAAATTTTTATGAATAAAGATTTCCCCTTCAATATAAAATGCTGTGGCAGAGTCACGACCTGACTGACGTCCTCCTGTGTGACGCAGTGACGTAACCCGGAAAGGGACCGTTGCAAATCTTTCTGGAATCCTGTAGTGGTGTTCTGTTAGCTTGCGCTAACTAGCCTCCTCTGAGTCCGTGCTGGACAAACACAAACCCCGCCGCTTCACTGAACTCGGGTAGACATTTTCCCAAAAGTTCACCCTTCACTCGTTTTATGCTTTTTTGATTCTTACTTCGGGCGAGTTTCGTTTGCCCGCGAACTTCACCGTTAGTCGTTTTTCAGAGCTAACGCAGCCAGTGTTGATCATCACCATCACCATCATGTCGGGGATAGACTACAGTGTGTGGGACCATATCGAGGTGTCAGACGATGAAGATGACACTCACCCCAACATCGACACACCCAGTCTCTTCAGATGGAGACACCAGGTACAACTTTAGGGCATACATTTGATTTGTAATGTCTTTTTTCAGCAGTAATAGACACAATAGCCACGAGACGTTAGCTTCCTTCCTCCTTCCTTCCTTCCGCTGCTGATGTTTTACTTGCACCATTATCCATGCCAGCGAATGTTCTGGTAGTACATATACACTACACTTTCGTTGTACTTTTGTTGCATAGAGTTCAGGATAAAAGCACAGGATTGAACACGTTATCAATAATAGTGGGTATCGCGGGGTACCTCTCGATACGATACGACAGTGGTTCCCAAACTTTTCAGTCCCGTACCCCTTTAGATATCTTGTTCTTTTGTACTTCTTATACATATATATATATATATATATATATATATATATATATATATATATATATATATATATATGTACATGTGTATATATATATGTATATATATGTACATATATATGTATATATATGTACATATATATCCCGCCCCGGCACAACTTCAACTTTGTCACTGATTCCTGGACATTGATCTCCAGAATCTGTTGATATTGAGTGGAATCCATTAGCATTACTCTTCCATACGGCATCTCCTTATATCTCCTGTATATATATATACATGTATGTATATATATGTATGTATGTATATATATATATATACATATGTGTATATATATATACATATATATATATATATACATTAGTGTGTATATATATGTGTATGTGTATATGTATATATGCATATATATATATATATATATATATATATGTGTATATACTGTATATGCATATATATATATATATACCGAGATGGACGGTGAGATGGCATTTAAATGCACCGTGTGAATATATTTCAAGTAAGTCATACAGCGACACAACACAATATCTGTCCAAATGAAGAAAACTAAAAAGTTAAAAGTTCAGGATTCAACAACAAGTGCGTAAAATATATGTGTTGAACGTGGATGGGGCATCTCTTAACATAGCTTTCTCCATCATTATACCGCCTAACCTTGTTCTCATGACATTGTGAATGCAGGCACGGGTGGAGCGGATGGAAGATTTCCACAAAAAGGGTGATGACCTAAACAAGAGCCTCGCAGATTGTCGGCGCCGGGTAGCGGAGGCACAAAAGAAAGTACAAGAGATGACCATTTCCGCAAAGGATGAAGGCAAAGCGGAGCTGAGCAAGGCTCAGGCCGAGGAGAAGAAGCTGAAAAAAGAGGAGCGGGAGTGGGAGAAGAAGAGGGATGATTACAATCGGGATGAGAAAAAGCAGCCGTGGAATGTGGACACGCTGAGCAAGGAGGGTTTCAGCAAGGTAAGTTCCAGATTCTACTGTTTCTGGACCCACTACTGGAATCATACCTCAGAGCCTGTATTTGAAATGGTCTCGTATGGGGACACATTTTCACCACCTGACCTCCCGTTTGTCTTTCTGCAAAATGACAATGTAATGATGATGATGTACATAGTTGTAATAAGACAAAACTAATGTTCACTGTTTGGTAGGAAATGGGGATGCAACGGTATTCTGTATTTTACCGAACTGTTTGGTACACCCTGTTCGGTTCAATACACAACGGTATTTCGGTACGTTTCAATCCATCAAAATGTATTAAAATACACAATGCGGCGTGATTAGATCCACTCAGGAGCTGACATGAGCGCATCGCTGCTGCGTCAATCAGCGCAGGTGAACGAGTTTAAAGGAAGTTTGAAGCGGCACCGTCTTCGTATAAGTCCGCTGTGTGAGATCATTTAGGATTCAGCGTAGACTACGATGAGAATGAGAAAATGAATGTCAACAAACAAACCACGGTGTGCAAGAATCTGTTATGCAGCATAGTGAAGTTGATTTGAAGTTGGATATTGGACAGACACTCGCTCTACAGCGCCACCCAGAGCAAGGGTCATCACCCTTCTCTTTCACTTGGAGCATGGTGTAGTTGTAGTTGTAGTTGCTGTGAGTGGGTTAAATGTTGTTTATTTTTGTTGGATAGCACTAAACTTTATTTATTTTTAATTTGTGTGGTTTTATGTTTGCTGTTTCATTCGATCTGATGCACTGTATATCTGTGCTTTTAATTATTTTTACAATGCAATATTGCCTTTGCTAGTCTTAGTGGTTTTATATTAAGATATCTAAACCGTGATACATACTGAACCGTGGGGAAACTGTACCATGGCATCCCTATTAAGAAACAATGATTGTTTTTTTGTAAAACACTTCAAGTGCTTGAATGTATTAACTAGTGTCAAGTAGCCTCGTTTATTTTCTAGATTTAAAACATGTTTTGTTTTATGGCTACTTTTGTCTTAAGGTATGAGAAACATATTCTGTTATTGTCTGTCTTCCATAGAGTGTCGTCAATATCAAACCTGAGTCTCATGAGGAAACTGAAGAGGAGAAAGAGCAAAAGCATAAAACATTTGTGGAGAAAAATGAAAAGCAAATCAAACATTTTGGTAAGACTTTTATTGGCTGTTGTCATTTACTTAATCTTAAAGGATACCCATATTTGTCTGTGAAGGTTCTCGTCATCTACACGAGTTAGCTGAAGGCAACTGGAATTGTCAAGTTGAAGATGTCTCACCTCTCATCCAAGAGTCCTATTCAGAAACAGTTTTTCAATGTCATGCAGCTGTCCACCTACATTAGCAATGGGCCTTTCTGAGATGATATGAGAGCTAGTGAAAGTAACGCAGGGTTCACAGGGTGTTGAGCTAATGGAGGCAGTTAATGAGGTGCATTCAAAGGCCCTGGTGTGTTTTATCACTTATGCAAGATCTACAGCAGAGGTCACTATCCTATATGGACCTGGACCTACAGTGAATAAATTATGTAAGTATTTTAAATGTTGACGAGGTGCTTCTATTTTGACCGGCACAGCTTCTCTAGACTTTACGGTACTGGTTGAGCGAATCCGAAAATCCACTGACCAATTGCATTCGACTTAAGCCATCCCACCTGACGCCACTAAAAGCCAATCAAATCTGTGCATCCTGCTAAATATTGTGACCCTGAATACAGACAGATGAAGGCAGTGAGGAGCGAGTGACAGACAGGGAGACGAGTGAGCGATACATCGAGAGAAGACGGAGAGAAAAGAGTATTTGCAGCGAGAGAAGACACAGAGAAAAGAGAGTTTACAGCGAGATAAGACACAGAGAAAAGAGAGTTTACAGCGAGAGAAGACACAGAGAAAAGAGTTTACAGCGAGAGAAGACAGAGACGAGTGAGCGATACAGGTAGAGAAGAGTGTGCCAGAGAAAAATAATTAACATGGCGCTCTCTTAGAAGAGATAAGTGGACAGCGAAAATACAGCTTTCAACCCAGAATGGACAGACTCATTCATGTTCAATCTTCCCCCTGGAAGCACAAACCCAGTCTGTCTCATATGTTCAGAGACAGTGGCACTTGTAAAAAGTGGCAACGTGAAACGCCACTATGAGACCAAACACACCCACTCAAATTTGAACAGGTCACAGAAAATAAGCACTCTCAGAGCTTCTTTTCCTTTAAGAGAGAAGAAAATAATACATATGTTCAGTGTTACATCTATATAATTGTATAGAAGTGACAATAAATCAATTCTATTTATAGTCTCTTTTTTTTTTTAGAATTGTTCTTTCGGTATTTGATCTGACAGTCAGTTGTTGATTACATGCAGACTACTGGGCTACTAACGCAAGTTAGACATTATGATGGTCTGGACCTTTGCTTGAGGAAATTTTCTCAAAGTGGACCTATTAGAATTTTAGTTGATTATCCCTGATCTACAGTATGCAGAGCTTAGCAGTGCAGCTTGACGATGCATTCAAGAAACCTTGCAAATTCTACAAACACACAAAGTCCACTAACTAAACGCTTGCCGCCTCAGCCACCTTGTGAAAACAGGTGCACCACAAATTAAATTTGAGTTGAAAGATTTGTTTTTATAAATGCAATCAATGATAAAGCATTTGTTAGGGCCATTTTTCACTCTCTCTTGGACGGGAATTTTGAGGGCTTGGGCATGCACGAAAACTCGACAAAACTGGCGTGCAACTTAACTGAAGCCAGTCGAGTTGCTTAGAGCAAACTCCTGACAATGATATTGGTGTTTGAAAATGAATTGTGGTCTTTTCTACAGGCATGCTGCGCCGTTGGGATGACAGCCAGAAGTATCTCTCGGACAACCCCCATCTAGTATGTGAGGAGACTGCCAACTATCTTGTGATCATGTGCATTGATCTTGAAGTGGAGGAGGTAAAAAGAGTGTGCATGCTGTTTACATGAGCTGTGTGCAAATCCAGTGGTCCTTGTGAGTTTTATTTCATCTTCTGCGGACTGCACATGATCCCTATAGCACAGCACGTTTCAGCACAGTTGTTTGCATGTGATTGTTTTGGTCAAAAATACAGTAACCTTATGAATGATGGATGGAGTGGTTCACTTAAAAAATCTGTCCTGTTCGGTGCACGTCATGGTTCAGGGCTGTATAAAAATGGACGTACTGGACTTGCATCCAGTGAAGTTTTTTATTATTATTATAATTTATTTTATCTTTTCATTTGGTGTGAGGAGCTGATGCAGAGGCGTGTTGAGTGCTGCAAGACAGTTGTAGAAATAGCTAGAAAAGACACAGGAAGAGGGCCGGTGTTGGAGGATCGTTTTGTTTTCCTCTGTAATGCATTTCGGATTTCGTGTCACCTGTGATGACGGCAGTGGATAATACAGTGGTATACAAAGGTTTGGGCACCCATGTAAATTTTCATGATTTTCCTTTATAAATCATTGGTTGTTTGATTAAGAAATTTCAGTTAAATACATTTCAGTTAAATATATCTTATAGGAGACAAACACAGTGATATTTGAGAAATTAAATCAGGTTTATATGATTTACAGAAAGTGTGCAAGAATTATGTAAACAAAATTAGGCATGTGCACAAATCTAGGCACTAGAATACCTTTAGCACTAATTATTGGAACTCAAAATTGTTTGGTAACCTCAGTGACCCTTGACCTCCATAAACAGGTGAATCCAATCATGAGAGAGGGTATTTAAGGAGGCCAATTGTAAGTGTTTCTCCTCTTTGTATCTTCTCTGAAGAGTGGCAACATGGGAGCCTCAAAACAACTCTCAAAACAATGAGTGTTTAACATCATGGTTTGGGGAAGGATACAGAAAGCTATCTCAGTGATTTAAGCTCTCAGTTTCAACTGTGAGGAACATTGTGAGGAATTGTAAGACCATAGGCACAGTTCTAGTTAAGGCCTGAAGTGGCAGAAACATCTCAGATAAGCAGAGGCGAAGGATGGTGAGAACAGTCACAGTCAACCCACAGACCAGCTCCAAAGACCTACAACATCATCTTGTTGCAGATGGTGTCACTGTGCATCGTTCACCTATTCAGCGCACTTTACACAAGAAGATGCTGTATGGAAGAGTAATGCAGAAAAATAATTTTCTCTGCACCCGTCAAAAACAGAGTTGCTTGAGGTATGCTAAAGCACATTTGGAATAAGGTGATGTGGACTGCGGAAAAAGAACACAGCATTCCAAGAAAAACATGTGGCAGTTCCATCATGCTGTGGGGCTGTGTGGCCTGTGCAGGGACTGGGAATCTTGTAAAGTTGGGGTCGCATGGATTCCACTCAATATCAGCAGATTGTGGAGAACAATGTCCAGGAATTGGTGACAAATGTGAAGTTGTGCCGGGGCTGGATCTTTCAACAAGACAACGACCCTAAACACTGCTCAAAATCTACTAAGGCATTCATGCAGAGGAACAAATACAACTTTCTGGAATGGCCATCTCAGTCCCCAGACCTGAATATTATTGAACATTTGTGGTGTGATTTAAAGCGTGCTGTCCATGCTCAGAAACCATCAAACCTGACTGAACTGGAGATGTTTTGTAAAGAAAAATGGTCCAAAATACCTTCAGCCAGAATCCAGACCCTAATTGGAAGCTATAAGAAGAGGCTGTTATTTTTGCAAAAGGAGGATGCACAACATTTTTCTTTTGGGGTGCCTAAACTTATGCACATGCCTTATTTTGTTTAAATAATTCTTGCTCACTTTCTGTAAATCATATAAACTTTATTTGACTTCTCAAATATCACTGTTTGTCTCCTATATGATATATTTAACTGAAATTTCTTATTCAAACAACCAATGATTTATAAAGGAAAATCATGAACATTTACAGGGTGCCCATTTTGTTTCGGTAAACGCCAAATTTTCTGTGCATCCCTAAATATAACATCTTCATTGGCAAGAACAATATAACCATAATAATGACATATTTGATAGTGTGACTTAAGTTTCAATCGGCACCTGAACAAGGGGGCGCTCACCGATTTCATGAGGGTGCAGCGCCCTTGTTCCCCGGTTTAGAAAAAAGCCTGCGGCTAATTTTGATCTCATTCAGCAAAGTTACCGGGGGAAACGGGGAGGAAAAAATAGGGCGTCTTTAGCGCTTTAAGCATGGTGTGAGAGCAAACTCGGACTTGCTGAATGTTGCAACCCCCAATTGAACCCAGTCTCCAATTGTGCCTCTAGCGGACTATTATTTGTGAATACAGCTTAAGTCTCAGACAGTTTTACTTTAAATCTGCGGTGCCTTTAGGAGCTACAGCTTCAGTCCTGAGGAAATATCTCCCCTGTAACGTGTGACCATGGTCTATAAGCTTAGCTTGAATGTTGACACAGGCAAAAGTCTTGTTGAACTTCAGGCAAAGACTTATCAGCGTCGATTCTGGTGAAACCAGTCTTCTGTACGTTTAACTTTCTCCTCTGTGACTGGTGAGCGTTTCTCCTTGGGATTCAGAACAGCAAAACAAACAGCACTGAAAATAACTGTTGATTGTGCCCAAAACCCAAACCATATTCCAGATGACAGAGGTGGAGTTATTTTGAGGGACCAACTTTTCATTTTCACCCATGAATACTACACTCTTGAGTCAAACAGACTGGGAAATTAGAAATATCGGTCGCTGTTTCTCTAGGGCAGGAAGCAGACTAGCAAATGTGTGATAAATGGGATATGGAATTTTATAATATCATTGTTAATGAGTAAACAAATAATTTCAAGAGATGTTTGATAAATTAATTGCACTTCAGTACATGCATGTTATTTCAACCATAAACTCATAAATAATGAATAAAAAGATAGGAAAATTATAGAGCTGTAACTAACGATTATTTTGGTAATCGATTAATCTGTCGATTATTTTCTTGATTAATCGATGAATCGTTTAGTCCATAAAATGTCAGAAAATGTTAAAAAATGTTGATCAATGTTTGTCAAACCTGGAAATGATGATATTCTCGAACGTCTTGTTTTGTCCACAAACCAAAATGATTAAATTTTAATGATTTATTTGTTATGTGGAGCAAAGAAACAAAGAAATCGATTAATAATCGATTCATCGATTAATTGTTTCAGCTCTAGAAAATTCATCTGTTTGTTTTGGGAATCACTAGTTTAGACCGTAACATGGCACAGGCTGTTTGGTTTCGACAGTTATGTGTGTTCCAACGTGAATGCCAGTCTAAAAATGTTTCCTCCATTTCTAGAAACGTGCATTGATGGAGCAAGTGGCTCATCAGACCATCGTCATGCAGTTCATTCTGGAGTTGGCCAAAAGCCTTAAGGTGGATCCTCGTGGATGCTTTCGTCAATTCTTTGCCAAAATTAAGGTGAGTGAATCCTTGGAAGCTTCAGGGGCGATTCTAGGGTCAGAGCTTCAGGGGAGCTGAGCACCCAATGAGCCTCACCACCCACCCTTATTATGAGCAAAAGTAAGGCTGAACTATTTTGAATAAATGTCTAATTGCGATTATTTTGACAGGAAATGTGATTGCGATGTGATTTGTGATATCAGAGGGAATCCTCAATTTTACATTATTCTAATTTTCATTCAAAAAACATATTTAAAATGATTAATGTGTGATATTTGTGCAGCTCTGTGAGAAACAAAGATGTTCTCTTCAGGCTGTAGAATAAGATGTGTAATAATAACTCATCTAAAATGATATTTTCATACACATTTTGGCTTGAACTAATATTGCACCTCCTACGATTTGAAAATTGCTTTATTGCGATTTCGATTTTATTATTATTGAGCTTACAAACAATATTTGTTTATAGCACAAATTAATTTCACAAGAGAAGCTGCATTCTCCTAGCCTAGAAATCTAGACGCCCCTAGTGGCAGCAAATGTAATTTGGCTGGCGGGGCAGTCTAGCTACGCTCCATTGAGCTTAGGAGCTGAGAAATCGAGAAACAGACGGCCCAATCACATCGCGGTAGGCGGACTTAATGTTATGACGACCATAAGTAGCGACTTGATTCTGCTACTCGAAAACAAGGAAGATTGCTGCCGCTGGCGAAAAAGTTTCTTTCGAGTCGGCTTTGAGCACAACTCTGGACGATTTGAAGTTGAACTTTTCTTTGCGAAAAGAACAGGAAATATCACTCACGGTCTCTTTTATCTGCACGACCTTCTACTGCGGAGGCTTCCACGTCCTTTTTGTCCACCACCCATTTCCAGTACACCGGCAAGTCACACTCTAGTCTCGACAAAACGGTGAGACACCGCTGATAAAGTCGTTTCGACTTTGCCGGTGTGTCACCTATTGCCACTCCAACATGTTGTAATCTCTCGGCAACAGTTTCTTTTTTCTTCTGTCTTTGAAAGATGTCTCCATTTGATTACGGCATGTCTTCACCAAACTTCACTACAGCACATAAACACAGAGCACTCCGACACCTCATTTCCGTTGCTCTGATTGGTTGTAGCGCTATCCTTTTGCGTGGAGAGGGAATTTGAAAGACAAGCGTTTATCCCACCCCTCCGATTGAGCCCTGCCTATGGAGAGTTCCCAGACCCTACATCTTGATGTGGGTCTGGCTCGTCAGGCTAGCATTCTCCATTGTGGGTTTGAAATCAAAAATAATAATAAATGTTTAAAGCACAAAGTAATTGATACAACATACATATAGCTGGTTTATATTACATGCAACTTTAGGTCAGTATGGACTGTCCCTAGTCTCTTACCTCCTGAATCTGTCTTTTTTTCTTTTAAATAAGTGTTGTATGTTAATGGTCACTGGCACACACATGCGCGTGCACGCACACGCACACACACACACACACCGATTTGGTATCGTAATAACTCTCGGTAAAAGGAAAGAAGTGTGAGACAGCTTTGGAGGAACTTGATTCACAACACGGATTCTCACTAGTACGGGACGAGGGGCTGCAGAGTGGTGCAGCCGTACAGGTACAGTGAACGCAACGGTGAGAAGAGGATGATACCATTTGTTAGGCGGGGGTGTGTTTTCATTTTCGTTTAAAAAAATAAAATATATATATATATATATACACATTTTAAACCAAAAACTACAGAGTATGCTTTGCACATTATCTAAGCTTATCAAAGACCAACAAACATTTTAGAATGACAACATTTCTTACTCCAAGTTTTAAAAAGGGGCTGGTGACGCCCATGGGAAGCTTAATTTTTCTTTCTGGGATTTAAATGTGGCTTCTTTGCTCCCCTGTCACAGTAAATAAACAAAATATTTGACATGTTCTTCCCTTTTGTGACATGGAAGCAGAAGTGATTTATAATGAATCAAATGTCATTACAATTGTTGTCAGTTGCAGGCCTGAGTATGCTCCAGAAACAATGGAATGGAAGTGTGAACAGGAGGCTCATTAGTTTGAGGTTGTGTGTTTGAAATGCAGTTTTCATGAGGACATGATGTGTTATTTTTCTTATCATGTATTTAACAAAAATACAACATGGAGACTGAAGTCCCTTCCTCCTCTTGCTTTGCACTCTACTTGAGCTTCCTCAGTCTCATTCCCTCGTCATGACTCAGCCTCCTTCCTCTCTGTCTCTTTCGATCTTTCTTCTGCTCCAGCGATGATTAAATCAACAGGAAGTACAGTTTTTTTACCAGGAACAAAAGCACAGCCACTTTAATGTATTTCCTCCTTTGGTTAAAAACAAAAACAAAGTCCCAGGATCCTCAAAAAGCTGTTGGTTTTTGGTAGTAGAATTACTATAATACATGCAATTGCTGATGGTGTGTATGTGTCCCGGCACAGACAGCAGACCAACAGTACCAGGACGCTTTCAATGATGAGCTGGAGTCATTTAAGGAGCGAGTCCGTGGCAGGGCAAAGATCCGCATAGAAAAAGCTATGAAGGAGTATGAGGAAGAGGAACGACAGAAGCGCCTGGGGCCAGGAGGACTTGATCCTGTAGATGTGTACGAGTCTCTGCCAGTAGTAAGTGCTTTTTTTTTTCTTTTTTTTATAATTCACAGCACTGTCTTTTTCTTTCTAAGTTTTAAGTATGTTCTTGATTTGCAGGAGATGCAGAAATGTTTTGATGACAAGAACATCCAGCTGCTACAGGATGTTATTAGCAAAATGGACCCAACGGTAGGTTTCATTTTGTTAAAGTGGGGTTAGGCAACATATTTTTTAACATTACTGAGCAGTAACTCAATAATAACTTTTCAACATAATGTAAACCAAAGGCTCTGAAAGAGAACTAGACTTCTGTGTTTCCTGTAGACTATGTTTTCAACCTTGGCTTGTAACGGGAGATCTTTGACCAATCACAAAGCCGTTAAGAGAGGGCGCTTCCTATCGGTTATTTTACTAAATAGCTGCATGTACATGTCCCTGCTTTTGCTGCCATATCATCGGTAGTAACGTCTGCGCCATTACACACATCTGCAAGTTGTACCACAAAATATTCAATACCGTGTCAACTAAGGATGAGACTCAACAATCAACAACGCTTTAAGTCTGTACCAAATAATTAGTGGACTGACTGTTTTTGAAATGTTAATACAATAAGAGAATGTTTTTTGTCCCATTTTGGTCATTCAGTCACAAATGTTGATGATTTTTGCATGATTCAGGAGGCGAAGCTTCACATGAAGAGGTGCATAGAATCCGGGCTCTGGGTCCCCAACTCTAAACCAGACGAAGGGGATGAAAAAGAGGAAGATGCCACATATGAGGAGGTGAAACAAGAGCAGGAAGCAGCTAAGAATGAATAAACAATATAAATAGAGTCAAACTCACAATTTGTTGCTTGTGCGAATGTTACCTGCCCACTGTATCGCTGGCTGAGTGTCTGTACAACTAGTTTGTCAGTAATTTCACTGACATGTTAAGCTGTGACTTGAGGGTCAGCTGCATTTACATCAGTAAATTTCGCTTTAAAATAAACATCTGCTTCTGATCAGATCATGTTTGGACATTGCTATTTATTGCTTTTATTTTTATATTCTTAACATTTACAGTATGTGTACACCTGTTGGTGTTTGTACTGTATGTTTCTTCCTGCTTTATTTCTTATGGCCAATTATACGAAGCAGTCTTTTCAGTTTTTCCATATTCACTGCTTATCAAGTTAAATCACCATAGTACCTTTCTGCACCGTGATCTAAGCTGAAGCAGGATGAGGTTGAGATCAGCCATCAAAACCTGTTGACAGATCACTTAAAAAAATTAATTGTCATAAAGTCCTAATTTCTCTAGTATGGAAAACAGGGACTCAAGAGTTTGTGACTAATTTATAAATAAATTAATATAACCAGTATTTTTATTTATAGTTATGTGGAATCACTTAGTTCTTCCAGTCAGATTTGAAAATCCTCTGGGGCAGGCTTTAGCGGAAAATGCCATTTTTGGACCACCAAGTCAACGTTATTTCTAGAGCACATTCAAAACCAACCAAAGATGACCAAAGTGCTTTACAGAGTTAAAGGCACAGCAGCATAAAAGGTATAAAATATGAAATCAATAAAACAAAAGAAAAAATACTAACATGGTAAAATAGTAAAAAGTTTCAAATCTAGATAGAAGTGTGCGGATTGACTATTCTTATGCTGAAGTGAAGGCCAAGGAGAAGAGGTGGGTCTTTAAATGGTGATTGGTAGCGACAGATTTCATTTTGATGGGTAACTCGTTACAAAGTTTAGGGGCAGCTACAGAAAAAGCCTGATCCCCCCAAGATTTTAGCCGGGATTCTGGCACATCTAAAAGCTATCGGTTATTAGACCTCAGAGCTTGTGGAAAAGAGAGAGGCAAGATGTAGCCAAACCATTGTTAAGATCCTATCCCATCCTCAAATGATGTTGTTATAATAGCCCACTGTTGGCAGGCTAAACATATTTTGAGTTTCAATTAACTCAAAATAGTTAACGGTAGCCGATGTGTCCTTGGGCACTAAACCCCATGTTGCTCCTGGTGTGTAAATGGGTATGAAAGATGAGTATGAAACTGATATGCTGTGTGCGTAGTACGGTGGAGGTGCAAATCACAAATGCAAATCAAAAAACACAAATGCAAATCAAAAACATTAACTCAAAATGGAAACACAAATCACACAACACAAACACAAAAGCAGAAAACACAAAAACATTAACTCACAACGCAAACACAAAAGCAGGAAACACGAAAACAAAAGCATTTAACACAACATTATCTCACAACGCAAATTGTAAAACGCAAACTTTGTTTGTGTTGTGTGATTTGCTTTCCGTTTTGAGTTAATGTTTTTGTGATTTTTGATTTGCGTCTGTGTTTTTGATTTGCATTTGTGTTTTTTGATTTGCGTTAGTGTTTTGTAATTTGTATTTGTGTTTTTGATTTGTATTGTATTTTGTGATTTGTGTTGTGCTTTGCTCCTCAGGGCCACCGTAGTACGGCAAAACTGTAGTGTAAAGCAGCTTTGAGTGGTCATTAAGACTGTTCTCCAACACATTTTGAATGGAAAGGCGGGGGCAAATTCAGCAACGATACAAATGAATGTGAATTTCCTCTTTGGGGGATTCAAATGTTCTCAATTCAGTCAAAAATCTTGCCAAAATAAATTTCATTACTTCATCACTTGTTCTGGACACTTTTATTATGAAAGGACAGCTCGGTTGGGTTGTACGAGCCAGCCGTGCGCGCGCTCCGCTCGCCTCCTCGTGATGGGCGTGGCCTCGCTGGTTCCAGGAAGCAGCAGCGACAGCAGCAGCGAGTCCGTCTTGTTTTCACATGAAATTCACAAGAATGCGAGCGAGCGGACGACGTCGTGGAGGAACAGCACGGTTATGAGTGAGTTGTAATTCACCTCTACAGGATTCTTCTCTCGCACCGTCAAAGAAGAAACCTCACAGGTGAATTATGATACATTTGTTGTTTGTTTTACTGTCCATATACTATTTTTTTCCTCGTCAAGTGTCACCGGATACGTTGTAAAAAATAGCTGAGGAAATAAGTTCATGGGCCACTCTGTGACGCAGTTTACGCATTTTATTTATGTATAACAACGGAGGAGTTGTGTAGCTATTCTGTACGGTGATGTAAACAGTGGACACACGCACAAAAGTTAGGTCAGGTGTAATTCCCGGAAGGCCTTTATTTTTTGTGATAGATTGACACCATTACCTGGAGCTTGTTTTAATCGTTTGTTATCGATTAGAGCTGAAACGATTAATCGATTACTAAATTAATCGCCAACTATTTTGATAATCGATAATCGGTTTGAGGCTTTTTTCATTATTAAAACAAGATTTTTTTAGTTTCTTAAATGTGAACATTTTCTTGGTTTCTTTGCTCCACATAACAAAGAAATCATAAAAACTGAATCATTTTGGTTTGTGAACAAAACAAGGCACTCAAGAACATCATCATTTCCAGGATTGACAAACACTGATCAATGTTTTTCAACATTTTCTGACATTTTCTGGACCAAACGATTCATCGATTAATCGAGAAAATAATCGACAGATTAATCGATTACGAAAATAATCGTTAGTTGCAGCTATAAATTTCGATGTAAGGGATGGAACAATGTAAGATATTATCGCCATAAAAATTAAATCACAATATGCTGATTGTGGGGAATTTCCATTATTGGGATAATTGTGAATAGAGAAAAGCGTTAATATTTCACTTTCGTGATTTGCTGTATATATATCATTCATTTGCTTATTTTCACAGAAAAATACAGATTTCAGAGCCTTTATCCTGAAAACATATACATTTACATATGTGCAATATACTTAAATATTTTCCCATTTTCAACCTTTGTTTATTTATAAATAAAGTTGGATTGGATTTATACTGTAAATATCAAGCCCATACTGTGTATATTCTCTAAACTGTATATTCTACATTCTATTTTAACTCCCCTTTTATAGTCTGAGTATTAATATCTTTATATTATTAAAACATTTTTTGTAATGGTTGTTTATTATTAATTATCTTTATCTTTGGTAGTTATTCTGTAGACAAATGTACACAAAAAGTTCAATCAGTCAGGTGTAATTTAAAATATTTGATAGGTTGACACCATTACCCAGTGTTTGTTTTAATGGTCACATATCAATGTAAGGGATAGAACAATGTCCAAAATGATTGCAATAAAAATCACATCATGATATGTTGATTGTGGCGATATATACTGTTTATATATGTGTGTAAATATGTATATATATTTATTTCCTTATTTTCAAAAAATTTAAATTTGGTCCTTGAATTTGATGTCAACCAATGGATACCAATGTGTTGTAATTGATTGGATAATACGTGCATTTTTTTCAAATTGTGCATGCTCAATTATGTAATTTACTAACATATTATGTTACTAAATTGGATTCCTCCCACCATGCCCAGAATGTGGGGGTCCAAGGGTTCCAGGACAGGAACGTGCCCAGGCCAGAGTGAACCTCCGCAAGGTCAAGGCGTCCATGTTCTCCTCCTCTGGACCAAGGAGGGGGAGAGATACTTTTCCCACACTAGTGGAGAGGTCACAGCAGAGGAGCTGTGCATCTCAGCTGCTGAAGCTGTCGGTGAGCAGGACAACCTTACCTAAATGCATCCATACTAATCAAAATAAATGTTTTTGTGTCTTGGTGTCTTGGCCTACAGAGTGCCTTGAAGTGTTTGCTGGAAAAGTGCCATTATTTAAACATGTAGAGTGCGTTCACACCAGCATTGTTCAGTCCAGTTTAACCAGCCCCTGGAGTGTTTTTGAACTGAAAAAGGGATTCTGGTCTGCTTGAAAAAAGGTGTCCTTGAACCACCTTTTCTGGAGAGGTTTATCACTTTATTTTTTACTGGAAGTGTAGTCTTTACAGCTACATCCTCAGGGTTCTCATCTTCATAGTGAGAAGCGAATAAACTGGAATAGAGCCACTGATAGACGGAATTGAGAATGGTGCATTCATCCTGCCGTGTCTGGCAGGTCCAATTTCTTCTTCCTCTGTTGATAAATTAGCACATTTAACCAAGTATTGTCACCCCAAAGCACTACAAAGCTGCCAAATCACACAGGTCAACACCTGCGGCTAGGGAACCTCCTGCCCACGGCCAAGTTATAACATTGCACTTTGGAGTGACACTGCAACTGGGTAAATGTGCTATATTACCCGTGGCAGAGGAAGAGTTGGGGCTCCCCTGACCCGGAGGATGGATACCATTTAATGGCATGAGTGACTCTGTTCCCTCTTTGAATGGTTTGCCTCCCAGTTATCTCAACTCCCCACTGAGGAGTGTGAATGAGAATAACAAGGCTGTAGCTGGCAGATACCATCCTCAATATCTGACCAGTCACTGAGCAGTATTTCTCTGCACATGGCTTTTGTTTACAATTTACAGTGCATTTGAGATTTGCCATTATGAAGAAGAACCCAGACAGCCAGAAAACTAAAGCAAATTTCCGTCAGGTACAGACTTGCAAAGTGTGAACACACCTCAAGAAATTCAGTTTAGAGGTGGACTAACATGTTAATGTGTATTTTAAAAGGCTGATGGTACTCAGACTAACTCTATAATTCAAAATATTTTGCAGTGTCATATTAATCTACTGTTAATTGTTAATTCCACAGGGATAACACCTCTGTGCCATGTGTTTTACGCTCTTTACGATCCGCTGTTGCGCTATTGGTACAGTCCAAACCATGTTTTCAGTCCAGGCGAGAAACCCGGTCTTATACTGCATTACTGTATGAGGTAAGTCTGTGTGTATAGCGCTGTGTTAGTGTGTTTGCAGATGGAGTGAAATGAGGATATTCACAAAGACTTGTTTCCTTGTATCTAGGTTTTACTTTCAGAATTGGCACGGGATGAAGGCGAAGGAGCCAACTATATCCCGTTATTGCCTTCGATCTGGAACAGATCAAGGGTCTTCCCCTCTGCTCGACATCAGTTCCTTGGAGTATTTATTCGCTCAGGTTTGTGTCCTAACATGTTTCCTGGTCTGTTGTGAGATCAAAATTCCACACACCTTAATCACATTGCCTCCTTCCTATGTCTCCAAATAGGCAAAATATGAATTTGTGAATGACGTGGTACAGATGAAAACCATAAAGTTGGAGGAGGAGCAGATACGCTTCAAAAACGAGAGTTTGGGAATGGCCATACTACACCTCTCACACCAGGCAATGCAGACAGGCTGCACTTTACAGGAGGTTGCAGAGAAAGTCAGGTAAATACTGGAGAATCTTTTTTTTTCATCTTTTTTCACACTACTCAAAGGACCTCCACAGTCCCAGATATAAGTATTAAAATGATTAAAACGTTGATTTTGCCTAATATGTCCTCTTTAATGGAGTTGCTCCACATTACCCCGTTTCAGTTTACACTCCTTTCACGGTCCCTAATATCATCTGATGAGCTGTTGCACTTGGTTGTCCCCAAAACGAGGCTGGGGGGGGGGGGGGGTGGATTTTGAAGTGGTTGCTCCCACACCTTGAAATTAGTGAAATTACATTAGGTTATTTGATATATTACATGTTATTTGTTGGATTTTCTATGCACTTTGGGCAATGTTTCCTCAGCTCAACTCTGATCATATGATATATCTGGTACCAGTAGAAGCGTCCCGCTGACGGTACACTTTAATGGAAAAATAACATGTATTCTAACACTGCTTCATTTACTTGTTCTCATTAACCCGACTCTCTGTTTGTGACTTGTGAATTCTGTGAGGCCCCACAGGTGTCTGCCTCCCTAGAAAACAATGTGCCACCTGTGCTGTGTTTAAGGGCCTTTGCTCTGCATATGATAAGCAATGTGCTACTTTGTAACTTTCTTTGTGCCTCAGGGCCATCATGATCTGCTGCTGAGGTGCAACAACAATTCATTTCAACAATTAATTTGACTTTCAAGCTTTATTTCCTCATCAGACATCCAAATGCTAATTTTTACACAGTATACACTTAACACGGTTTGAGAACCTAGAATAGATCTAGAATGTTTATTCTTTCTCGACATCCAGGTATCACCAACTTACCTTTTCTTTTCAGCTACCTACGCTGCATTCCAAAGTCTTTCTCCAAACACATCTCCAAAACCAACTGCCTGACCAAACTCAGGATCCATAGAGTGTTTGCAGACTTCGTGCGAACCTTCCAGAAACACACCAAGGACAAGGGGGTCCAGGAGGTCATGTGCAAGTACATTTCTACTCTGGAAAACTTGGCGCCCCGTTTTGGCACAGAGACTTTCACCGTATCCCACCTGGAGCTGAGGAACGATGGGGATGGAAGCAGCTGTCACTCCAACAGCACTGACACTGAGGATGTCTCGAAAGACAACTTCACAGCTCCCACTTATGAAATAATGGTGTCGGGCACAAAGGGGATTCAGTGGAGAAAGGTGTTGGAGCAGAAGGTTTGTCAAAAGCACCATCTCAACCCTCTGTTGTACTTCTCATTCTTATCAATGCTCCCTGTTTTGACTTGATATCTCTTTTACCTTAGGCACAGGCAAACACTCTCCTCAGGAATGACTACATGAACTACGGGAAGAAGACAAAACACCAGTCCACTCAACCGAATGCAGCAACTCCAAACAAATTGACCTCATTCTGCGATTTCCCTGAGATAACTCACATAGCCATCAGTGGAGCTAATGTATGCATTAGCACTCAGGACAATCAGTACATGGTGAGGGCACTTGTTTGGCCTATTATGTAAAAGCCTCAATGCATTAATTGAATTAGTAAATGCATTTGTAATGTTGTAATGTATTAGTCTCTTTGGCAGACTGTATGTTTGTCAGATTGTTATGTCCTTGTTGAAAGTTAGAGGCTTTTTATATGGTATCAGAGTTTTATTCACACAGAAACAGTGTTCTTGAAGTGCTGAAATGCGATATTTATTCTGAAAACAGGTGGGAAAATCTCAAAATGCCACCATTGCATTGATTACTTAATGCAATGTATTGTATACATTATACATTAGTGTTGGTTTGATCTGGTTACTGAAGTGTTTTTATATTATTTCTTATCATTAAACAGTTATACTTAATCATATGAAGGAATAAAATTGGCATCGAACAACGGTTGACCTTTAGTTCTTAGGGAATAGTATGACGTTTTGTATTGTATATATTTGTTGGTGGGAGCGCTGATTGAGAGCTTGTGGTGCTTGTTTGTGTGTGCGTGTGTAGGAGGTTCAGATGAACTCCAGCCAGGAAGCCCGTTCCTTCATCTCTCTCCTGGATGGATACTACCGGCTGACCGCAGACGCCCACCACTATCTCTGTCATGAAGTGGCTCCCCCAAGGGTCGTCCTGAGTGAAGCTAATGGACTGCATGGACCTATGCAGTGAGTTCATTCTCTCTCTCTCTCTCTCTCTCTCTCTCTCTCTCTCTCTCTCTCTCTCTCTCTCTCTCTCTCTCTCTCTCTCTCACACACACACACGCACACGCACACACGCACACACACACACACACACACACAAACGGGCAATATATGAGATGCTGTGTGTCACATCACAACTCTGGTTTCACAAATTTTCCAGTGATGATTTTGTGCTGCTGAAGCTGAAGAAGGAAGGAGCAGAGGAGGGGGCTTTCCTCATACGGTGGAGTTCCCTCAACTTTCGCCGCATAATCCTGGCTGTGCTGAACAAAAACGATGTAAGTGATATAAAAGCCACTCTTCTCTGGGTGAGTTATTCCAGAAATGTGGAAGTGCCACAGAGGAGAAAGAAATATCTGAGCTTGTTTCTTGTTATGACAAAATGGCTTTCTCAACATGAGGTAGTTTTTTTTTTTTTTACAGACTTTACAGACAGGTAAAATGCTAATGTCTCAATCTTGCCCTTTGAACATATTATCTGGTCAAATGGTCCTGTAGTCTGGGGGGCTAACTATTCAAAGCATCAGTCTTAAACTTGTTCGATATTTACAACTTGACAGAGATTGGGGGCGTGAGCAGAACCCTGCAATAACCAAGGAGAGTGAGTTGACCTAGAAACAGATGTTGCATACCTCTCTTTAGAACCGTAACTTGTACAATCCAAGTGGATTCCGTCTCGTCAGCCATGACTTCATCCGAGCAGAAAAAAACAAGCTGCTCCTTTCTTGTTTGTTATGTGACGCGGCCATCGGGCACATTGCGCACCTCCCCATCAAGTGAAGGTACTCAGGGTATCCGCGGGGTCTTAAAAAGTCTTAAATCCAATAATTTGAATTTAAGGCCTTAAAATGTCTAAAATTCTCCTAAAATCTCATAAAAGGTCTTAAATACAATTTTGAAAGGTCTTAAAAATCTATTAATGCTACCTTTATTTAAAACATGCTTAAACTTCAGTCTTGCTTTGCAATGTTTCTATTTTTGAGGATGTGATAACATAACTACAACACGGAACTAAAGTAGGCCACCTGTGCTGACCAGTGAGAATTTATCGAGCACCACTAGCTAGTGTGCTGCGAGCGCGCCGTGGTGTGTTTCAGCTTAGCATAGCAGCGGAGAAAACTTAATGAAAGCCCACAGCTAAGCCGAACGATTTATGGCTCCAATTTTACTTCATGTCTTTTGTACTTTTTTGCCAGTATGGATTTGAAATGGGTCTTAAATTGTATTCATTATGGTCTTAAAAAAGTCTTAAATTTGACTTGTTGAAACCTGCAGAGACCCTGGTACTGTACAGTATTACTACTACTTTAGTTTGCTCTGAGATTCACAGCTGCAACAGGAACTTTGTCACTCCTCGGTATGTCAGTATATTCCTCTTGCAACTGTAACACATACAGAGCCTCTCCACTAGTCTGGTGATGCATAGTTTGTTCCCACACACACTGGTCTGAGTGTGTTAATGACAACTGGTTATGTGGTCCGTCACTGAACATGATGACAGTTTAATCTTGTGCACTTCGCAGCTGCGATGAAGTGGTATCACACACAGCTGAAGGATAATGTTCTTCAGACCACATCTGCCTGCAGAAGACACTAAAGAACCCTCGACAGATATGTGTTCAGCGTTAAAACATCCAGAGTAAAGATCACGTTACAATGAGAAAACATCTCGTTATAACAACGGGGTATCCGCGGGGTCTTAAAAAGTCTTAAATAGACTTAAATCCAATAATTTGAATTTAAGGCCTTAAAATGTCTTAAATTTTCCTAAAATCTCATAAAAGGTCTTAAATACAATTTTGAAGAGTCTTAAAAATCCATTAACGTTACTTTTCTTGAAAACTTGCATAAACTTCAGTCGCGCTTTGAAATGTTTCTATTATTTTTTAGGATGCAATAACATAACTAGCTAGTGTGCTGTGATCGCGCACCGTGGTGTGTTACAGCTTAGCATAGCAGCGGAGAAAACTTAATGAAAGCCCACAGCTAAGCTGAATTGCAATTTCAACGATTTGTGGCTCCAATTTTCCTTCATGTCTTTTGTACTTTTTTGCCAGTATGGATTTGAAATGGGTCTTAAATTGTATTCATTATGGTCTTTAAAAAGTCTTAAAAAGTCTTAAATTTGACTTGTTGAAACCTGCAGAGACCCTGGACAAGGAACGACTCATTTATTTTTAAGTTTTACACTTCCCTAAGTTATTGTAGTGCAGCAGTGGTAAACATTTTTTTAATGCACACGTGTTCATGTGCGGCTCAGAGCGGAGCGACACCGAGGCACAAGCAGTTTCGCATCGAGCACAGGGCCCCGATGTTCCGCCTGGAAGGCTGGGAACAGGAATTCTCCAGTGTGAAGGAGCTCATCGACAGCCTCAAGACATTTGTGCTCAAGTCGGGATCAGAAAGCTTCGTTCTCAAGAAGTGCTGTTTGCCAAGACAAGCAGGTATGTATTTGATGAACGTCACAGTTTTGGACCTATAGTGGAAAAATTAAAGGCTACAACCACAGGAAAACCCTAGGGGAAAAAACATGATCGAGACATGAAGTGTTTATGTTTTTATGTGTTTGTGTGATGCAGAACTATCAAACCTTCTGGTGATGAGGAAAGATGAACATCAACGGGTCAACACCGACTCCTCCAAGCCCTTCTTTTACTTCCACCAGCTCAAGGAGAGAAATATAGTACAGGTGACGAGACCCTCGCACACACATTTACCAGGATGTGAACTTCTGCTTCAAATCACTGACATGATTGTGTGTTGCTTTGTTTTTTATAAACAGGAACGGCATCTGGGACGTGGGACCAGAACAAACATCTATGCGGGTCGTTATCTGCTGCAGGGAGAAGGAGACAATGACGAATTCAACAATAACTTGAGCGACCGCAAATCGATCCGAGTGGTTCTCAAAGTCCTAGACCAAAACCATAAAGACATTGCACTCGTAAGCTTTGTGATCTTTGCGTGGTTGGAAGCACTTGTAGTTTATGAAGTCCGAGAATTAATACTAACAGGACTAATGAATTATGTTCACATGTATGATGCTCACTCCTTTGTTGGTGTTTTTCAGTTTGAAACTGCGACTCTCATGAGCAAGGTGTCCCACAGTCACCTGGTGTTTGTGCACGGTGTTTGTGTCAAAGGAACTGAAAGTAAGCACAGTAAAGCCTCTACAAACTCTCTTCCACTTTTTAAATGTATCTTATTTTCTTCTTTGACATTTTACGCGTGATGAGTGTTTGCATGTAGCAAGTGACCCTCGCCCAGCATGTTCTCTTTTGAAGTCGACGCTGCTTGTTTGCATGCTGCTTGTGGATACAGCAGAGGTTTGACCTCTCAGACGTGTTCTTGTCTTTGTAGACATCATGGTGGAGGAATTTGTGGAGTTTGGGCCCCTGGATGTGTTCCTTCGCAGGGAAAAAGCATCGGTGACGCCACAGTGGAAATTCATTGTGGTAAAACAACTCGCTAGTGCCCTCGGCTATCTCGTGAGTTCAAACGCTTTTTTGTGTTTTTGTTGTTGTTTTTTTGATGGAAGCCATTGATTCTAATTCAGTCACTTGAATGACCACATTCAAAAGACTAGAGCTGAAACGATTAATCGATGAATCGATTATTAATCGATTACTAAATTAATCGGCAACTATTTTGATAATCGATAATCGGTTTGAAGCTTTTTTTCATTATTAAAACAAGATTTATGATTGTTTCAGCTTCTTAAATGTGAATATTTTCTTGGTTTCTTTGCTCCACATAACAAAGAAATCATTCAAACTGAATCATTTTGGTTTGTGAACAAAATAAGATTCAAGAACATCATAATATCCAGCTTTGACAAACACTGATCAACGTTTTTTTTAACATTTTCTGACATTTTCTGGACCAAACGATTCATCGATTAATCGAGAAAATAATCGACAGATTAATCGATTATGAAAATAATCGTTAGTTGCAGCTTTACAAAAGACCTTCATGTCACTGAATACTTTTATATACTATATATATATTAAAAAAAAGATGTCAATGTGGTTAATGTTAATTTATTTTTGTTTTAAATTGACACAACCCCAAAAATACTCTTTGTTAAAAACGAAAAGAAAATTATTATTTGGTGTACCAAATAATAAGGACCAGGGCTGGTTTTATAAAAAAGTGGGAAATTAAAATGATATTTTCATGGCACTGACGTTTTAGTCCATTGAAGTAACCAATAGTTCATGAGGGTTAATGACTCCAACACTGTCTCTGCTATAGGAGACTAAACGTCTGGTTCATGGAAATGTCTGTGCCAAGAACATGCTGGTGGCAAGGCGCGGTCTGGAGCCCGGCACCACACCTTTTATCAAGCTGAGTGATCCAGGAATCGCACTGAGCGTCCTCTCACGAGAAGGTCCGTACCAGCAAGTGACTCTACACAAGTTAACGTCACATTTTTATGAGTAAATTGTTAGGGATGGGTTTAAAAATACGATTTTCAGATTTATATATATATCGATTGTTAACTTTGCACGTTGGGTCGTTTTTTTGCCTTTCTCTCTACAGAGCTCCCCGTCTGTCTACTCCCCTCTCCCTTCCCCTCTCCTGGCCATGACCATGCCAGTTAGCATCCATTTTGTATGCTTCTGTGTTTTTCAATTCTATTCAATTTCGGGCTGTAAAGTCAAAGTCGACTGGTCGACTAATTGGTCGACACGCTCTGGCTCGACCAAAATTGTGATTAGTTGAATTTTTTATTTATTTATTTATTTATTTTTATTTTTTTAATGGTGAATTTCATTAGGAGGAAAGTACCACATGCTAATAGGGGTGTTTTACAGCACTCATGCTTCACATGTAACAGCTTGTCTTCAGAGAACACCCCCCTTGTTTTCCACTATTTTGGTTTAGTCCAGCCCAGTGGGTTGTTGTCGCTCTGTGGCTCATGAGCGACAGACAGATTAGCTTTGCCATTAATTAGACGTGTGAATTTTGAGCTTTTCTTGTTAGGCTACAGTCAGTCCTCCTGTCACATCCATGTCAAAGACATCAGCAGTGTGGCAGCATTTTTCAAAAGTAGATGATGGTAAAAAAGTGGAATGCAAACTTTGCAAGCGACAGTTTGCTTTTCACAGCTCTACTACAAACATGACATATCATTTAAAAATGCTAAGCTAAGGTTGCTCCGTCCGTTTTGAGTATGAAAATATCAGAATTATTAGCATATTTCAATGTTTTAGTCTAATAATCGTTGATTGGTTTTATAACTGCAGGCGCACCTGCGTGCAGCAGCGGCAGCGTCCAGCAGTCTATTTGTGTCTCAGCCGCAAAGCTGTGTTCCTATGTTCAGTCTCTCTCTGTATTCCTCAACAGTTATTGTGCTGATATTACTAGTTATTTTCTGATGTCACGGGCTATGGTATTGCGCAGATGAACATAATGCAAAACGCGGTCAGAGCCGTCAGACTCTGTTGAACTCCAGCCGCAGCTGTGGGTCTTTTCAAATTAAGAGCCGCAGCCTCACAGGTACTTTGCGGGTGCGGCTCTTTTCAAAATAAAAGAGCCGCACCCGCAAAGTACCCCCCGTCGATTAGTCGATTTTTGGTCAAAATTTCAGGTCTTTAGTCGACCAAGAGTTTCTTTGGTTGATTACAGCCCTAGTTCAATTCTATTCTATTCAGTTTAGAAAAAAAAAAATCTCGATCAGAGAGTTGTTACCTCTTCCTCACTTCCTCCGACTAAATTTTTCTCAGCTTCTTGTTCACCGGCGCCATGATGAGCCTGGTACCTGGCTGGGAGCCGTGTGTGTGTGTGTAGTGCTGCGAAGCAATTTGTGTTTCTGACGAGAACCAAGACTTAACGAGACCTCCTGATCAAGGGCGTAAATCCAGGGGGGACAATGTGAACACAAATTAATAATTTGAAATAGTATAGTAATGTTCATTGAAGGCACAATATCAGCTGTTTTTTAAGTATTTTTTAAGTATTGTATAGAAAATAAGATTAGAGCAACAAATGTTGCTATTTTTCAACATGAACTCTGCTCTCATGTGACAGTTTTAATAAAAAAAAAAAAAATCAATTAAAACATGGCACAGAACACGCGACTACTTTCATATCTGATGTCGCTCTTCTCGGCAGAGCGTCTCGAGCGGATCCCGTGGATTGCCCCCGAGTGCATTGACAGCGGCACAGCAATCGGTAAAGCTGCCGACCAATGGAGCTTTGGCGTCACGCTGCTCGAAATCTGCAACAACGGCAATCTTCCCATGAGTCGCTGCTCGTTGTCCAAGGTACTTTAACTTTTAAAGGGGTTTGGTGAGTAGGATTAACGGAAACATATCAAATGGAATACAAAGTTTAGGACTTGTGTTAGTGTGCAACAACCATGCAACAACAGACTTTTTTCATACTGTAATTATAATTAAAACAATTTCTCAGATGTTTTCAGCTGAATCATTTTAGTGTGTGGACAATAATTTTAGTATGTGGACAAAACAAGACATTTGAAAACATTATTTTGAGGTTTGAAAAACACTGGCCAATTGACAGATTCATTGATTATGGAATTTTTTTTAGTTGCAGCCTGAGTGTGTTATCAATTGATCTAATTAAGAAACTGGAATATATATAAGGTTTGTTAATTTTGTATACAGTTCCTCTACATCTGATTGATCTTTTCTGAAAATGAACTTAACTGGAGTATAAGTAAATACGCATTGCTTTGTAAAATAGTTGATAATTATCAAGAAATATTATAAAAGACAATAAAATACACTCTGTCAACCCATAACATCTAAAAACATTATTTTACAATAATAATACCACACGTTAAAAACATAGCAGCCTGTTGTCTGGAATTCACACCCTCGACCACCAGATGCCAGTAAATCCCATATATTTATTCTTTCTCCTCCATCAGCCACAAGCTTCGTCTGCCACTTTTATCTAATTCTCACACTAGAACCTTTTGCCCCAACAGAAAGAGCGCCTCTATCAGCAGAAGGGCCGTTTAGGTGAACCGTCTTCCCAGGAGTTGGCTACTTTCATCAACATGTGCTTGACCTACGAACCCATGGAGAGGCCCTCATTCCTCGTTTTGCGCAGAGAGCTTCCAGAAATCCCAGAAAGTAGGTTTTTAACATTTTTTTTTTGTCTTTCAACCTCTTTCAGGCAGTGTATGCATGTGGTTGTGTTTTTTCTTTTTCTTTGCACACAGATCCTGATATTTCTCCCAGTGAATATGCCTCCGACCCAGACTCAAGTGTGTTCCAGAAACGCTACATGAAAGAGATTCGGGAATTGGGAAAGGTGAGCTCCGATGCCACGGCCCCTTCTACAACCCCTGGCAAAAAGTCTTGGAGGATGTTCATTCAGTTGTTTAATTTCATAAAGAAAAATAAGATCACAGACATGACACAAAACTAAAAGTCATTTCAAATGGCAACTTTCTGGCTTCAAGGAACTCTAAAAGAAATCAAGAAAAAAAATTGTGGTAATCAGTAACTTACTTAGTAGTTACTTTTTTAGACCAAGCTTGTGAAAACAATATGGAAACACTCAATTCTGAGGACAAAATTATGGAATCACCCTGTAAATTTTCTTTTCCAAAACGAACACCTGCATTAGATTAGATCTGCACGTTAGTCTGCAGTTAAAAAAAGGAGTGATCACACCTTGGAGAGCTGTTGCACCAAGTGTATTGACATGAATCATGGCCTCAACGAGATATGTCAATTGAAAAAAAAGGAGAGGATTATCAAACTCCCTAAAGAGGGTAAGTACAAACAACATGGGAAGGTTGTTAAAGGCAAGCATCACACATCACAGTGAAAGCATGGAAAATAGACACGATATGTCAGTTAATAAGTGTTGGAGTCTGTAAAGATGCTGAAGTTAGCATCCAGATTTACAGCTTGCCAGTCAGCAGTTAAGGGGAAACTTGAGGGAAACAACTTGCAAGATTGTACCCCTAACTTTGTCAAATTAAATGTTTTATTGTCTCAAAATGCAGTAAGGCTTTAAATATACACCCTTAACATCAGTAAGAAGTATAGAAATGCAAAGATCATTTTAACAGGGTTCACATGGGTCCTGAAAAAATTCAAGGCCCTTTTTTTTTCTTTTTTGCAAATTGTCCTAAATAGACTTTGGAAATTGAAAGTGCTTGAATTGTGTGCAAGAAAGAAGTGAAGTTGATATTTAGGTAAATGTCTCTCTTGTTTGTTACACTGCCGCCTACTGTTTCATGCTCCCTGCATTGCTCGATGTACGTAGACTAGGCCGTTGATGTGAGAATCCGTGCAGAAAAATGAGCGAGAAACATTAAGCAAGAGAGGGCAAATGCCTGGGAAATGCAAATTCCATGATCTCTGTCTCAAACAAAATTACAAAGACTGACTTCGACCAAGTCACTTGTTCAGATGCAGTGCGTGCTGCCACGCCATGTGCCCGCCCTGTACACTGGAAGTATGTTTTATGTCGAGGCAACAGCAGTTGGAGAATGAGTGGAAAATATAAAGAAGCAAAAAATGTTCAGAATTGAATGCTACTGCCTAAATACCTGCTCATTCAGCTGTTTGACAGGATAAATGCCTCTATCCCCACCCACCCCGATCTGCAGGTGTATACACAAACGTTTGCTCATGTCTGGTCTGATAGTTTTCCTTGATGGAGCCTGTTCTCAATTGAGTGCAAATAAAAACTGTTGCATTGTCCTGTGTTTCAGGGTCATTTTGGAAAGGTTATTCTGTACCTGTACGACCCGGCCAACGATGGCACCGGGGAGTACGTGGCTGTGAAGTCTTTGAAACAGGAGGGCAGTCAGGTGCCCGAGAGCTGGATAAAGGAGATCGGGATTCTGAAGTCTCTCGATCACAACAACATTGTCAAGTACAAAGGTTGTTGCACCGAAATGGGTGAGTCCTCTGCTACCCACTCCAAACGTGGTTCTTTTTTTGCTCCGAATCTTTTTATTGATACTTGTGTAAAGAAGAATAATGTACAAAGTACATAAATTCAGAAACATGGGTGAACAATGCAAGTACAAACATCCTACCCCCCTTATGACCAAATGTCTTATTATTACTGTTATAATAAATATTGCTAGCAAACATATATTCTATTCTATCACCTCGCTGGTAGCTGTGCCTCAGCTACACACTGTGTTTAAAAGACGGTGAGGTCGTGGGTCATGTTTTCATTATAACATGATATTAATTGGGGGGCCTCTCTAAAGTTGCACTAAAACTTGCCAGTTTCACTCGCCGGGTGTCGCTACTTCATGTCTCCACATGGTGGCGCTGCTCAAATGAATGAGAGGAAACTTGGGTGGAAGTTACCTAGCTGAAGAAGAGGGAATTTACAGTGGAATAATGGCAGAGCAAACTAATCCTGCACTTGTAACTTTTCACGGTTTTCTTCAGCTTGACAGATATCGTGACGTATCTCGCAATATATTGAGTGTCACAATTTTAGTATTGTGATATTATTGGTATCGTATCATGAGGTGCCCTGTGATTCCCTAGTGACGATATTATATTGCTTCTGTAGACACTAAACATTTTATGGATTAGCATTAAAAAAATCTATTGACGTTTCAGTCCACTTGATGGTGCCGAATGCTCACTCTCACTAGAGCTGTTAGTATACCGTATCCTGACTTAAATATTGTATCTTTGGGGATTCTCGCCCCTAATTCTTCTATTCATATTTATGTATTTAATGTTATGTAAATCCATAAATGATTTATCCTTTTATCGTTTTATCTATTCTATTTTGGTATTTGTACATTGTGAAATACACTTTGAGATTGCTTTGTGAGAAATGTGCTTTCAGAAATAGAGTTTGACTGAATGTGTTGCAGCCCCACAGCTCTTTTTAGAAGCAAGATGGCAGTTTATTCTCGTCTTTAAAATAAAAGCCATGGAAATAAAGGAGGATAAAATCACTGTCGCTTTTTCCACTGACAGGAGGACAAGTCGTGCAGCTGATAATGGAGTACCTTCCTCAGGGGAGTCTGCGAGAATATCTTCCTTCACGTAAACTGGGTTTGCCCCAGTGCCTTATGTTTGCTCAGCAGATCTGCCAGGTGAGTTTGAGGTGCATTTCCTGTTGATCTCATATTCTTAATGTATATTTGTTTTTTCACTGGAGACACAAACACAAATGAGAACCTGTTTTTCTGGGCCTCATACCAAGATAAAAATATCTTCTTGGGAGTCAACCAGTATTGAAGAAATTAGTAAAAATGAAATCTCTTTAAAAATTTAGGATTTTACAAACTCCAATACAATTTTAATGACATTTAATTAATTTAATGTACCAAATATCGCGGTTTTCACCTCCCTAACCTTGGCTTGTGTAGTGAATGGTTTTCGTTTTTGCACCCCTACACCAAAATAGGTCAACCTGGTCTTTGTCCACCCTGAAAGTTAGTGTTGAACCTCCCATCATCCAGATTAAGCGAAGCTGCAGCAACTTAAGCCCCTTTTCCACCTATGGTCCCTGCTCGCCTCACCACCGCACGGTTTAGATTGGTTTATCACTACGAAATAGTACCTACATAACATGGGAGTCATCACTGCACAGCTGCATGAAACTGATTTCGTTTTACATGTGACACACACAAATGAGTAACTAGTTACTTGTAAAGCAGTTGTTTTCAGTGTAACTGAATCATTTGAATCAGTTGACTAAAAATATTTGTTCAGTACTTCCTCCACGACCGGAGCACAGGCTCCGTCTGACGCAGTCACTGGACTGAAATACAGCAGCAGGGTTTGTGATGCTGCTCACTGGTCACAATCAGCAGTGCTGTCACTAAATACACTAGACTCCTCTGTTAAATATTGAGATTTTAGTAATTTCCCTGGTAATTGTTGGAGATTGGAGACCCACGGTTTTAGGATTGTAAGGTATTTATTTACTGATCGGCATTGTTTCGGCTTGATTCTTGTGTCGGACGTCTCTTTCTGTGATGGCACTCCATCCACTGACCAATCAGTGGCTGGCAGTCTGGCGATGTTACGCATAGTAGTACCTACTCACCTCACTTGGAACCTCGCCAGAACAGGTACTAAAAAAAGTACCAGGTACTATGCTAGTGGAAACGCAACTAGTCGAGCCAGTGGAAACACGCCATGAGTAACAATGGAAGTGACAGAGGCTTCCTTTTATTGTCATAAATACGGTTAATAAGGGGCAAAATTTTGCTTTACAATAAAAATCCCTCTACCGACACAGTTTAAGATATCAAACAAAAATATTTAAGTAGCAGAAAATACAGGATGATTAAAAACATATACAGTGGTATGCAAAAATTTTGGAGTTTGCACCCCTGTACATTTTCATGATTTTCTTTTATAAATCATTGGTTGTTTGGATAATAAATTTCAGTTAAATATATCATATAGGAGACAAGCACAGTGATATTTGAGAAGTGAAATAAAGTTTATATGATTTACAGAAAGTGTGCAAGAATTATTTAAACAAAATTAGGCATGTGCATACATTTAGGCACCACAAAAGAAAAATTTTGTGCATCTTCCTTTTGCAGAAATAACAGCCTCTAAACACTTCCTATAGCTTCTAATTAGAGTCTGGATTCTGCCTGAAGGTATTTTGGACCATTCTTCTTTACAAAACATCTCCAGTTCAGTCAGGTTTGATGAGAATGGACAGTCCGCTTTAAATCACACACAAATGTTCAATAATATTCAGGTCTGGGGACTGAGATGGTCATTCCAGAACATTGTATTTGTTCCTCTGCATGAATGCCTCAGTAGATTTTGAGCAGTGTTTAGGGTCGTTGTCTTGTTGAAAGATCCAGCCCCGACACAACTTCACCTTTGTCACTGATTCCTGGACATTGTTCTCCACAATCTGCTGATATTGAGTGGAATCCATGCGACCTCAACTTTAACAAGATTTCCAGTCCCTGCACAGGCCACACAGCTCCACAGCATGATGGAACCGCCACTAAATTTTACTGTAGGGTTAGGGTTAGGGTAAGTGTAAGTGCAAGTGAGTGCAAGTGTTTTTCTTGGAATGCTGTGTTCTTTTTTCGCCATGCATAATGCCCCTTGTTTTGTAGCGGGTGCATTACTCTTCCATACATCATCTCCTTGTGTAAAGTGCACTGAATAGTTGAACGATGCACAGGGACACCATCTGCAGCAAGATGATGTAGGTCTTTGGAGCTGGTCTGTGGGTTGACTGTGACTGTTCTCACCATCCCTCACGTCTGCTTATCTGAGATTTTCTTGGTCTGCCACTTTGGGCCTTAACTAGAACTGTGCCTGTGGTCTTCACATTCCTCACAATGTTCCTCACAGTTGAAACTGAGAACTTAAATCTCTGAGATTCCATGTTGCCACTCTTCAGAGAAGATGCAAAGAGGAGAAACATTTACAATTGGCCTCCTTAAATACCCTTTCTCATGATTGGATTCATCTGTGTAAGGGTCACTGAGGTTACCAAACCAATTTTGAGTTCCAATAATTAGTGCTAAAGGTATTGAAATCAATATAATGACAAGGGTGCCTAATTTTATGCACATGCCTAACTTTGTTTAAATAATTCTTGCACACTTTCTGTAAATCATATAAATTTCTTATCCAAACAACCAATGATTTATAAAGGAAAATCATCACAATTTACAAACTGCCCAAACTTTTGCATACCACTGTATGTAAATACTGCAAGTATGTAAACTGACAGACGATGGATAACCTTATGTTTTAATTTAATTTTGTAGCACTGTCAACTGTATAGGATCTCACAAAGAGTTGAGTGATGAATCAATAATGTAATGTGTAATGTATATCGTAATATTATTTTTATTATATTTTCTTCAATATCAGTATTACATAACAGGTTTGTGCACCGTGCAAACACAGTATGCGACGCAACACATACTTGTGTGACAATAAACCACAATAAACAGGGTTCCTCACTCAGGAGCAAATTGATAAGAAGATGCAGATAATCCTTAATTATCTGACATTTTATTGCGATAAATGTGCACATAGAATGACTTGAATCTCAGCCCTAAAACAATCCTACATATTATGTAATGTTTTTTTTTCTCAGTGCTCAAGTAATCATCTGTCAAAACCAGTGACATGACCTTAGGTTTTACATCCTTGTTTGACCCTTTTCAGTAACATTACCGGTCTTTTGTAGGGGATGGATTATTTACACTCACAGCGATACATCCATCGAGACCTGGCTGCCCGTAATGTTTTAGTGGAAAACGACAGCTTGGTAAAGATCGGAGACTTCGGCCTGTCAAAATACATTCCCGAGGGTGAGATCTATTATCATGTACGTGAGGATGGAGTCAGTCCAGTTTTCTGGTGAGTTCATGCGGCTCCTCGCTGTGGTTTCCAATGTTATGTTCCGTAACGTAATGGCTATTTCTTCTCCACACTATGTATAGGTATGCGATTGAGTGCCTGAGGGAGAGTAAGTTCTCCTTTCCATCCGACATTTGGTCCTTTGGCGTCACATTGTACGAGATCCTGACTCGCTGTGACTCACGCCAGAGCCCTCCAGAGGTACATCGCTTTTTGTTTTTTTCACCTTTTAAAAAGATATTTCAGTTTTTTTTAAGTGCAGTTGGATGATGTATTGACTCATTTGTTCTATTGAAAACCAGAAAAGACCTCTGCTGACCTAATAAAAATCTATGCTTGCTTCCGTTTGTGATATCTAACATTGCCGTAGCTGATTTTTCTCTCTTTAAGAGCGCTTGAAAAACGAAGTTTGTAACCCGCTCACTCCCCCGCACTGAATTCCATGGAGAAAATCACTGTTCTTAGCTTGTAGTGACGCAGGAGCTTCTGGTCTACTGCTGCCTCGTTTGCTAAGTTTGTGTTGCTGAGGTTAATCCAAACAAAAGCTCTCAAACGGCAACATCACAAAAGGACTCATTTGAACGTACTGTTGGTGGTAGCAGTGGATCTCCTGTGTGCCATCATGTAAAATTGCTAATTTCATCTATGGACTTTGGTGTGGGGATGGAGTTGTTTATAATATTTAGCTCCAGTTGATAAGGGCTGTCAAACATAAACAAGTAGGTGATCCTTTTTTAAGCAGCTGAACATTTTCTGTTCCTGCTGGCAGCCATGTTTTTCACCACATGTAAAAGAAACCACACCTGAATTATCCCTTTGTATTTCTTTGTATTTAATGCACTTGTGTGTTTTCCTTTTGCAGAAATTGCGTGAAATGATGAATTTACCTGGCGGACAGATGACTGTGTTGGAACTCATAAATATGTTGGAGAGAAACCTGCGGTTGCCTTGTCCAAAGGATTGCCCACATGAGGTAACATTACATGGCTCAATGTATCCATCCATTTATTATCTACCGCTTTATCCTCCACAGGCAGGTAGCGGAGGGTGCTGTGCCTAGATTACCTGACATAGAGTGATAAGCAGGGTACACCCTGGACAGTCCATTGCTGGGCCACATATAGAGACAAACAATCATTCACTCAAACTCTCAAATCTACGGTCAATTTAGAGTGACCAATTTACCTAATCCTCAGGAGGAAGCTGGAGATCCCGGAGAAAACCCACACACACGGGGAGAACATGCAAACTCCTTGGAGAAAGGCCCCCACTACACCAACCGTGGCTCAGCTCAAAATATAGTATAATATATATTTATTTTTATTTTGAAGATCGGATGTCGATTCATAAAATCCCTGTATCGATCTTTTAATATCTGTAATTTACTGTATCCTTTGCCACATATTATGGCAAGACTACAGCAATCACACAATGTGTGGTTGCTACTATGGCAACCACGCATTGAACTAAAGGGGGCATGGATGCAGGCCAGGCTGCGCTTACAGGACCCTCTGCTGGACAAACTGTTAATGACGTGAAATTTTCTGATGCGTTTCCAGGCTGTTTTTTTACGGTTTTTACGAGCTTGCAGGATAAGGTGGTAGACAGTGAGAGGATAAGATTGTGAATGGGAATCGAATAGAGTCAGGAAACCTGATGCAAAACACGTTTGATCATGACTCTGACGTTCTCATGATTACGTTGATTTTTTTTTTTTATTCGCCTCCAGGTGAAACTGTTGATGGATCAGTGTTGGGCCGCAGATCCTAAACAGCGGCCATCTTTCAAATCCCTCATCGAACGGTTGGAAGCGATTCGCCGAACCTACGACTGGCAGCCAGGTACAAACTTCTCACTGGCTCAGATTTGCTGACGAATGAAGTGAGGAACTGTTTGCCGACATGCTATCACTTTGCTACCATGGCAACCACAAATGACTCAGCCGCCAGTGATGCGTTTCCTGCTGCGCAATCGTCTGCTGCCTACATTTATATTGATGTTTCTTTTTGATAAAAGCACCTTGCTGTCTGCTCATATGTGATGTTATGAACACAATAATAAAGTCAGTTGATGAGTTGAATGTCATGGGGCTAGCCACCTAGTGTATGTGTGTGCGTCTAAAAAAACAAAACAAAAATAAGACGGGGATGTTGTGATGTTTATTTCATTATATGTTTCATTTCTGTACATTTTTTTAAAGTTAATATTAATTCAACATATTTTTTTGTACAAACCAGAAAAGTTCAAAATCTAATAAAGCTTTTTTTCCCCACATGCCCTGTCTGGAACGGACCGATGCCTATGTCAGAAGTGTATTAATATACAATTATGTACACAATTAACATTAAAAAATATATCACACGGCCATATGGCTGCTACAGTTATTAAATTAATCGTCAACTATTTTTGATAATCGATTATTCCGTTTTCAATAATTAATACAAGTTTTCAGATTTTTAAGCTTCTTAAATGTGAATATCTTCTTGTTTCTTTACTCCATTTGACAAAGAAATCATTGAAACTGGAGAAGTTATTTCAGAACATCATTTCCAGGTTTGGAAAACCATTTTCTAACTTTTTCTGGCATTTCATGGACCATGTTATGTTATTTTTAGTGTTATGATACAAGTCATGGATTTTTTCCCCCAACCTAAGTAAGGTAGACAATTGGCTACAACCTTGTTTTTCATCTCAACGAGCCGTCCTGTAAACAATTGTCTGCAGAAGTCCTTGCAACTTGGTGATTTTCTGATTGTAAATCCTAGCAGCACATTTAAATTAAACTCTAGTGTAAACAAATTATATCCAGGTTACCTTAACAAGGATACTTCTGTTACTTTAATCACATATTGTCTTCATTATTTTTATTGAATTATTTTGTATCATAAATATAGATTATTGTTATGTTTACTATGCATCATTCCATGTTGAAACAAACTCCCTTTTCACAAATTTGTAATTATTTGGAAAATTGTCACAAATATAATTTGTGCAATATCATATATTATATTATATATATACATATATATATATTTATGTGTGTGTGTGATTATATAATATAGTAGGTGAGGAGTTACTTACAGAAACCACTGTGGTTTTTAGGTGGCAGTCCAAATCCCGATCTCGCCTCGGCAGCAAAACGCGTAGGGCCGGCCCTGCGCCCGAGTCCTGAGCGACAGATTCAACAGGACACTCGTGTACCCGCCCTCTACCTCGTTACGTCATAGTTACGTAGAATGCGTCCTCCTCTAGTCCAATCAGAAGCGTCGCTGGGGCCATGTGTGTATTGTTTAAACTGCTCATTTCAAACAGTTTCCAGAGCGAGCAAAAAGTTCCACCGAATCTAGTGATGGCGGCCGCCGAGTGTGTGAGCGCTGCTACCCGGGACGAAAGCGTTGACACGGGACTCACTTTCGTACCTCGTCCTCTGCAAAGCAATTTAGACGTCGCTTCCGTGCCGGACCACGAAACTTGGAGAGCCGGAGACCAGCACCACCGCCGCCGGCATTCCGAACCCGAACCCGGCGAAGAGGACTCTCCGACACCGGGACGCGATAGTCAGCGGAGGGTCAACGAGGACCTCGAGTCGCTGAGCCCCGAGGAGATCGATAGCCGCTTGGAGAGAACTCGCCGGGAGTTTTTCAACCGTAGAAAAATAATCATCAAAAATCTGCCCTCGGACGTTACTAACCAGGTGAATTTTAACCGTCGCTTGATTTTTATTGATTGATCAATTAATTGATGGGTCCGTTTAGCTAACGTTAGCCTAGCTCCTGTCTGCCTGTCATGCTACATATGTTAGCCCGCGAGACATTTAACTCGTCAGCTGCCTTTTAAAACAAGTTGTGCTTCGATTTCCCCCATTTTTTTCCTTAATTAATCTTAAAACTGCACTAACGAGCGTCAGAAGAAAAACAACCAACACCGTGTTTTTAATACAGTTTGGGCTCAGTTGGCTAACAGTTTAGGCTACGTAACAGGTGGTCAGTCAGATAATGTCAATCGATATTGGGGCAATGTGTGGCCTGTGTGACCTACTATTTCGCCCTCGTTAATTTTAATCTAAAGAATACATTTTATATTTAGCATTCTGATTCTACTATTAAAGCGGTCACGCTCTGTGTGGTTTAAGTGTAAGTATTTTAAAGGAACACTGGAGCCTTTTAAATCGGTTATTTTATTTTATATTTTTTTTGGAACGTGCCTGACTCGTGGGGAGCAATGAGCCTGCGGGCAGTACCATTGTTCTCGGAGAGGTGGGGGTGCATGGGGGTGTTCGAGATGTGAGTTGCAATAGATGACAAAAGGTGGAAGGCGTGTAGACAAAAAAAAAAGTTTCAGAAAATGCCAGACAGCCTCCCTATTTGTTCGTGAAAAAAAACTGCGCAGAACAAATTTTTCTCTCAACAATGAGACGGGGATTCAACCCCTCACTTCACCTGCACCTGCCACTGAACTATTCTGAGTGGTGGTGAATTGACAAGTTTTCTGTCAACAGTGAATCAAGAATTTGTCAAATTTAGAAATAAATCATTTGGTGTTTTTCTATTGCTGATTCTTGTGGTTATAAATCAGATCAGCCATGACCGATAATTGATTAACATTTTTCATTTAATTGTATATATTTATTTATTTATTTATTTATTTATTTATTTATTTATTTATTTATTATTATTATTATTATTATTATTATTATTATTTTGGTTATTTTTTTAACCAAAAATCTACATTATGTATATGCAGTATTTTCAATACCAATAATTATGTATGGTTAAAACTGCAACAATAAATCAATTATTAATCGATTACCAAATTAATTGTCAGCTATTTTAATTATTGACTAATCAGTTTGAGAGCGTGTGGTTTAAAAAATAATAATAATAATAATTCATTATTCAAACAAGTGCTCAGATTTTTCAGCTTCTTAAATCTGATTAGTTTCTGTATTCTTTGCTCCATTAAAAATACATAAATAAATCACATAGATTTTGGTTTTATGGACAAAACGAGACATTCGAGAATATCTTTATGTTGTGGTTTGGGAAATACTGAATAACATTTTGTGGAACAAACCATTACTCTGATTTATCGTGAAAACATCCGACATCTTATGAAAATAATTATCATTTGCAGCCTATGTTAAATAAATGAAACAAAACGAATACACATTTGGATGGAAAAAGCAACATTTATCAAGTTTCTTAGAACAGAAATGCACAGTTTGTATTAATTGACTGATCAATAATATATTCAAATCAACCAATGCCAGTCATGTAAAAAATAGCAAATACTGTTCCAGTTGATTAATTGGTGAAGACTGCTAAAATCTCTTTATTTTTCATAACTACATTGATCATCCAGGTGACGTTTTTGGCCCAAGCCCTTCTTTTGACAGATATTTTATGGTGCACACTTTTTGCTATTTGTAATTTTCATGGAAAATCATATTGGTTTGAATTTCTTTTTCTTCTTTTGAAACACATTTTCAGCTTAATGTGAATGTTCTGCCCCTCATAACAAAGGAATCATTAAAACTGAAATTTTTTGGGGAAAAAACAAGAATTTCAATGAACTGAGAAAATTAGGAAACTGATTCATCTGAAAATAATCACCTGTTCCAGCCATAATCACAGAAAATATGATTTTAATCTGAATTATTTTTGTTTGCAGGAGGTTCATGAGCTGCTGTGCAACTACGACTTGAAGTACTGCTTTGTTGACAAATACAAAGGCACAGGTTGGTCTGCATCTTCAGCTGATACAAGTGACACATCACATTCTGTGGTGGCAAACAACTGAGTTGAACACATAGTTGATTATCAGTAGTTTGGCTGTGGCACTAGAAATTGCCGTTTTACCATGTAGTGTCAATTCATCAGTAAAATGTGATGGCTGACTTATAAGCAAGAAATAAATGTGTAAATAAAAAAACAAATGGAATGACACAAATATCTGCTTCGACTTGAATGGTTTTGCACATCAGCTGACAGCGGAGGGCCATTAGTCTCAGCCAGATGGTAAATCCAGGGTCTGCTTTGCAGTCATGGATGAACGGTCACATTTTAAATGTTGTTCTTTTTGTGTGACTTTCACTTATAAACCACCTTTCAAAACACCGAGATAAAAGGATGTTTACTTCCTGTGTGGCAGCAGACGGATGATGGGGTTGCAAGTGCACTTGTATGCATTCTAATGAGGCTCTGTCGTGTTGCAGACCATTCAGACAGAACGTTCTAGTAACAGACTTGGGTAGGGTTAGTAGAGTTAATAATCAGACTGTTTGTTTGTTATTTTTCCAAATAATGCAGAGTTTCAGTACGGACAGGGATTTCTAGGAAAATGCTATTCTAGTACCATCTGTCGAATATCCTAAACTCCAATGCATGGAATCTAGTGAACATATCCAGGGTGCATGGCATGTTGAGTTAATCGGAGTAGCAAACATTTGTCATCTCCAGCCAGGCTTTTAGCTAGGATTTTTTTAGAGGGTGTGTCCCCCCATGGGCATATTTATGCCCACATCCATGTATTACACATACATAATGATCTTTATGACAAGGATCGAGTACAGTCACGATGAAATACAGCGGATCCGAGTAGATCTTAGTAAAACGTGTTGACAGGTTCTCAAGAGTGCGCTTTTCATTGTTTTCACTCTCAATCTTTGTGTAGAAGACGCTTTAGTGCTGTAATTAAGGGGATTTAATATGCATTTAATAGGTGCTGTTCCATAGTGTACTCGCATCTTAGTGGAATCGTTTTATTGGTGTTCCAAACTGATCTTGGACAGACTCTAAGCGGGTATAGACAGGCGCGTGCTGGCCGCAGTTTTTGCATGCGTCATAACATCGTTTTGGTGGTTACCGGGGGAAACGGGAGGAAAAAATAGGGCATCTTTAGGGACGCCCTGATAGGTAAAAGCCTGTCTCCAGCATGTTGAGCTTAGAGGAGCAGCTTTAAGATCCATTCAAGAAATCTCTTAAATGTCCTCACTTCTTCAAACACGCATTAAGTCCACTGACTGAATGCCTGCTGCTGCTGCCAACTGTATGTAGGGTACTTTATTGGAGTAGAAATATTTGTATTTATAAATGCAATCGTTGATAATACATTTGTATTTTATGTAAGTCACAGTGACTGACCAACTTTTTTTTTTTTGGAAACCAAGTGAATAATTTAATTATTGTTCCTTTTCAGCTTCTAAAATGTTATATAGAGCTAATGAGAGCAGAAAATATTCGCAAAGAATGCATTAAAGCTGAATAATGTTTTGTGTGAAACGAGACAATTGAACACAATATATTGCACTCTGGGAACCCCATTGGACTATATATATATATATATATATATATATATATATATATTAAAATGCACATAATATTAATAACAATAATAGTAATAATAATCTCAACTTGCAGCCACATGGGTCTAAAGTCCAGAAAATGCACCTTAAATTCTCATCATGCTAATACAGCCATTGTAGTATTAATTGGGTTGATGTCACAAAAATGCTTGTTGTGAGGTGATAATCTGCCTCTGTCATTCTCTTAAGGCAGTTTTTGTAACAACAGGTTTGTGCTGTTCAGTGATTTCTGATGGGTATGAAAATAGACCTTGCTTTGCTTGTGCTGACTGAACAATGTCACTGCCCCCACTTTACGCTTAATTGTGTTCGTTGTCACCCTCAGCGTTTGTGACACTGCTCAATGGGGACCAGGCGCAGTGTGCCATCAAAGAGTTCCACCAGCATGTGCTGCGTGACAGGGACATCTCTGTGCAGCTACAGCCGACAGACGCTCTGCTCTGCATCGCCAATCTGCCCCGGTCTTTCACTCAGCAGCAGTTTGAGGAGTTGGTGCGACCCTTCGGTAACCTGGAGCGCTGCTTTCTGGTGCACAGCGCCACCACTGGGCACTCCAAGGGCTATGGCTTCGTGGAGTACATGAAGAAGGACTCGGCGGCCAGGGCCAAGTCAGAGCTTTTGGGGAAGCAGCTGGGCTCCCGCATGCTCTACGTCCACTGGTCTGAGGTGGGGTCGCTCACGTACCCACTGCTGCACTCCAAATGTCTGTGTGTGGACCGCCTGCCTCCGAACCTGCTGACGGCCCAGGACCTTCGCAGCGCCCTGGCTGACACCCATGTGCCAGTCTTCTGCCAGGTTATAATCACAACACACAAACACAGGTTTTAATTACCAGGCATAACCTAGGAACCAACCAAGGTTGACTGACTATAAAATTAAGACATTTGTATGCCCTTGTTGGAGCCTCAAGTCCATATTAAATCAACAGTGTATTAAATTGATGGTTACAGGTTTTTATTTAAATTGTGCTTGCATGAGGTTTCATCACATTATCAGCCTGTGACTTGGACACTTGCTCTCTCATTGATAAATGGCTGCCAGCAGGCTCAGAAGGAACATTTAAGCTATATCTGCTCAACTCTATGATTGCTAAGGAACAGGTCTGCTCTTTTTTTATCTTGTTTGACGGCCTTTTCCAGCAGGAAATTACATTTTGTAAACCACTTTCTTACCACATCAAAGCGAATGGACTTTGGTGCTGGAAGTGAGTTCTCATCAACAAAGTAATAAAAAAAGCATTTCTAATTTAAATCTTGTGTTTAAAAACGTAAATGGAGAAATCAGATAATGGGAATTTTTGAGGAATACAACCTTCCAGTTGACATTAAGTGTTTATACAGGGAATGCTGTAAAAGACATAAAAAAACTTTTTCCCAGTTTTCGTGTGGCCACTCAGTCTCTCCAATGATCACTGCTCTATGGCGATGAGCACCTGACTCCCCCAGGTGGTGCATTCAGCAGGCCCTCTGGAATGAGAGGGGGTTGCCATTATTTTGCAAGACAAGCATTGTTACTCTTTGCTGCATTGCTCCCATGTCATAATGTTGTGAAACTTGGTTATATTGAATCATGAAGTCACAGTAACTTTTTAGATTTCTAGCTTGGATATTCATAAACTCTTCAACCAAACGGCGCTTGTCTAAGTATTGCATAAGATTAGTTATACATTTTAATTACGAGTGTGAAGTTTGAAATCGTAATACCTCGCTCTGTGACGACCCTCATCATGGGTAATCTTCTTGCTTCACTTAACTTTAACCATAAATTGGACATTTAATTATCAGCGCATCGTCACAGAGTAAATCTCCCGAGACTCTATATGAGAACCTGTCGGTGCCGATGGAGGTCTCATCTGTAACTTGATCTGGTTCTGTGAAAAAAAGTTCAGAAAAACAAACTCTTGAAACTCTTGATTCCCAACATTGCTTTTCATTAGTTTTATTCCTGTACATTGTGGGGCTTTTATTAGTCATTTGCAATATAAATGTCCCTTTTTAGAGATGTACATATTCTATTCCAATTGGTTAGGGTTAGTCCATATCTCATTAGGGCTTCAACTCATATGTTGATTATTTTCTTGATTTTAATTGAATACTTGTTTTGTCTGTGTTTTCCCAAACCAGGAAATTATGATTTCAAGTGCACAAAAATGATTTAGTTTTAATGATTTTCTTCTAAAAAACACTCAAACTGTTGAATAAATGATCAAAATAGTTTAATTTAGTCATAGATAATCGCATAGCGGTTGCAGCACAATACCTCGTGTACAGTATGTTTTTATGTTTGTAATGACAGTTGTACTTGGACTGTTCTTTTGTTCTTTCTACAGTTGGCTCAGGGACAAGACGGAAGTTTTAAACGCTTTGCTGTTTTGGAGTTTGCCACCGCTGAGATGACTGAAGAGGCACAGCGGCTGACTGACGGAAGGCTGCTCGGCGGGACTCATGTCAGGGTGTCCTTCTGTGCCCCCGGCCCTCCTGGAAGAAGCATGCTGGCCGCTCTAATTGCTGCCCAAACCACCGTACGCAAGTCAAACTGAAATTATTTATGTTTAAAGCTGTGGTCTGTCGGTGCTGAAAGGCTGTTGTCTTTTTCACTTCTTTCCCTTTTTTAAGGCTGTGAACAGGGGTAAAGGTCTCCTCCCTGATCCCACTGCCATGCAGATACTCACAGGCCTCAATAACCCAGCCACCCTCAAGATGCTGCTCAACCCACTGTCACAGGGACACAAACAAGGTGAAGGATTCTCACCAGCTCCTATCAACTTAGGTGACTTTTATTGTACCAGTAGCTAGATGTGGTTTGAAATTGAGTGTAACCTGACATGTCCTTCAGTATAAATGCCTCACTCAAAGGCTAATGGGTTTAAGATTTCTACCTCGTAACTCTTTACTTCACGCTTTATCTGCGTTCAAGTCATTACTCTCACAGCATCTATTTAAATGTAAATATGTTCTTATGGTCTTTGCTTATCCATAACAGTTGACCTCTTTGAGGTTTTGGAAACAGCCATTGACCTCTTTTTTTTTTTTTTGTACAATTTTCCAGCATTTTGGAGAGAACTAATGTTTAATCAAGAAAATAACTATTATTATCTGGGTCTTGAAATTATTTTTGTAATTGATTAATCTGTTGATTTGTTTATTTTCTTTCTGTCCGTAATACACCAGAAAAAGTCTAATCGGTGTTTTCAAAACCTCCCAATCATGGTGTTCTCAAATGTCTTTGTTTTGCCCACAGACCTGAAATGACTCGGTTATTGATTTTTATTAGTTAATGGTCTAAATTTTCCAGATATTTTAAGAAGCTGAATAATCTGACAACCTGTGGGTCACTCTGGTCTCTATGTGTTCAGGTCTACTTGGAGCGGCCCCTGCGATGCCACTCCTGGCCAACCCAGCGCTCTCAGCTGCCCTGCTCCAGCTGCTCCTTCAGAACCAGGCCAAGGCCCAGCAGGTACATCTCTGCTTCTCTTTCTCTCGCTCTCTCTCTATGTAATGTTCCCTTTTCAGCAGCTCAACCTGTTTTGATTCATCTCCCCACACACACACACACACACACACACACACACACACACACACACACACACACTCACTCTCTGCTCTTTGCCTCTTTACCTTCAGCAAGCCTTTCTGGGAAATCATCTTCTGTGGGCTCAGGTGCTGCACAATAAAGAAAACCCTCTAGTGCCTTGTGTGAGTGATAATAGTGTGTTTGTGTGAAGTTGGATGGATCCTGGTCCTTTTTTTTATGTGGCTGGTGATAAACAACTCTGTGCTTGGGTAGGTGAAGCTGTCGTTAGGAAGGCGTGAGGTTTTGTTGCTGTTTGAGTGTGTGTCTGCAGTTTGTGTGGGGTGTTACTTTTTGAGTGGCTTTGAGTGATGTGGTAGGCGTACCACAACTGTAAATATCCATTCAGTGAGAACATAATTTCCTACGTGGTGAGTAAACCTCAGTGCTAATAAGAGTGTGCTTGTATTGCTTAGCTTCCCCCCCCTCGTAGGCATGGAAAATTATCCTGTCACCATTATCCTGACCAAAATAATAGCAGTTTATTGTGATAACTATAGAAATGTGCTTTGATATAGTAGAGTTTTAAAAGTAAACAGGTGGGGCCTCAAGTCAAATTTACCACCATTTAGTGAAAATGTTCAAAAAATATGCATAAACGATGAAGGAAGTGTCTTTGCAACATTAAAGAGAAACAAGTTAACATTACAAACATTTTACCATTATGTTGCAATGTCGCAAACATTTTCATGAATGTCAAAACATTGTGAAAACACGTTAATGGTACAAAACTTGTGTTAACATGTCTACAAACAAGAAACATGGTTTTATAAAATAACAAAAACGTTAACTTATTTTACCAAAACAAAATTCTGTTCAAAACCTGTTACTAAATGTTGTAATTAGAGCTGCAAATAACAATTATTTTCGTAGTCCATTAATCTGTCGATTATTTTCTCGATTAATCGTTTGGTCTATAAAACGTTAAAAAAACGTTGATCAGTGTTCGTCAAACCTGGAAATGACGATGTTCTTGAATGTCTTGTTTTGTTTACGAACCAAGATGATTCAGTTTTTATGATTTCTTTGTTTATGTGGAGCAAAGAAACCAAGAACATATTCACATTTAAGAAGCTAAAACGATCAGAAATCTTGTTTTAATAATGAAAGAAGCTTCAAACCGATTATCCATTATTAAAATAGTTGGAGTTTAATTTAGTAATCGATTAATAATTTCAGCTCTTGTTGTGATGTTACTAAAACATATCAGTGTGGATATGTTGTTAAGTGGAACCAGCTGAGAAACTTGAATCTTAAGAATTATTGTAAATCATGAGGTTTCTGATTATTGGAAAGATGCAGTACAAAGTTTTCTTAAAAAAAAAGTTGGATAAAATCTATTTGAATATACTTGACCAAGGAGAACGGAGGCAACATCTTGACAGACGTGTACACAGCTTATAATCATCTGTTTAATGACCTTTAATATGTTTCATTAGAAACGGGAAGACACAAACTCTCTCTGGAATAATCTTCTCTCAGCTCTCATTATCTATGTTTTTAGTCTCTGTGATAGTTTTTTCCTTTTCTTTTGCTGGACACGATAGCTTTCTCTTGGAGCCGACCTTGAAAACTAGCACAGTCAGTCCAGTTGTTAAAATGCGTTATTGTTCAATCAATTACAACAATGGCGCTGTGTTTATAATTAAAATTGAATCATGCGGCTGACTGACTGTTAAGCATTTCCCTCACAAACATCAGCCATTGGGGGGAAAAAAAAACATGTTTGTCGACCTAGACCTAATTTGTCCTTTCCACATTCCCCGCTGTGTGGTTGTGCTGTGACCATCTAGTGACACTGACCACTTCTCTTTTGACCAGCAGGCAGGACTCATGACGGAGAATCCTCTGGCTGCTTTGCCTCTCCATCTGCTCGGAGACCTGCCCCAAGGTTTGCCATCCGCCGACTCCAGTCTTAGCTCCTCGAGTCACTACACTGCCTGTTAACTGCTTTTGCTTATGACGCTGAACATCTGTAGCAACACTTGCCTGCTAGTCATGTGTCCCGCTGTTTACATGGGAGATGATACAGTTGAGATAAATGTGCATAATTCTTAGCATTGCTATGACGATGGTGATGACGCAGTGTAAATATTTCCCAGTCACACATCCAGAAAATACAGGAAACATGTATGTAGTTTTAAAACGACACCATTTCAGGAAAAAAGCAGCTTCTACTGGTTAAAATGTCTAGAAAATGATCAGGTGTGACCTACCATTACATTTGGATGATATCATGACCCTGGCTCTCTTAAACCTGGAGTGGAACCTTAATCAATGTTTGTACTGAAACATGTTTGTCACAGCAGATGTTTCTTTGACATGACATAGGACAAACACATTACATACACCAGTGGTATGGGAGAAACTCGTACTAAAATATTTAAATTTAACAAGATGAAAAATCTGATTAATTGATTATTAGAATTAGTTGACATTTGATTTATTTATCAATTAATCGTTGCAGCCCTATCGCAAACAAATTCTCATCTCTGCTGCCAGGAGTAAAGGAACAAGAAGCACATTTATTAGGGACCTCGCACACAAGGTGGCGAGGAACCTATTGATATTGCGCAGATTCTTCTTATTTACTTTTGTATTTGTCTATCAAATAAATATTTTTTAAATTTATTTATCATAATACTAGATGGAGTAGCTGTAAAATAAGCAACTAGGAAAAAAATCAATTGTGTCCACGTCTACTCCCTAAGGTGGTCTCGGCCTGCAGCCTGACCCTCTGGCCCCGCTAAAGCCGATGCCTCTTGGCAGAGCCCTCACGAGGGATCTGGAGTCTCCCACAGCAGGCTGCGCCTTCCCCCAGACTTCCTCTCCCACCCTGCCGGGCATCTCCATGCCCCTGATGAATGGCATGATTGGAGCAGATGGCCTCACAGTACAGGGGGTGAGTCAAGTCCCGAGTAATTCCCACAATATGTCGCATTCTTGTCCAGCTCAAATGCACGTGTAATCGAGGAAGAATGGAATCTCGTAGAATTGAATCTTATCACTTCTATTCTGAAGAATTATTTTTAGTGGCTCTGTGTGTCTGTCTGACTTGTGCTACCACACTTGCACCTGCCAATATGACCAGCAGAGGCTCTGCCATCTCTGATTGCCTTGCTTGTACTTGTCAGGTGTCAATACTCGGAGATCCTCCCAAAGACAGACCTCTTCCTCAGAGTGCCTTCCTCACTGTCAACCACAGTTTTCCCTCAGGTGAGCTGTCTTAATTTGCTGTGGGTTTTTTTTCTTCCTGCTAATCATTATTTATACCTCCCCTCCCCTGTCAGCAGTGGTGCCTCCTCCTTCTTATCATCTACCTCCTCCTTCTTGGCAATATCTTCAGAAAATTTGGTGATAATTTTCTCTGAACTAAATGCCAATAAAACTGAATTACTCCTAATTGGTTCCAAATCCACACTTTCCAAATCTGTTTACCCAGCAGTAATAATGGCAACTCCACTGTTCTCCCATCCCCCCCCAGCTAAAGAGTCTGGGTGTCATACTCGACCACAACCTCTCCTTCACAGCTCACATAAACCACATCACCGGTTCTCCTTCTTTCACCTCTGCAATATAAGCTGCCTCCTTCCTTCCTCTCCATACCACCTGCCCTTCTGTCCACAATGGGTAGTTTAGTTTCCTAAATGCTAATTAATGTTCGCCCCACATCTAGTTATTAGACTATCACATAATGATACAAAGATAATCCAAATCGGAGAAATCTATGCAACTTCATTGCAACTACCATTTTTCGCTCGTTGGCTGCCGTCTTGGTCACCATCTTGAAAGTATAATCCAAATGATTGTTCCCAAGTGCTATGCAGATAAATCCAACGTATATCCTTGATATATAATCAATATCACATTATATCCATCATTAATATGAAAATTGATCTAAAAGCATTTGTCGTGTTGATAATAATTACATTATAATTATGAGGGTCCATATCTGTGTTTTCAAATTTGATGATTATATTACATATTATCCATTGTTAATGTGAAATCTATAATATCTTATCTATCTATAAACAGTTGTCACTGGTGGCTATCTGGAAAAATGGCTGCCCGTACTGAAAAGTATTGATCCTCCACATATTCCCCATGTCTTTGGCTATAACTGTACAAAATCTGATGCTCCTATCACATATTATCTATTGTAAATGTGGAATTTCATCAAAAAACTGGTGGTCATCTTGAAAAATGGCCACCGTATTGAAAATTCATTGCTCCACATCTAATTTTTCTTTCTATATGCCTTTTGGCTACAACCAAAATTTGACTCTTGTATCCTAAAATGCACAGTCCTTATAGTTTTCTGCCCCACTATTACAAATAAAATGTATCATTATTTATTAGTTTTGCCGCACTACCTCATATATTGTGTCTTCTGTCTCTCCAGGAGGAAGCTGTAGGCCTCATCCCTACAGGAAGAGGCCTACACTGGGTAATGTGTCCAACCAGCCCACACACCACAGTGTACAGCCCAATTACAACCTGCGTTACCAGGATTCCTACAGCCCGGAGTATCCTCCTCTCCACCAGGTAACATCCACATTCACTGCTTCATGTGTGGAGTAGATGCTTGTTTTTAACCACCTTTGCTACTGATGGCAGTCGGTGGCTGAAGGAATCATGATTCTTAATCACGATTTCTCAAGAACACATTGAGGGAATTTCCTCTAATTTGCACTTGGATTAACTTATTTAAGTTTAAGTTACTTTTCTGGAAGAAGCTGGAAATTATGGTCCGTCTTCTTCCTCTTTTTTTCACAAAAGTAACGTATCTTGAAGCAAAAAGGTTTTGTTTAAAATAAATAAATAAAAAAAATATTTTTATATATATATATATATTATAAAAGACATTATCAACTGTAAATATGTCAATAGTGGTAATTAAGCACACTGCTCTCCACAAACCTATTATTCAAAGGAACCATACAAATTGTGATCTCCGTTTTGCCATTTTCTTTAGATTTGCTATGCGCCCCCCTCCCTACTATAGTTCTCGCCGGTTGCATCGTGCCAATGTTTTTGTTTTTTTCCCCTGGTTCACCGACAGTTATTGCCACCAAACATAAACATTGTTAAGTTTCAATCTTGCCTGCGCTTTATTCCGATGAAAAAGTTTACAGAGACGTCAGATATTCCACCAATAACAGCGCCCGTCCACGTCGCGTCACAGAAAATCATCCAATGTAATGCAAGATGTTGGCTAAACGCGGTTACGTGAGATTTCATCAGAGAACAAACATGGCGGCAGCTACGCGACTGCTCGGACGGCTTGAATCTGCAAATTTTGATCACATTCAGATGTGGGGGAAACGGGAGGAAAAAAGTTCTTATTATTTTTCCCAGGCACTCTGCTAGCTGAAAACCTGCTCTTATGGCTACTCCAAAATTGAATGTATCTGTGAAAAAGGACGCCGCATGTAAACGTCCCGAACTGCTTATGTGGTGTTAAAAGGTCAAGGTCACAGTGGCCCTCACAAAAATTGGACACTGATCATAAAATTATTTTACAGTCAAAAAGCCCATGTTGCACAAGCCTGGAAAACCTTGTAGAATGAAAGTGTTGGTCGACGTCGGTACACACAATCGATCAGCTGTAATTACATATTGTGTTTTAGTTTGTGCTTCGTTGCCTGGTGATTTAATGGTGGTCGGTTACATTAATTGTGGACGGCTCATTTCTGTCATGTATGATGTGATTTGGTCCAATGCCCATATGGCGTCTCTCCTCAGGATCCATTGGCCCACTTGTACGAACAGCAGGAGAACCTTGATACCGGGGCCCTGGCAGGATTCGGACAGCAGGTAATGTATTTATTCCAAGATGGTGTGAGCAAATGATTAAATCACACGGTGGACTGGAATAATAAATGAGCTGTGCTGATCTTGTTTGGTCTTTGCAGCTCTCGCGTCACCCCGACTACAGCGAACACTTTTCCCACTATGGTTTCCCTCCCAGTCCACCCATGACCTCATATTTCAACCCAGGACCTGAAGTCTCAAGTAACGGGAACCTCTCCACCACCCAACTCAACCGGGTAAATCCTAAAGCTTCAGACTTCAGAAAGTTTATTGATTACTTGTCAGTGCAAGAAAGTCAACGTAGCCCCACAAGAGCTAAATAAAAAAAAAAAAGTAGTTAACATTCCGAGAAAAAGCTTGTGCTCAATAATTAATGCTTGTGTGTAAGAGCCTCGCAAGACAAGGTCTCAGTGTTGTTAATTTGTCCTCAGGCTGTGGGAATGCCTCCTGTGAGTCACACGGCCAACTACCCCCCAGGCCTGGGGAATGCTGCCAAGGTAACCTGCACACCCTTTGCTTTGCCTCCGTTTTTTTTACTTAAAATGTTCAAGTGTGTAAAATTTAGGGGGTTTATTCAAATACATTGAAAAAAACGAAGGTTTGTTTAAGTGTATAATTGCATTAAAACACCACTTGTTTGGTTTTTATAGCCTTAGAACAAGCCTTTTTTTATGTGATTTAAGTAACGTCTTTGCTTTATGGAGGTCACCATTTTGTGCCAGTTACTTTGGTTGAATCTTGGCATGTATGCACTACGTTTACGCAGTTCATTGTCGTGCACAAACCGATCTCGGAACCGGAGTTCGAAATATAAGAGCCAGATTGACAGATGAGAACGAAATACAGGCTCTGATGAGAGAGAACCGCGTTCTGTTCCACTCATTTGGACATATCTGCAGCTGACAAAAGTCTGCATGGGCGATAGCGTAATTTCAGACTAGACTGATTGTGCACATGCAAAACTTAGTTTTATTGCACACGGCTCCACAAAGCTGCAACAGAGCAAAACACCAAGTTGGAGAAAATCCTATATTTGGACTTGAAAAGAATTTGGTTCCTCATTCCTCACACTGATGAGATGAATGAGACTGTCGTACTGCCACGTTCCAGGTCAGAGCATCCCAAAAGTTGTTAATATTATTGATCAAAATAATTGTTTGGTCCCCAACCAAAGAAACTGACACTTTTTAAAATGTAAATGACACAATATATTAAAAGGGCCTCCTCTGTGTGAATTAGTCATGCCCAATGGTGACACTGCAGATTGTAATGAAGGAGCCATGAAGGAAAAACACACTCTGGCTCATTTGGGCTTCTGTAGAAATGTTTTATTCTACAAATTAAATATATTATTCTCAGTCTATTGAAAACTACTCATAACATACTCATGAAATATATAAGGGTAGTAGTATAATGAGTAACATGGGTGTTAAGTACTTTGTTAATGAAGACGAATGTTTATTTATGTTGCATGCTCGTTCTTTCTTCCTGCCAACTACAGACGCCCATCGGTAGCCACAAGCGCCTCTTCTCCCGACTGATTCCATCTCCTGAGCCGAGTCCTGAGGGAGGCTACGTGGGCCAGCACTCCCAGGGCCTCGGTGGCCATTACGCAGACTCCTACCTAAAGAGGAAGCGTATATTCTAAAAGCAATACCTGTGTGTTGAGCCCCTGCTACAGCCAGGACATAAAGGCATCTCCTCTAGTGAACACACACCCGGTAGTCCTTGGATTTGAAGAGGGCAGCCTGCTGGCATCTGGACACTTGTGTCACTCTGTGGGAACTTTGTGTGTATGATTTTAGTGTGTTGGAACATTTAATTATTATTTTTTTTAATTACCTTTTTAATTTTCTGTTGAACTTGTACAGTGAGGAAAAAAAAATAGATAATGAAGTATTTTTTGCCCTTTTTTTTGTTTTTTTAAATTCCTGTGTTGAGTGTGATTAATCAGCAGGGCTACGTATAGTTTGGCCAGTTTTTAGTTGTGTAACCTTCACTTGAATGAAGCTGTCCACACCATGTAAAGGGACGACTATAGTTTAGAAATCAAACATGCCACTTTTTAAGTAGCCTTCCTATTTTCATGTAAAAAGTTTTGCAGGTTTTGTTCAATGAGATTGTGTTTTTGTGTTGTGTTTTTTCCCCTTTTCTTCCACTGGTTTCTTTGGCTGTATGATTTCTAGGTTCAGGCTTTTCCTCACCAGTTTACATTCAGCTTTCCATCCACCAATAACGGCCACATGCTGGCCTTAACTTCTTTTTTTCCACGTTCTCGTCTTTTTGTTCTGCACCCATCCATCCTGTTGTTGTACGGAGTCTGTTCTCTACACTGGTTGTCGAGTGAGTGATGCACTTAGAGGTCACAGCGTTTCAGTCTGTTCTCACCTGTAGAGATTCCATTTTCAAGTCTCCGGGAAGTTGAATAATTTCCATGTGGTGTTTTTTTTTTTTTATTATTATTATTTTTTTATGTGAATCATTTGCTACGTTAAAATTTGAATGTCTTGCATCATCTTACCTGTGTTGAAAGAGTTGAGGGGCTGTGAACACCCGCTGTGATGTCGTCCTCCAGAGCTGCCAGCACAACATGGCCCAGCTCTTATTTGATAATCTGGTTCAGATGAGACGACAGCTTGGGTGATGGACACGGCAGATGTTCACATGTCCTCTGGGGTTAAACTAATGGAAGCTACTGGCAGGTGATTGGTCAATGACATGACTGTCCTTGTTTTTTCTTCTTTCTTTTTTTCTTTTGCTTTTTGTGAATAATTATCTGGTTGACAGTTTGATTGTGAAAACCCATTACCTCTGACTTGTGCTGACAAACGCAGCTACACTCGAGCCTTGACGGTGTTTTCTCTGTGACCTCATCTGCCCTGTGTTGGCTCTCATCTACATTTACCATTCCTGTGTTTATTTGCTGTGTAAATAGTTAAAAAGTTTGATTTTCTCGAGTCCAAAACCTGCTTTTGGTCTGGTGTTTTTTCTTTATTTTTGAATGAATTTGCTGCTGCTCCTGTTGTGCATTTGTTGACCTGTATGTGTGAGAAGTGACTGCTCCATGTTGTTTATGGACTAAGAGATGCAGTTGTTGAACTGTGATCGTCCTTCACTCTGATTTTAAAATTCTCACTGCAATCCTCTCATCTGTACAACTGTGTGTGCGAGTGTGTTTGTGTGTGAGACCTGAGCAAGTAAATGTTATTTAAACTCACAAATGGCAGATCATTTCTTTATTTGACCAGAAAATCTTATTTTATTTTATGTAACATTTCACCAGTTTCTGAGGCGTGGCCAAACATTTCATCATATTATTTTTCTCTTGATTATACCGCGTAAAAGATTTTAATTTTGTCGGCTCTGATTCACAAGTCCAATTTAAGTTGTTTAATATACCCTTAACAAGTTTCCTTAATTTGACTTTAATTGGTGCCCTAGGAGCACAACAAATTAAAGACCTTAATTGTAAATGGAGCTCCATCCATAATTAATCAAAATGCTAAAGGTAAAACTTGGACGAACTTTAGGAAATGAACAAAATCAGGCATAAAAATAGAACTGGTTTGTGCGTCGAGAGCTCGATCATACCAGTCGCCGTCAGCAGAATAAATCAGTCCTGCGCTGCTGGCATGATGTAGGAAAAAACCTTTTCAAGACATTCAGGTTTCAGAGGGTTCAAGCTGAAAGAAAGGGATCTTCTGGATCAGGGGTGTTGAACTAATTTTCACTGAGGGCCACATCAGCATAAGGGTTACCATCAAAGGGCCATGAGTAACTGTCATACAGAATAAATGAAACTAAATTTAACCAAATATAATGTAAACTAAAGGTAACTACTCTGTAACATGTAACCCAGTCTGCGATGGTGTTTCTTGACAAACTAACAGTTTTAAAAGTCTGTATCTGGTCAGGTCAGACCTGCTCACACACCTTCAACATGCACTGCTTCAAAAACACACCCTCAGAAAAGACTTTGAATCACGGGTGATTTCTTCAGCCACAATAAAGCTCGCTTTCACTGAGTTTGACAAGTGTTCTAGATCTTGAGGAAGGCATGGGGTAAAGAAGGGGGTCCTTGGGTCTGACTGCAGGGGGCGATATGGAGATGTCCCCGCCACTACTTGAACACCTGGACATGTTCCAGGATTGTAGAAGTGAAACGCTGAGCAGCTCCATACAGCCAGTCCCATGGTACTGTCCGGTGCTTCAGGCATGTACCTGTGCAGGCATCGGTGAGTGACGACTCAAAGATGAACTGAACCCCAAAACCAGTGTATATGGGTATCTAGTTAATGTAATTTTCTGATCCAGATGCTTCATCCATCCATCCATCCATAATCTAAAAGCAGAAAACACAAAAATTATTAACTCACAACGCAAACACAAATCACACAACGCAAACACAAAAGCAGAAAACACAAAAACATTAACTCACTTTAGCTCACTTGGTAGAGCTGCCGTTCCATGTAGAAGTGCACACTACAGATGAGTTAGTGTTTTTGTGTTTTCTGCTTTTGTGTTTGCGTTGTGTGATTTGTGTTTGCGTTGTGAGTTGTTAATTTTTGTGTTTTCTGCTTTCGTGTTTGCGTTGTGAGTTAATGTTTTCATGTTTTCTGCTTTTTTTTTGTGTGATTTGTGTTTCCGTTTTGAGTTAATGTTTTTGTGTTTTTGATTTGTGTTTGTGTTTTTTGATTTGCGTTTGTGTTTTTTGATTTGCGTTTTTGATTTGTGTTGTGTTTTGTGATTTGCTTTTGCGTTTTGCACCTCAGGGCCACCATACAAAACACACAACTAAATATTCTAACTAGGTTGCCTTTAATGACAGAACATCTCCTGTTACTAGCTGTTGTCTCGCAGCGCGGCATAGCAGTGAGTGTGACCTGTCTGAATTTTAAACAGTTTACCGCTCAGAGGATAATTTGTCTGGACGATTAAGCCTTCATTAAGAAAAGCACTTCATCAGCCACCAGGACGAATAACGAGTCACCTAAAAAAAAAAAAGTAAATGTGAACAAATGTCCAAGCTGAAAACAGTTCAGTCGTGACATTCAGATTTAATTAAAATGAAACTAAGAAACACACTGAAATGTCACGTTATAGCCTGAAGGTGTAATGACTGGCCTTTTTTTTTGTATTTGAACGACATAAACTCTGAGTGCAGAGTGATTGACGGTGAGGCAGCAGACTTGAACCCTTTTTGAATCGACAGTCTCTCAGCCTTCACAGTGAGGTGGTGAGGGGCAGTGAGAGGCAGGGGTGATGAGAGACTCCTCCGTCCCTCAGCAGACATCACCATGAAAGGTTTTGATTAGCTGTTATTCCTGGAGCCCGGAGGAGCAGAGCTGCTGATGGAGCTTTGCCTCTGATGGGCAAAAAAAACAACACAATCACACAGTTGCATTGGTCATACAAGCCCCCCCTTTTTCTTTGTTTGTGACATTTCACAGAGAGCAGTAATTATACTTGATGTTTGGCTCTGTCATTTAAGAAAATACTGTGTTCCTGTTTTTAACCTTCTGAGTGAGGAAGACTGTAACACTTGCATACTAATGCATAGACAGTATATAACATGGAAGTAGTAGCCTATTCCTTAACAACAAGGTTCTATTTTGAATTTGATGGATATCATGACTGAAGGTTCTTCAAGGTTATAAGTCATCTTCAGACTTGACTGAGTCAAATTTGAAGACGTTTCAAGAGGATTGAAGTGAACTAAAGAAGCCTCTTGGATGAGAGGTGAAATGTCTTCAGGTTCAACTCAAACAAATCCAGTCACCTACGGCTTTTTACTGAAGATCATGTACAGCCAGACTCCTTTTTTAAAAAGTTTTTTAAAGTGGTTAGTATTTCCCTGATGGGTGACAAAGTCAGATGAGATGTTAAAAAAAAAAAAAAACGAATTCAGCTTTTCAGCTTCTTTATAATTAATATTTTCTGGGTTTCTTTGCTCCGTTTGACAAAGAAATCAATAAAACTTCAAATATTTTTGCTTTGTGGATAAAACAACACTTGATATTATTGGTATGGTGGACCGTGTATCGCACATCGTCATATTCTCACCTCTAAGAACGGTATCGGCTCATCACTAGAACACAGATGTGACGTGATATTAATGTGTTTCACATAGAGCTGCAACTAACGATTATTTCCGTAATTGATTAATCTGTCGATTATTTTCTCGATGAATCGATGAATCGTTTGGTCATAAAATGTCATAAAATGTTGAAAAATGTTGATCAGTGTTTGTCAAACCTGGAAATGACGATGTTCTTGAACGTCTTGTTTTGTCCACGAACCAAAATGATTCAGTTTTAATGATTTCTTTGTGATGTGGAGCAAAGAAACAAAGAAAATATTCACATTTAAGAAGCTAAAACAATCAGAAATGTTGTTTTAATCATGAAAAAAGCTTCAAACCGATTATCGATTATTAAAATAGTTGGCGATTAATTTAGTAATAGATTAATAATCGATTCATCGATTAATCGTTTCAGCTCTAGTTTCACAGCCACTGATTTTATTCCTGAAACATTTACCTGCCTGAATCATGGTCTCATACCTGCAGTCAGTCGACCAGGAGTCCTCAGAGGGATCCGGCGAGGCTTGGTGGACACTGTGTCAGACACATTTAGATCATTTCTGCCTTTCATATTTCCACCCACACAGTTGCCCGACTCAGTTGCTGGCGGACGCTGCAGAAACCTGCAAATTCCTTCCCAAATGCAGAGAGGGGTTGGAGAGGCAGATCACAGATGCTGCACTACACATGTTTAGAGGAGTTCTATTTCTCACACCTTGTGTATGTTGAACAGGAACCGATATATTAAAATCCTCTGTAATCTACATGTAAAACACCTTGACATTCACACATGTGCAATGATTTTATTGCGGCTCTATTTTCGTGCACGAGCAACAAAGTGTGTAACCAAGTAGAGGATGTGACAGGAGCAGTTTAAAGCAGGATTAGTCATCGGAAACAACCCACTCCCCTCCTGTGACAAACCGTGTACAACAGCACTGTGGAAGATCTTGGCAGATCAGGAGAATCCTGCTCTACCCTTTCTCTTAATCCAGGACATGTCGTTTAAACGGCGCCTCAGCTCAAACACCCAAACAAGATTATTTTAAAGACAGGATTTTAATTCAGGACCAGAAAAAGCCTCCGTTGTCCCCCTGAAATCCACTCGGCAGTTGTGCAGCTGTTTGTCTTTTCCAGTGGATCCTCCTGTGATGTCGAACAACAAAACAACGAAGGATTTGAACAAAAATATTCTGATATTAACCCGATTGAGACATAAAATTCTAATCTGGAAAACAGGAGCGCGAATGTAAGATTCTCTTAGAAGCTCATGTACTCTAAATGTCTTAATCTGACTAAAGTCTGATTCACAATAGGATTAGCAATCTTATTATAGGTGCCTGTGTTAACAATAACAATATCAAGCGATAAATAAGACGACACAAGAGATTTAATCCAGTCAGATTATGAAGACATGTAAACATTGTAATCGGATTATGTATAAACACATGTACATTAATGTAGAATTGAGTCATAATTGGACTATGACCTGTAACAAACAGGAACATGAGTGGGACATTCTATTTGTTACTCATGTAAATGTCATAATCTGCCTAAAGTGTAATTCACAATGGGATTGGTAATATTATTATCGGTGCCCACAATAATAACAAGGTCAAGCAATAAATAAGATGACACAAGAGATTAATTCCATTCTGATTTGAGTCTGATTATGTGGACATGTAAACATATTAATCAGATTACAACATCCTGTATAAGGTTTCAACACAATGATTAATGTAGAAGTCATAATCAGACTATAACACATAAACAGGAGTAATCAACAGAATAGTCTCTTATTAACTCGCCTTAAGTCTGAATAATGTTTTGAGAATAGAGTTAATAATCTGATTATTGGCATCTATGATGATTTTTAATAGATATTCCCATATCAATCAGATTAAAGCAATCGTCTGAATAAAACACAATTAGCTAATCAGATTGAGACATTCTGATTTAAATCAGATTATCTAAATTTGTGTATGTCTTAATCAGGTTATAACATCCTGTTAGAGTTCTCATCACATACATTATACAGTGAGTTATAATCAGCCTACATTCTGTAACAAACGAGAATATGAAGTAACATGTTGAATATGTAATTAAACATGTCTGTCTTAATCTGAGTTTTTACAGTAGTTGACATGTAAACAGTCGTAATCCAGACTACTAAATATTTTATCAGCAACCTAATCTGAAAAAGGTTTTATTGAGGTTGACATTATGTATTCTGATATTCCAATAGTAATCAGATTAGGACAATAGTCTGAACAAGACACTGCCATTAAAAACATTTCATGATAATCTGACCAAAGTCTCACCTGGAACAAGCATGTGGCGTATTCTGATCATTATTTACACACATCCTATTGGGATTATAATGTCTAATTTGGATTTTAGCAACGATGGACATGATGGATGTAAACATGAATCAGATTAAGTTTTGTAACTCGTAAAAAGAGAATATCGATGGGATTTTGTCCATTAGCAACCCATGACTCAGGTTAATAATCTGATTACTTGAATGAGGTAAAGTATGAGGAAAATCATTAGTACGTGTTTTCCTGAAAATTTTCCCTCACAATCTGAATAAAAGTAATCTCTCTTTCAGATGTAGCCACTTGTCTTCTGTTGAATTATATTCCCCCGTCTTATTTTGTCCCTGACATTAATAGGCTGCAGTTTCTCATTTCTCTTATTTCCTATGTCACCACTCGTCGTCTCTCATGATCACTGTTGAATAATGAGAAACGGCAACAACTCTATTTTTGACCACGGCTGCAGCAGCGTCTCTCTCTCTGTGTCTGATCCAGGACATGAAGTTTATTTTTCTTTCTTCACACTTTGTTCCTTGATGCAGCGATGATGCAACTCTGAAAGCAAAAACACAAACTTGGCTTTTTATATGAAATTGTTTGCATGTCTTTAATGGCACAAAATTAATTGAACATCACATTTAAAAACACAGATGACTGACATTTTTATTTCTGTAGAAATGTATATTAATAATAATAATAATAATAATAATAGATGTAGGACAATGTCTGAAACCTATGTTCTCTTAAATGGCCACCAGGGGGCGACAAGTGCTACTTCTGAAAGAGAGAGAGATTACTTGTATTCAGATTATGAGGGAAAATATTTCAGGAAAACACTTAATGAATGCTTTTCCCCATACATTACATTGAAAATCTTATGTGGAAACCAGATTCACTGCTGTCACCGACACAGTAATCAGATTACTAACCTGATTCATGGGTTGCTAATGGACTAAATCCCATTGATATTCCCTTTGATGTTACAAAACTTAATCTTATTCGTGTTTACATCACATCAAAATCAGACATTCTAATCGTATATGGATGTGTGTAAATAATGATCAGAATATGCTTGTTTCAGGTGACACTTCAGTCAGATTAAGATTATCAGAAAATGCTGTTTTTATTTATGGCAGTGTCTTGTTCAGACTATTGTCCTAATCTGATTACAATTGGAATATCAGAATCATTCTCAATAAAACATTTGAAAGATTAGGTTTACCTAAAAATCGCTAATAGAATATTTAGTAATCTGGATTATGATTGATGTTTATGTGATGTAAACGACCGTCAAAAACTCAGATTAAGACATAGACACGTGTAATCTGACTGAGATCCCTATACTCCACATTAATCTGATTACGGATTATGATTCGCATTGACATTTTGTCCATGTACTCCAGTAGGACGTTATAATCTGACTGACTAGCGTACACATCAACAAAAACAATCAGAAGAATACCCCTGTTGTCTTAATCTGATCGGTTGTTTTAATAATACCTAGGTGAGACTATAGTCAGATTAAGATTATCATAAAACGCTATTTTTATGGCAGTGTCTTGTGCAGGCTATTTGCTTACTGATTAAGATTGGAATATCAGAATACATATGTACGACTTCTTCTTCGTACGACTTCTTTGTCCAACTTCCTCTTTGTATGAAAGCATTTGTACTTTGTAACATTACAACACTGATTTTGCCGTCACCATATTTCACAGTACAATTTGTGACAATGAGAATTCCTGTCAGAGCAGAAGCAGGAGAAACAAGCTTGTGGTCGTTTTGACACTTGATTCCTCTCCACAAAGTCATCAGTGGGAACTTTAGAAGCTCTAAAATCCAGTTACGGTGTCATCCGAGGTCTCACTGGTCCTCTAGCCGATTCCTTAAGTGAAACACTAGCTCACCTCCCTGATGCTCCCATCCTCACCCTTCCTCCCTGTCTCACACTGGGTTGATTATCATACAGCTTCTTCTTCTTCGTACGACTTTTTCGTACGACTTCTTTATACAGCATCTTCTTCGTAAGGCTTCTTTTTTGTAAGACTTCTTCGTATGACTTCTACTTCTTTGCAAGACGGCAGTTTCTTCGTAAAAATTCTTCTTATTTATACGACTTCTTTGTGTGACTTCTTCGTACCACTTCTTCATACAATTACTTCTACAAACGACTTCTTCTTCGTATGACGTCTTCATACGGCTTCTTCTACATATGACTTCTTCGTACAACTTCTTCGTAAAAATTCTTATTCGTACAACTTCTTCGTGCAACTTATTATTCGATGTCCTGTTGTCTGTTGTTGTTATTATTGTCATCTTTATCATTATTATTGATATTTTAATATGTATGTATGTTTATATGTCTGTGTATGTTTTTTTTTTGTTTGTTTGTTTTATGTGGACCCCAGGAAGCGACCACAGCTGTGGAAGCTAATGGGGATCTGAATAAAGACATTAAAAAAAAGAAATGATTATGATTATGATTATTATTATTATTATTATTATTATTATTATTATTATTGTTGTTATTGTAGATCCTTGCTGAAAGGAGAGCAGTTACAGTGTCATCCCAGGTCTCACTGGTCCTCTATGGTCCTTTAAGTGAAAACCCTGTCTGTTCCCCCGTCCTTACCCTTCCTCCCTCTGTCTCATGCTGGGTTGATTATCAGCGGGTCAGAGAGATGGGATTAGTTTGGCGATGGAGAAAAACAAGAAAAAGGCTTCAGTGGAAATAAGGTGAAGAGTGGTGGCACATCCCACGGCCACTTCTGAATGGTTGTGCCTTTTTTCATGTTCAGTAACGCGTGGGGGGATTTGTGCAGTTTTTTTTTTTTAATGCCGGCACTTGCTTTGATCTGGCGTGAGTCTGTGGGTCTTTGTGCAGGCAGCAGTGAGGACAGCAGGACAGGCCGCCTACGCCGCTCGCTGCACCTCCACAGAAAAAAAGAAGTTATTTCAAGAATTCTTTTAGCACTTAATATAAACGACCAGGTCGCCTGCAGGAACACTGTTATGTATTACTGCTTTCAAACGACGCCTGTTTTTCCAGAAACGCCCACATCCTTCCAACCGTTTACTTGTCACTGTTTTACACACACACACTAAAACACTAACACAAAAATGGGGCACACACACATGCTGGCACACACAGGCTCGACTATCGCTCACTGTCAGGACTGAGCTTTGAGTTAATATTTCATGACCCTCCACTGGCAGAGCGCAGATCCATTTCCCAGCATTCCCTCGATGCCTGATAAGGATACTCAGCGTGAACCGTGCAGGTCCAAACAGGCTGCAGGACATGCGGATTCCATCGCCTTCTCTGATTGGTTGTTAGCCGTAATGGACAAATTCCTCCTTTAAAGGTGCCATATGTAAGAATGTGGCCAAAAACGATTACTACATTCAAATTCAAAATACCGAGGTCTTTTAGGTTTCGTTTTCTGATGTAACTGGCAACCCGTGGTTGCTCGGCAGCTGAGACTCTACTGACTGCAATGATTGGTAGACAGCGGTAGTTGGCGCCACATGCCAAAACATGATTTCAAAACATAAACATGATTTACAGTCTGCAAAATATATTTTTTAATGCAAATATTTTGTCTGTACTGTTGTTGTTGGTGAGTTCAGTTTGTTATATGAACATTATTCCTGAGTCTCTGTGACATATTAGGAGGATTTTATGGCCGGTTGCTTTAGATTTATTACATAATGCACCTTTAAAGTCAATCATATATACAGCACCAGGGCTGCAGCTTACAATTATTTTCACAAGTGATGAATCTGTCGATTTATTTGGTCCATAAAACGTCAGCAAATGTTGATGGAGAATGTTCAGTTTTCATGATTTCTTTGAAAAAATGATGAAAAAAAAAAATCAAAAAAATCAGAGAGCTCGTTTTAATTATTAAAAAATGTCCACGTCCTCATCCACATGTAAACCTACTGTACTGAGTCAGTAGGACTGTTTGGCATTTTCAATTATTCCCCCACAATATGGATGTGCAATGTGTGGGGAACAGCTCGTATAAATCAGCTGATGAAATGTGCAGCTGTCTCAGTTGTACACACACGCACACACACACACACACACACACACACACACACACACACACACACACACACACACACACACACACACACACACACACACACACACACACACACACACACACACACACACACTGGAACCCTCCCGTCCACACTGTGGTGATTTCATCTCCACTTCATCACACTTTCATTGCTTTTAATGCATTTTTGTGGAAGAGTGAAGTGACCTATCAATATTTTATTTTCGTTTAACAAAGATCACAACAGCTGATGCAATGCTGCTGCTTAAAGCTGCTTCTTCTTCTTAGTCCTGTTGTCTGTTGTTGTTGTTGTTGTGCCAGGGACAGGCTACCAGCAGAGCATTTTACTGATGTATCAGTTGATAATCTAATTTGATATTTGCTTCTCAACCTCATTGTGCTTCAGGTTGATAGGCTGGGCCTGTCTGTCAGTAATGGACTTACCTGCGTGTCCTGTGACTGTGTTCTCGCGGCTCACGACCGTTGTCTTTACAGTGAGTTGAACAATGTACAGCACTGAAGCAGAGACGGTGGTCAGAGGTTTCCTGAGTGAGTGACGGAAAAATTGGCGGAGAATGTGCAGCCAAAGTTCACAGTTCCTCTACAGATAAAAGACTTCCAGGATTTTGAGGATGGAAATGTAACAAGGGCTGTTTTTTGTTTGTTCTTCCATGGTGTTAGCTTTTCCAAGAGCAGCAGAGTTTTTATTTCCCTTTTCAGTCTCACATTATACTCAGATATCAGTTGCTGCACAAGTATTTAAGAGATTTTCTGCATATGCAGTGGGATTGAAAACATGCTCACACTCCCATGGCCTTCGTGTTCTGTTTGTTTGTTTTCAACATTCTTTTCTTTCGGTGAAAACAATTTGAAGCACAGAAGAACTGTGTGTGGCTAAATTCCTCCATTCTTTGTCAAGGTTTTAAGATATTTGTTTTCATACCAGGGTAGAATTAAGAAAATTAGCCTTTGTGTGCTTACTTGCATTCCACTGAAGCTCTTGAAAAGATGTTTGACTGTGCTGAAAGTGGGTCTCAGAGATGAAATCCTCACAGTCTCACTGAAATGAAATGCATATTTTTAATTTTAAAAGCCAAGGTGTTTCTCAGTGAAATCTGTGATTCTGACAAACAGCCGGGAGTCTAATTTAGGATTTCAATGAGCATTTTTATTCCCCCTGAAGCTTTATAATGAAATACATAAAATCAAACAAAATGTAATGTTCTCTCTCTGTTGATTTTCTAAGGTCGAGTATCCCATCTGTCAATTCTCTCAAGGAAACGGTATTGAATGAAGTTTAGTGCGGCTGCCCTGAGAGGAAAAATATTTCCAAGTGTAGATTTATTTTGTGTCATCGTGAAAAATGAATCACACCGGACGTCATTTTCAAATGGTATTTGAACTGAAAAACTGTTTGAGAATGAATGTCTGAAGCAAAAAGAGCCATTTTGTTAATGAGCCAGTCGTCTCATTCCAAGGTCCTGTTAAAATATTTATATCCTTTGATTTTAAACTCAGTGTGGCTATAAATTATGTGCAAATCTAAGTTGATGTTTCAGTTTACAATCCTGAGTTAAAGCTAGGGTCAGTAAGTCTTTAAAAGCTAGCTTTAGCAGGCTGCACTTCACCATTTCACCCCTTTCCCACAACAATTATGGTGCGTTCCATTTACATCTCTTTTCAGAAGTTAGTGAGTCAGAAGCAGAAACTCTGTTTGCCTAATCCAAGCATGCGGTGTCTCCACCTAGTGGTGCAAGCCTATTTAAGACAAAATTGAGTTTAGTAGCTCAATAATTATACCAACGAGTCATTATATGACCAAGTAAATGTTTACACTCTCTTAAGAGTAATGACTACAATGCACTTTGGTTGTGAGCGCGAAGCTCATTTCTGCTAGCGTGTCTAGTGGGACCTATTCATGTTTTGGATGTTTAACCCATTAAGGCCTGAAGCGCCTGGAAAAAATGTCTCTAAAACCTGAGCCTCAATGTCTACTAAATGACTGATTTCTCAGCCTCTGTAGCAGATATAGGAACACAATTCAAAAAGTATTTGAGAGCTCACACCTGTGGCTTTGCTGTGAAATTTAGTTTATTTAGATACAAAAATGTAAAATTAAAGTGAATAACTATTATTAATTAAAAAACAGTAAGAAAATAAAGTAATATCAACGTGTGTCAGTGCCTTGATTTAGTCCTGATGGAGTGAAGAACAAGAGCAGCATGTAATGACTGTAACAGTCTGCTTCACATGTGACGGTGATGATGTTTACAGCGCTGTGGCATCTGCAAGTAAATCCACTGTCAGCCCTGGTGCACGTTTGTAAACACTCCGTCGATTACGGTGGTATTTATCGTCATTATCGCCGACCTCGTCGTCTTCAAACATAATTATGTCTTAACCATAAATCTCGGTCGATTTGTTCAGCGCGTTCGAAGTTATCAGCGATAACGTCATCGAAGACGAAACTCCTCAAAATCACTGCCTTCAGAAATCTCTCCGATGTCAAACTCCTCCATGTTTGTGAGAAGTAATTTCAAAATGATGTCGCAAGGAACCCTGATACCCCCAGAAAATTGACGTATCCGCTTTACTGGCGTCTGGTAGAATAAAACGCGGAGCCGCTCTCCCGGCGTCAATGGTAGAAATGCGGCAATGCTTTCCCGGCGTCAATGGGTTAATGGATGTTATGGCCCATTTATACTCCATTTTTTGTCCATTTTACATCCCAAATGTTACCTACATCACTACCCTACATAACTCCATGCATGTTTTTCAGCTAGTTTCACCATATAGTCCCAAGAATCAATCATGCTGTGACCCTCAGTGTGTCAGCGAGTGCCTGGCAGTCTCTGTTTTCTGTCTGCAGGGACAAACTGGCAGCCAGTTTCAAATGGTGCACTGCAACTGTAGATTGGTTCTTAGTCGTTTTTCTGACTGATTGGACTATTGATTCGATACTGCCCTCAGGATCTTTGGTGGTTGGTGTGTTTTGTCTGTGATCGTGCACTCCCCTGCTTGGCGTACAACGACGGACGATTTGAACGCAAAGTGAGTACAAAAGGCTCCGTCTCTGTGTTTTGCTGAGATTATAAATGGTTCTTTAGTCCACAGCTGCTCCACCAACATGTTTACGCTGTAAAGTTGGTTATCTATCATAGGTTTTGTTAAGCTTGAGACAGTTTACACTATTTCATTCAATCTGTTGTCCTTGCCACGTGGTTGGTGTAGTGATTAGCACTCTCGTCTTTGCAGCAAGAAGACCTGGGTTCATGACCCAGTTGGAACAAGGGCCTTCCTTCGTGGAGTTTGCACGTTTTCCTCGTGTGTGTGTGTGTTTTCTCTGGCTTCTTCCTCCCACAGTCCAAAAACATGCAGATTTGGGGATTAGGTAAATTGGACACTCTAAATTGACCATGAGTGTGAAGGTGGATGGTTTTTGGTCTCTATGTCCCTGTGATGAACTGGTGATCTGTCCAGGGTGTGACCCCACCTTTCACCCTATGTCAGCTGGGATTGGCACCAGCGACCTTCATGTGGAGGATAAAGCAGTAAATAATGAGTGAGTAAGTGTTGTCTGATGTTCTTAAAGTTTTACATTTTTAAAATGTTACTAACCAACCTTGACCAGTCTCTTATTTGGAGAACTTTTTTTTTTTTATCTCTCTGCCAAACTAAACATCTATGGCACAATAAGGCCTCATCTCCAAAATACAAACACCAACAACCCTCTGAAGACCATTCGCATTGTTCCAGTCACAATGCCTCCTGATTAAACTTGTATTTACTGACTGCTATTGGGACATGACATTGATTTCAACAAATAAGAAAAAAAGTGTATCAGAAACAAACTGTGGACCTGAGCTCTGAGGTTTCTGAGTCCACACTCATCTTTCTACAAAGCTGCAAAATCAACCTCACGACTCTGACTCCGTGATCAAAACATCTCCATCAGTTTGTGACAAGCCACAAACGACTCAACATTCTCTCTTTCTTCATATTCTACAAGTGGGACAAACAAAACAGAGCAAAACAAATCTTTTGTATTTCTTTATTCATGATGATGGATGCTTCTCTGTGGAACCTGAAATCTGAGCACCGTAGTTTCTGCAGCTCACTTCCTCACTGTTATCTTAAAGCTCACATAGAGTGGTCCTGTTGCACATATATGTTAGTTATGGAGGTCTACTTACATACATTAACTTGTTTTTATGGTCAAAAACCTCCTAGTTGCTGTAAACGAGCCGATAGAAATCCTCTTTTCTGACGATGTTCATCAGCCGCGATATTTCAGAGTGAACTTTCACCCCCAGAAGACAGAGTGTGTTGTGATTGGCCAGTACTATTCAGCACACCCGCTCTCAGAAGCGCAGCTCCCCCTTCTGGAACAGTGGATGCACTGCTACTCATTATCAAAACATTGTTTTAACAGTGTTTAAAAATAGCTTCTTCACGACTCCCCGCCGCAGTCCCTTTATGACTTTGACCCGGAGTCAGACCCAGAGTCAGAAGACACTGTCGCTCGTGAAACACCTCCACAACGGACGTTATTCTTCTTCTGCGGTTCAATGTACGCAACCGGATGTGCCCGGACTAGTGCCCGGAGCAGGACGATCTGCTGTTCAGGAGAACCGGTGTTTACGTAACTATTATGGGATTTTCAGAGATCTCGCTGAGCTTGAGATTACAATAAAACACATCGTTCTCAGCAATGGCTGAACTGTTTGTTAAGAACCTTCAGGGCTTCTTAAACAAGGTAATGACGCAGATTCACACTAAAAAACAGCGTTAATAGGAACTTCCGGTCTAGTTCTGCTTCAATGCTGTTGTTTTTCCTCCACAGGCGTGTGTTTCTGTCACTTCCAAGACCAGCACAAAGGTGGTGCTGCTTTATGTATCAACTTATTCATAAAGTAACGTTCGGAACGCGGTGACTGATAATATGAGATAATAAGATAAACAAAATGCCAACTTGGAACAAAGTCAAATAGCTGTGTGTTCTAAATCAAATTAAATCATGTTTGTTGCAGTAAAACATCTTTTAAAGTTCAATATCATTTGGGACTCCAGGTCCTGAGAGAGCACACTTATGGCGCTTTTCCACTACTACAAAACAAAGATATGTAATGTGAGTATACTGTTGGTGATGGTAAACATTAGGAAACAAATTGTGGGTTCTAACAAGTGAGAAACTGAGCAACAAAACGGGAGTAGGTACAACTTCGAAATACATTTATTTATAATTATTATCTCAAGGGAGATTGAGTGTTTCAATTCATTTTAAATATATGTAAAAGCCTTTTGTTAACATTTATGTCTTTACCAAAACAAAATGTGAAAATGAATACCTTTAACCACTTAACGAATGACTGTGTCGTACTCTATGTCTAATTGCTGTTTCTGCTCTGTGATGTTTTTGTTTTTATTTTGCAGCATCCCCGTTTTAAGTTTCACATTATGGTTCAAAGCAATATTTCTTTCACACCAGACAAACAGCACAACGGTTTGTTTGTCTTTCTCTGTGAGAAAAAACACACACAAACCGGACTGGAGTGCAGAATTGAACAGAAGATTTAATTGCAGCTGTGGCAGAAAAGAAAAGAGCACGAGGACAAGAAGAGCGTCAGTCTTTTTTCTTAAAGCCAGTAATTAGTGTATAGATAGAAACCAGAGCCTGGAACAACACTTGCTGCCCCGTGAAGACAATGAAACCCGTTACTTTAATGGTTTAGACCAGAGGTCTCAAACCTGCGGCCCACCAAATTATGTTTTTTTTCACTGGACCAGACTACATGGTCAGTGCCCTCAGGTCATTTGAGTTTAGACCCCTGGTTTAGACCAAATGTCTAGTCATGTTTATCCAAAAAACTACAACGTTATGTGAGGTTTTGCCTGAAGCTACTTGTGTTGACTTAGTGTGAAGAAACTTCACTGACATTTAAGGAAGGAAAAATACATTCTTATTTTTCTCCATATAATTCATTGCTCTTGCTCTATTTCTTTCTAGTTACATCCTTCCTCTCTGTTTCAATTTATCAGAGTGCTGGAGGCAGCACCGCGGGGGAGACATGAAGGAACACTTTCATGGTGCCCTGTGGAAAGAAATTGGACTTTTAGTTAATTCTTTGTGGTGCTCCCCCAATACCCCCCCCCCCCCCCACAACCCAGTGCTGTGTAGTCGACATGACAGACGGCAGCCATTGGTCTCTCGTGGGCTCTAGCTAATGAGCCCGACGCAGGTGGTGTGAGGCCTAAGTTGGAGCAGACAGCCCTGTAGTTCAGCCAGTCTACAACGGATGGAGCCAGTGGGTGACGACGTAGCTGCAGTCTGGAGAGCCACACGGTTTTTACTGCTGTCTTTGACATCTTTGTTTAGTGTCATTGTTCAGTGTGAATCAAGCACTGACATTGTATTATGTCCATAAACTTTGTTTATTACTATTACAACATAGTAATATTACTATGTTTACATTTACATTGTCCACCTGGACTGTAAGTGCTTTAGCCCATTTTTCCCAGAATAACTTTCAATATCTGGCAGTTATCTACATCTAGTTATCTAGTTATCTACAATTCACTGCATGTTAAAATAGTGTATTAACAATTTAAGATGAAGAAAAACCAAACGTTTTATTTGGAAAAAACACAGTAGTTGTACACGAAGACCAGATTTTGTGTGTTAAAAGTGACATATTATTCAAAATCAACTTTTTAATCATTTAAATCCTTATATTTGGGACTCTGGGGGACCTATCAGGCGGCAAAGTGTTAAAAAAGATGACTCACTCATGTTTTTGTGGTCCTCTTCAGTCTAAGTTCAGGAGATGAAACACGATGTCGACTCACTGGGACTTCACAATGCACCAAATTCCTGGATTTGTTGTTTCGCGGAGCTCCGCTTTGTCCGTAAAAAACACGCGAGAGTGCTGGCGAGGGCAACAGTATCCGAAAACTGGAAGTCCGCAAAGTCCGCGAAAAGTTCTATTCTTGGCTCCACAGTCCAGCACAGAGTTCTACACAAACGTCCAGCCTCAGAGGATTTAGCTGTCCAGTGTCCTGTGACGGCAATGTGCCTGCTAGAGCCTGCTAATGATCACTTTCCCAAATGCTAACTGCTGTTAGCTCCCAGTAGCCTCTGTGGCTGATGTCATTTCCTGTCTCTTAAGTTTCGTTTTACTTTTTTTTAAGGTGGACCTAAAGAGATACTATTAAACAGAGCGTTCTGAGCAGGGCTGTTTTGGCAGGGTGATTGAACTGCTGTGGTGCTTCATCCTTAAGTTATTTTGACCAAAGCATGTCACAGACATGTTCATTAGGACACCAGGGAACTAGTTTAACTTGGAGAAATAGGGTATAATATGTCTACTTTAAATTTGAATTTTTAACAATATAAAACATATTTAAAATCATATTTGTGTTTGAGTCTTGTCTCAATGTCCAAACATAGGCCAAAAATGGAAACTACGTACAGGTGCTTTTTCAACTTGATAAAGAAACTGATTTGAGTGAAATTCCAGTAATAATGGGTTACTTTGTGTTAACCCAAGTAACACAAAGTGCACATCTGCGATACACTCGGTATTAAACGGTTAAAACATTGCGTTTGCTCCTGAGAGAGTGTGTCATGGGAAGAATAAGAAGAGTAGCAGCACAGATGATTAAAGTGCATCCAATACTTTTTTTTATTTTTATTTTAGTTTCTTATCTGTGTCAGGGTCAGATAAGGAGAGCGAGAAGCAGAGCACCTCAGATGTCTTGTTTCCCAACGTCCTCCTCCAGCAGATTCTCTGGGAATCTGGGGGGCGCTTCTGAGTCCACTGAGGCAGCCCCGGCTGTAATGAGTGCAGCCAGCGTGGTGCTTCCTGGTGGGCTGTGACACCAATCGGAAATGTCTGAGATGCATCTTTTCTTAGTACACAACCCCCGATCCCCCCTCCCCTTTTTGGGGCGGCGTGGGTTTTGGGGCCATGTTGCGAGAAGGTTCTCAGTTTAAATGTTCTCACTGTGTGTCTGGGGGGGTTTTCCTCAGGCTTCTCTACATACTGGATCCAGGATTTGTGTTTGATAGACACACCAAATGCAATTCTAAATGGAGTTTAACTCTCTCTGCAGTTACAAAATAACACTTGTGAGAACACAGCATAACTGAAATTTTTTGCATTTAAAGCAAATATCACCTTTAAAATATGCAGTAGGAGCTTAAAAACACATTGAGATCATGTAACATGTGGACATGAGCTGTGCAAAGTCTGATGCTGCTGAAATGAAGCAGAGTGAAATTACAGAGGTTTTAGTAAAGAGATGTCTAGGCGTTCTCTCTTTCGGCACAGCTTGGCACCATCTGTGCCATTTGAGATTTCTTAGGTACCAAATTATTAAAAACCCATTTAATTTTATATATATATGATACTACAGATCTAAAAAGAACTTGTTATGAAAAAAAAAAAAAGTATGATAACTCGCTGTAAATGGATGCTCCCTGTGCGGTGCGTAATAACAACTCTGTGACTCTGCAGCGTCTTCAGATACGCAGCGCCATAGCTCTGGCTTACCTTGGTCAATTAGGGTGATTGACAGCTCGTTTTAAACCTCTAAACCGGTAGAATCAGGCTCCAGTCTCCAAATGCGTGTCAATCACTTCATTAGCGAGTCAAAAGGACATAAATGCATTGACGCATTTGTGCGGACATTCGCCCTTCTCTAATCAGAACGATCTAATGTCGCTCTGTAATGATCAATCAGACCGGGATTTGTTCCCAAAGCATGCTGGAAAGTGTAGTTCGTCATTAGAAGTGGTTTTGTTGTGGTGGAAATAACTTGTTTTGATAAACAGCAAAGGTAAGACAACATTTCTGCTTGTATTTCTTGAATGTCAGTTGTTGTTTTGCTGTTATTTTGGGGCTGGATCCGTGAATCTTGGTTGTAGAGTAATGAAAAGGGTACCGCTGGAATCTGTAGATTCTCCGCTGTCCAGCCGACACATGTTTTTTTTTTGTGCTGTTTGATCCATCAGTGTTTTAACTGTATTTGGTGAACATAAGAATGGTTTATATGAGCTTCTGGCTGAGTTTCTGACCTTTCTGTGGGTATGCAGCATGTCTGTGTTTGTTAAAGTTAGATACGGTTTTATGACGCTTTTGTCGCTGCGTCTGACGCTGCCTCCGATCCTGGGGGCAACCGTGAAGAAGAGGATAAGATTATGTTGAACTGAAATACAACTGTCAAATCATATTTTAAGCTGCGTTTATCAAATAGGCAAACAATGTCATTGCTGATCGACCACCCCTGAATCATCCATTCACCTTCTACCACTTTATCAACATGAGGGTTGTGGGGGGATAGGCGGTGTACGACGTGGACAGGTCGCCAGTTCAAACACCCAGGGAGAACATGCATACTCCACGCAGAAACTACTTTTTTCCAACCCGTTTCTTACTGTAAAGGCAAGAGTGTTACACACTACACCAACCGTGTGGCCTGACCAAATCTTTTTAAAACAAATTGTATCATGGCAGATGAGCTGGAATAGGCTCCAGTTTGACCAATGCAGGAGAAGATGGATGGAGGAGTGTTCTATTGTCCGAAGAATTAATATCACACAGTAGTGTGATGAAATTATTGACCTACACCCTTAATAAATGTTGCCTGATGAGGCTCACTTTCCTGCACCAAAGTCCATAGAGAAAATCAACATTCATAACTCACAGAGACAAAGTAGCACCGAAACACCCAAGTCACAAAATGATACATTTGAAGATACTGATGAAAGCGGTGGTAAAATTATGGATTTTCTCGATGTACTTTGGTGCAGGGACCAAACATTTCAGTTTGTTATTATTCTTGAGATGGACTGAAACAGGTTTATCACTTATTGGGTGAGCAGGACAGGGTGGAGACGAGTTTCAGGGCTGATGTGTGACAGAAGGACAGAAGCAGCAAAAGAGAAGACAGAGAAGGTTTTCAAGATGGTAGTGAGCCCTGCTGTGATGTTCGGAGACAGTGGCACAGTCTAAAAGGGAGTTGGAGGTGGCAGATATTTGACCAGGATGGACAGGATTAGAGGGACATTTGAGGGACAGATCAGGTTGAACATTCTGGAGCTAAAGTAAGAGAGTCAACGATGAGATGGTTTGGTCACATGCAGAGGAGGGACAGTTCATCATTTTCCATTACTTCATAGTACCTCCTCAAAGTGGGAAGATTTGTGATTTTGTGATGTTTAATACGTGACACATACACTAGTGACTTATAAAGCAGTTATTTTCAGTGTAACTGAATCATTAGAATCAGCTCATTAAAAAGCAATTGTTCAAATTATTGTTCAGTATGGTACGTTCACTGAACTGAAATAAGCCTGATCGCCGGCTTTCAGCAGTGCTGTCTCTAAATACACCAGACTCCTCTGTTAAATATTGAGATTTTCAGGATTTTAAGTCTTTTTTTTAACTGATCTACAGTTCCATTTAAATTTTGTGTTGGACTTCGCGCTCATGACTTTTCTAGTGACGACACTCTCTGATCAATCAGTGGCCTGCAGTCTGACGAAGTCACATTTTAATATCGCTCAGCTGTTACCTTGCCAGAACAGGTACTAAAAAAAGTACCAGGTACATCGTGTCTGTGAACACAGCATTAGAACAATCACCACTGGTCGAGCAAATGAGGTTTCTTGCATGGATCGAGGAGAACAGCGTCGACTCAGAGCTCTGCTGGTATCCACAAGCCAAGCTGCCTAATACTAACTCACTGAGAGCAGGCATATCGCCCTCTGGTGTGGTGGAGGTGAGCAAATGTCATTGCTGTGCATGGAAACCTATGATTCAAATGATCTGAATCACATTTTTGGGGGAGAAGTAGGAGGAGAAGCACATTGGATCACACTGAGATTGATATAATTTTACAGTTTTGATGTTGACAGGAATGTAAAGGAGAAATTCAGATGATCAGGGATGTTTCCCTGAAGTTATAATGTAAAAGCTTTCAACCATATTTAAAAAACCCAGAAATGTACATAAACTGTAACTGTAACTGAACACACACTCACAAACATGATGTTTTAATTATCTATTTTTTTTAATGTTTGCTGTTTGTTTGGCAGCGTTTAACCACCATTCAACTGCAAAATCAAACACTCGCAGTCGCAGCGTTCTGTGGGTCCTTGGTATATTTTAATCAGGCTCGTTCGTGATTAGAGGAGCCAGAGTGTAATCAAGGTGCAGCTGTGGTCTAGACAGTGTTTAGTTGGTTTGACATGAAGGTGTTTGCAGATGCATCAGCCTTTTGTCTGTGTTGCCGTGCAGAGCTATGTGGCCAAGTGTGACTCCGTATCTGTGTTTCTGCCCTGAATCATTGCCCCACTTTCGGGTTTGGAAAGTAAGAAACTCCTCGAAAACAGAACAGGACTTCAAAGTAAATTGTAGGTGTTGGTGGCAGATTTTGAGGCCTTCAGTACGGGGGTAGGGGGCTGACATCTTTGAAACAGAAAAATGCAATGATTAAGGTATGGCCAGGATATAAAATCTAAAGATTAAATATTACAACTGAAGTAGCTTCCTGAATAAAATGGACTATGCAACGATAAAACTGTTACTGCAACTGCACTTCGAACTGTTATTTCAAAAAGAAAAGAAAGAAAGAAACAAAAAAAAAAACGATGATGGAAATATGACTACAAAGAATGATAACTGAATAAGCCACCCCCCCTTCCTATATATTTTTCAAGTTATTTCATTTCAAATGTTAAGAAGTAATTATGTCCAGTTTTTTTATGTATTGTACATGTATTGTTCTGTGTAGCACTGTAGCTCAAAAAATATTATCTGTGCTCCAGTTTCTGTGACGGGAAGTAGCTCATACAGAGGGGTGTGGTTTCACTGAGAGCTTAGACCAGTAGGGGGTTGTGCTGTGGGTTTCTTGGCTTCCAGAAGGTGTAAATCTTTAAGGCTAAAATTCTCCCTGAAGCAGTTTGAGGAGTGCCTACATTCAAATGGCCATATCTTCTTCAAATATTATCCGATTTGCATGTGTTAGACATTGTTTGTAAATAACTCGTAATAAACGTCCCTCACCCTATTTGTTGCTGGTTTTGCCATGGCTCGGCACAATTTAAATGTGATTGATCTACTGTTCACTGACAAGGTTCCAAATGAGCTGACAGACTGTCGTCCACTGATTGGTCAGAGAGTGTTGTCACTGGAAGAGTCATGAGCATGGCGTACTGTAGAATGCCGAACTGTAGCTCAGTTAAAAAGACGTAAAAATATCTTGAAAACATTATGTTAATCTCCAACATTTATCAAATGAAATGTCAAAAATCTTTAACAGAGGAGTCTGGTGTGGAGGAGCAGAGGAGACTCCTGCTGTGAGGCTGCAGTATCACTGATAGACACAGGGGGAGACAGAGAGCAGGACTGTTGTTGTGGAAAATATGTCATTAAAGCTCACATAGAGTGGTCCTGTTGCACATATAGTTATGGAGGTCTACTTACATACATTAACTTGTTTTTATGGTCAAAAACCTCCAAGTTGCTGTAAACGAGCCGATAGAAATCTCTTCCTACTGACGCTCTCATCAGCCGCGGTGTTTCAGACTGAAATCTCACACCCAGAAGACCGAGTGTGTTGTGATTGGCCAGCCAGCGTAGAGCCTTCCCAACTGTCTTGTGATTGGCCAGTACCCGGAAATGACATAATCAGCACACCCGCTCTCAGAAGCACAGCTCCCCCCTCTGGAACGGTAGATGCACTGCTCCTCATTATCAAAACATTGTTTTAACAATGTTTAAAAATAGCTTCTTCACGACTCCCCGCCGCAGTCCCTTTTATGACTTTGACCCGGAGTCAGACCCAGAGTCAGAAGACACTGTCGCTCGTGAAACACCTCCACAACAGACGTTATTCTTCTTCTGCGGTTCAATGTACGCAACCGGATGTGCCCGGACTAGTGCCCGGAGCAGGACAATCTGCTGTTCAGGAGAACCGGTGATTACGTAACCGGACCGGGTTTTTTCAGAGATCTCGCTGAGCCCGAGATTACAATAAAACACAGCGTTCTCAGCAGTGGCTGAACTGTTTGTTTAGAACCTTCAGGGCTTCATAAACGAGGTAATGATGCAGATACACACTAAAAAACAGCGTTAATTGGAACTTCCGGTCTAGGTCTGCATTAAAGTGCTGTGATACCAGAGAATTTACCTGCCTGACCTTTGGTCCCAGCTGTGTTTACATCAGATCTGAGAAGTTGGAGATCTGAACTCGGAACTCATCTCCCTCAAGTTCTTCGTGTTCCAGTTGAGAAAGAAACGGGTTGAAAAAGGATATTGCTGAACTTCTACACGATTTGCACCTAATATTTTTTGAACACCTGGTGACGAACATGTGATTAAATGTCATTTAGCAGACACTTATCCACTTATCCGCCCACCCCACAGTCCCTTGATATGCCTCTGGCAAAGTCAAAGAGGCAGTTTTGAGCTGCAGGTGTAGGTGAGGTGAGGTGATGAATGGTGACAGGCTTAGACCAAAAGATAAAAGATGTGAAGACAAATGTGTTTTTTGTGTTTCTGTTAAAAAAATAAATGTGCCTGGTAGAATCGCTTCAAAAAAATCGCTCCTTCAGTTAATGACGAACACGACTATACTGTAGTGTAGGGGGAGGACACACACACACACACAGAGAAAGGAGAGAGAGAGAAGGAGAGAGCGAGAGAGAGAGAGAGAGAGAGCTGGTGTCGGTGGAGGCGAAGCCAGTGTTTGTCTTCTAACTCCAGCAGAGATGAGGATGGGAAGAAGATGATGAGCAGGATGAGTGAATATCCGCAAGTATCACTTCTATGATGAATTCTGCCGAAACAGACAGAGTGTGGACAGAAAAGAACAAAGGCGTGTGCGCGCGTCTTTTTCTGGACACATCCAACCGCTCATGTGATCTCCTGAAGAAGAAGAAGAAGAAGGAGGATAGTGATGATGATGATGATGATGGTGATGCGTCTATACTGAGTCCGGTTTAACATCTCATCTCAAAAAAGAGAACCCACTGTGGATCCAACATCTCCATGGAGGAATTACTGCGGGCGACGCGCGCCAACCGTGACAGATTAACTACTTTTACTGGGAAATTGCTTGTATAGACTGTGGAAAAGACTCAATAATCATCAACCGGCGCCGAGGATCAGCGCGTCTCTGCAATAACAAGAAGCGGATGCTTTAATTTTTTTCCCCCCTTTCTTTTAAATCAGCAATAAATTCTATGAGATAAACCCAGTCCTGTGTTTGTGCGCAATGGGCGACGGAGCGTCAAACTTCAGGAGCAGCAGCGGCAGCAGCAGCAGCGCCGGTGTCTCACCACCGCAACCCAGGACCGGTGCGGCGCACGGAGGAGCGCGGATTGTTGGTTCATATTAACAAGAAAAACTACCAGTGATTGAACAATGAGATTATTATTGATGGTTGGTTCTTGGATGAGCGGTCAGATCAACACTGTGACTGTTTTTTGATGTTTTTCAGAAAACAACATTCAGATCTGTGGACTTTGGCTTGTTTAAAGACACGAGGCGTTGACATAAACCAACACAGCCATATCATCTAATCAATAAGTTTGATTTTTTTTTTCTAATTATTTAAATTGTCTTTTCGTTGCACTATGATGGAACCACCACCATGCTCGAAGAAGAGCCTGTCCCTGTCGCTGCCGGTTCCCCGGGAAGGACAGGCGACCCTGAAGCCGCCACAGCATCTGTGGAGGCAACCGCGCACCCCGATCAAAATCAAGCACCGGGGCTACTCCGACACGGACCGGCACCACCGGCACATGGAGCGCTCCGACGCCGTGGACACGACCGACAGACCGGGGCTGAAGAAGTCCCGAATGTCCTGGCCGTCGTCTTTCCACGGGACCACAAACACGTCCATTGGAAACTGCGTCGGGAATAAACGGTAAGAGAGCGACACACACACACACACACACACACACACACACACACACACACACACACACACACACACACACACACACACACACACACACACACACACACACACACACACACACACACACACACACACACACACACAGGGAGGGAGAGATGCTGTTCATTCTTCCAAACGTCCCAATAATAGCCGCTGACTGCCCACAAGGCTTATGCGTAAAAACCTAAGGAGGGGGAGGTTGTGTAGGAGTGTGTGTGTGTGTGTGTGTGTGTGTGTGCGGTGAGGAACATTTTAATATGCGCATGATAACGCAGTGTGTGTGTGTGTGCGTGTGCATGTGTGTGTGTGCGTGTGTGTGAGTAAAGGGTTAACTGATATGAGGCGCTTTCGGCCGGGAGGCGGGACGCGTGGGTTTTTCGGTGCTGCTGATGCGTTTTTCCTGCGTCTTTGGATAGACTGTGTCAGTACAGTCAGTGGTATATGAAGCACACACCAGACCGCCCACTCGAGACGCAGGATCAGCATCTGCAAAATACCTGTAACCATTATTATGATGAAGTTGGTAGCACACACACACGCACGCACGCACGCACGCACACACGCACACACAGTGGTCGCTTTGATGGCACCAAAGGTCGAGTGGATGCGTTCGTGCGTGCGCTCTTTCCACTCCAGTTCTCAAATCAGCAGTGTTTGCAGAGGCAGGTCTGCGTGGGGCCCCAGGCTGCACCTTCACCTCCAAAGTCTGCTGATATACATAGTGTACCTGTGTATGTATCTATATATAATAGGATTTCCCACCTTATTATTCATGGTCAATATTATTTCTGATCTATTTGTGTTATTTTTACACAAAAATCATGAATCTTGAATCTGACCCCACCTACAGAGATACTTACCCATAACAATATAACATTTAAGATTCAAGATTCAAACATTTTATGGTCATTATGTAAAGCCTAATCAAACCACAAAACTAAATTATTATAAAGTTATTAATTATTTATAAGTATTGTGAGTTTAAAACAAATCAGCTCATTTACCGCCTCCCTCTGGTCAAACATCAGCTGCTGCTCTCGAATTTTGCCATTGGTCCCCAGACCCCCCACCCCCCCCTTTTTTTTATCCACTACCAGACCATGCCCCCAGGGAATTTCATAAATGGGAAGTACATTTATGAAATTTCCCGTTCTTACACAGGAAGTCCGTGTTAGAATTAGTGACACCTAGTGGTAAGAGTGCAGACTGCAGCAAACAAAAGGATTCTTCACTGGTTCATGAATCACATTATGTGGGTGGAGCCATTCTTCCTTTCAGCATTGCTCCGTAGTTTCACGACGCAAAACACAAGCTCCTGCTGGTTTTTCGGGCATTTGTTGGGCGGGAGGTGCACCAACGTCATCGAAGCATGTCTCTCGCGTAAATGCCACATAAGAGCCAAAAAATTCTAAGGCTACAAAAAATATTTGGTTTTGCACTTAAACAAACAAGCAAACCTACGTTTGGCTTGTTTATTCAAAAATGACACTAAGACCTCTAACATTGGAAAACAATCAATTTCAGTATATGAATAAGCACACAATTAAAGTATGATCTCCCCATTGTGCGCAGTCAAAAACTAAATGGGAATTTGAAAGATCCAGTGTGTAAGAACTAGTGACATCTAATGGCAAGACTGCAGATTGCAACAAGACAAGAAGCCGGGCCCTTGGAATCAAGAAACTGCAATAGAACGCAGGATTAATAAGACAGATGAAATATGAGAATTGGAGGATAAACAGACAAATGCAATATGAGAAGATCTAAGATATGGGAACAAAAAGAGGCCCTTGGATAAAAGTGTCTCTTCATCAAGGAGGTCATGTTTTCATCGGTTTATCTGTAAGTTTGTCCTTTTGTTAGCAACTTCCTTCCTCCTGTTTTTCACGGATCATTGTGAATGTTTTTGTGAGGGGTATTCACCCATGTATGTTCTCACTGAGGATGTCACAAAGGCCATTTCTCAATACCCAAGTATGCATACTTGGGAAGTACATACTCGCCAAGTACGGGAGTACACGAGTACGATCTCTTCAATTGGAACAGCAGTGCACTTCCTTGTCCTACTGCTTGAATGGCGGATGATGCCAAGCACTTAAGCCTCATTACCGCCACCTACACTGATGATGAATGAACACATAAAATACTTTTAATAAATGCATAAATTGTTATTTTCACATTTTAAATATTTAACTTATGTATTAATTCATGTTTATTAAAATATACAGTACCATGTGGAAAAAAGAGCACAATAATAATAAATTAGAGCAGTGTAGAGTAATATATATATATTACACACACACACACACACACACACACACACACACACACACACACGCGTATAAATATGTATATATACATATACATATATATATATATATATATATATATATATATATATATAATGTGTGTATATATGTATTTAAATATCATAGTGTCCATTATATTTAAATACATTAACGACTTTAAAGCGGAACTAGACCGGAAGTTCCTATTAACGCTGTTTTTTTTTGTGTGTATCTGCATCATTACCTTGTTTAAGAAGCCCTGACGGTTCTAAACAAACAGTTCAGCCATTGCTGAGGACGTTGTGTTTTATTGTAATCTCGGGGCTCAGGGTTAGAGAACCAATAAATAAATCTAACATAATATACAAACGTTCACACTGTCGGGTCAAAACGTTTACACTAAAAACAAAACAACAACAACAAATCTATGGATCACACCAAGTATGTAATGACGGAGCCGTCGATCATTTCATCAGGTCAGGCCGAGGTGACGCTGCTCTGTGCCGGGCACTGTGAGCACCGAGCGTCCGCAGAGGCGGAGCTGATCACCTCCGACAGCGCCGCTGTCATACTATAAATACGTCATATCTTAATACACAAACCACGTGTTTGGATTCTAAATGACTCGTTTCTCGCCCCAAATGATTTTAAAACTGCGTTCCGGGACACAGAAATATATTTATTTCAGGTTTATATTTGTATCTTATCCTGCTGTGTTCCGCCGAAATGCATTCTGGGATATATGGCTTTCCCAAGTACGTTCAAATCACCACCTGATGAATACTTGGTAAAATGGGCGGTGCGAGAACACTTCCGGGTATGAGAACCTTACTCGCTGCTCGCTATCTTGAGAAATGGAACAGAATTTGGACTGAGGCTGATGACGTTTTCACAAGTACGGGAGTACGCAAGTACGGACAAGTACGGACAAGAACGGACAAGAACGGATATTGAGAAACGGCCAAAGAATTATCTCTGACAAAACCTGAGCGACTGAGACGTTCAGTTTGAAACAGATTTTTTTTTTAATCCGTTCAGACTCGCATTCAAAACCACCTCCGTATGGGGTTTGAATCGGCTTTGGAAAAATCAAATCTCATGTGTTTTTCTTTTTTTGCTGTTCAGACTAAAATAATCACTCTAGATACTTTCTGGATATCCTTTAAAAATCTTATTTGGGCTGCATTCCTAACAAGGCCTCTGAGTGTGATTGTGTTGTTCTGTTGTGTCGGCTGGAAATGAAGCAAAGACACAAACAGATGATGTCCAGCATGAAAGAGTGTCGATAAAAAAATATGACAAAATTTTGAGGTGTTACCTGGACATTTGTGTCGCACTGATGCTCTCAGTTTGTATCCAAGTGGCTGCTCTCTGATCAAAGGTTGTGACAGTAAAAAAGAAAGAGGCACCGCATGAGCGGAGAGGATGTTGACAGACGCTGGGAGCACTCCACGAAACACAGCAGAATTCCCATGAAACTTGAACAACAACAAACAACTGGACCGGCTCTTAAATCAAATTACACACTGTATGTTAATCAAGCAGATTAGATTAAAGGCATTTCATTAAGCCAGTCATGGAACAGTAACATTTTGATACAATTACTTTCTCGCACAACAACAACTGCAGCATGTACAATCTCAACAGGGAGACACTGAACACCTGGATCTCACCTCTTTTAATCTAATTGTTCAAATCTGACAAAAATTTGATTTGTTTCAGACCAGATTTGATGTTTCACATTCATGACCATAACTGTCCTGCACCTGAACTTGACTGACCTTTCCCGAGGGCTGGGTGATATGGCCTCAAATCAGTATATATTGAGCAGCTCACCTCGATAACGATAAATGAGCGATAAGTTTGAAGTCGCTAGATGACGTCATTGCCTAATTTGCATAATTGACCATTTTCCTGATACAAGCATTTGCACCGTGACACACAGATATCAGTACAGACACATATCAGACATAACATATATATTTGTTTTATGTCTGATATGTATCAAATGCAGTGATTTATTTTGTGTGAGACTGAGTGAAGAAACATTTACTTTTACACCGAGCTCTGTAAGCCAGAGGTCTCCTCTCTGCTCTGACTGACTGTGAGTGCTTTGGGAGGAGGCGGGGATCCCAGCAGCACCCGCTGCTTGTTATTAACTGCAGAGGGATACGTGCTTTCACGTGAGAGTTTCCAAACACCAAAAAAGTCTCCAATAACACCAGAAAAAGTCGGAAGATTTGTCACAAATCGCTTTTGACAAAAAAAGTCGCTAGGAGGAGTCGGAAAGTCGCCAGATTTAGCGACAAATTCGGCAAGTTGGCAAAACTGCTACTGCACTCGCCGCGGCAACCGCTTCATCTTTCCTCACCGTCCCTTTCCTTTCTTGTTACAGTGGGTGTGGAGTCACGTGACTACAACCACTGTACACAGCCGAGCATCTTAAAGGGATATGAACATATCAGTAGCCTGTCGACATATACACACAGCCAAAATTTTTTAATGATCGAATATATCGCCATGGGCAAAATGACTGATTATCGTCGTTAATTTTGATAACGATACATTGTCGATATATCGCCCAACCCTACCTTTCACCCGGACTATTTTATTTGTTATCACCACACATTTTAAGGCCAGAAACCTTTACCTTAAAGCCCTCGGTCAGGCTTGCATTTCGACTGAGACCTTTACGTGGTAGGCTGGGTATGAGCTGTGTCCAATGGCTGTGTCAGCGAGATACATAGTGTGAGGTTGTACCGGTGTGCTGAAAACGAACAACAACATTGAAATCGACAGCAGAGCAGATCCTTTTTTTCCCTGCTCGGTGTGTGGTTGTTTGTCTCAACAAGACTATGGGTGAATTCCAATTCCTTGCTTAACCCTCAATCTCAAAAAAATGCTCTCCCTCTAGTGCAAGTGCTGTCCCGATTCTCAGAAAAATTAAGTTGAGGGTCAAGTTTAAGGGCTGTATCGCCCTCAATATTGAGATTTTCCGAGACCACCCTTGGGAGCAAGGGCTACCCAGAATGCATTGCGTGTTTTCACATAAGAAAGATGGCGTCGAAAAGCAGCGAAGCGAGTGCTATACAAATGAAGTATTTTCTTTGTTAATAGAGATATAAAAATGATGAAAACCATTGTATTATCTTAGTTTAGGCCCATATTATGGATTACTGACGTCATTGTTGCGTAACGTTTATTTTTATTTTACGATCTTTTGTCAATAGCCGGCCGGTGCGGACAAGTGATCGTTTGCTATGGTTTACTTTTCAATAAGTGGTGGTGTGTGGTAACTGTCAGGTGAATATGTCCGTGGTTGTGGTATTTGTATGAGTATCATCTTATAACTAACTGACAACCTAATAACTTGACTGACATAAAATAATAAATAAATAATCCTGACGTAAATGTGTTCTTCTTCTTCTTCTTTGGAGTTGACAGACTGGATGCAGGTTTCACGTTATTCTGCCCCCTACAGTCTGAAGACTTATCTGCATTTAAGGGGTGTCCCATTTCTAAGTGACAAAATAACCGGGCCGGTTAAGATTAAGGGTTGAGCTTGAGGGTTAAGATAGGAATTGGAATTGGCCCTTAGTCAAACTTTGTATGAGAACAGACTGCGGTGGTTGAAGAAACACCGATCGCAAGGGAGTGACACTTTTCTGTCGAGATCCAGCCGTACCGTATCATTACTCTGGCACCCCAAGGGAAGGGTACCAAAAAATAGAAAGGTTGGCAGGTTACTGTGGTGCTATTCCTACTATAAATGCAAAAGAAAATAAACATACTATACCGTACTTCGAACTGTTCCACTCGGTAGAAACACAACTACTGGTGGAGAGAAGAAATTCCCTTCTCTGGCAGAACTAGACTCCAAAACATTTGGACTCGTGCGGTTGAATTGAACAAAAAATGGGAGGGCAGAGGAGAAGTGAGGGACAGAGAGCAGTGAGGTAGAGGCAGAAGAGAGAGACCAGGAGCAGATATATAGCTTAAGCTATAGACAGGTACATAGTTTTTGTGCTGTGTTTTTCACTTGTCTGACATCAGGACATTCGCATGCGACATTTTCCATCTGTGAAGGTCTTCCTGCCACTCCCACCACACCAGAGTTATACTGCACTATGTTTTACATGTTTCATCTCACTGTTTACAGTTTTGTTCCTTGTTTTTAGCTGGTCTGTTAAGTTATTGATTACCGTTTTTGTCTTCTGTTTTGTTTTGCCTATATTTGTCTTATTTTTTTCTTAACCTAATATGCACCTTATCTACATTCACTCTTATCTTATTTCTTTCCATGTACAGTTTTTATAATATTTTGTAGTTGTTTATCTGTATACTGAGCTGCTGGAACCCTGTTCTCTCCCCACTGTGGGATAAATAAAGCTATCTTCTCTTATCTTAACTGTTCTGAATCATTGTGATGTGTTTCCAGTGCTATGACTGGCTTATGGAAGCAGTAGCATAGATTCTTTAGAAAGGACAAGCAATTGGTAACATTGATGATGTAACTGTCACACTGTCAATAAATATTGGTAGTGGCTTTGTGATGGACTGGCTACCTGTCCAGGGTGATTTCTCAACTAATAACGTCCCTGAGCACGTGGTGGTGGTGGGTTTGTCAGAGTCATGCTGTGTTTGTTCTCCCCCTCCTCTTATTATTTTTCTTTTCTGAATTTATTTATTTATTTGGGAGCAGAGCCAACTCTGACTGGAGGAAGAGGCTGATTTGTGTTTTAGTCCCCAGGACAGGCTGAGCGCAGCCTTCAGTGCGCTGGGACTGACTCTGCCTGCCCTTCTCCTTCTGTGGGCGGCAAACCATGAGAAGGAGAAAAAGAAAGAGAGGCAATTCGATTCAGACAAGCTCAGTTCTGAGAGTGCAAAACCAAGCTGGATCCATCTGTGCGTGTGCAAGTATGTGGGTGTTTGTGCCACACACTGACTGTTGAGGGACGGTGGATGATTGTAATGGTGTGGAGGTATTGTTTAGGTAGACTCTGACCTGTGACACGTACAAGCCCCTCATTTTCGTGTCAGTAAGAAGCCACAGGGATTTCTGTGTTGTTGTTCTTCTGATTTCCTTTTTCACACACCGGAGTGAATGTACTTGCATATTCTGCTTCTCTGCTCGTGTCAGAATAGCGGCTGCTCCGAGTCCAAAAGCTTCGGCTCAGATTTTGCTGGATTTATCAGACTTTGTGAACATTTGTGTCCAGCCATGGCAAAACCGGTCACAAGTCTACCGAGGGACATTTTGAGTTATTTAGAGATTCTGAAAGTGTGATTTCTAAGCTTTCCAACAATGTCAACACATGTAAATCTGATAATGTTTGAAGAAGATGTGGCCATTTGAATGTAGGCACTCCTCAAACTGCTTTAGGGAGAATTTTAGCCTCAAAGATTTACACCTTCTGAGAGCCAAGAGACAGAATCATCACATTTACATAGAACAACCACCTCCTGGTCTAAGCTGTCAGTGAAACCACACCCTGCTCTGTATGAGCACAGATATTATTGTTGTGAGCTACACTGCTACACAGAACAATACAATAAAAAAAACTGGACATAATATCCTCTTAAGATTTTAAATGAAATAACTTAAAAAATATAGAAATGGGGGGTTGGGTTATTCTGTTATCATGTCTTGTCCTTATACTTGTGTAGTTATACAGTGGTATGCAAGGGTGCCTAAATGTATGCACATTTGTTTGAATAATTCTTGCACACTTTCTGTAAATCATATAAACTTTATTTCACTTCTCAAATATCACTGTGTTTGTCTCCTATATGATGTATTTAACTGAAATTTCTCATCCAAACAACCAATGATTTATAAAGGAAAATCATGAACATTTACAGGTGTGCCCACACTTTCGCATACCACTGTAGCTCAGCCCTTTAGAAGCCAGACCAGTGTGTTTGGTACCTTAACGTGGAACCATACAACTAATTCTTACACTCTGGACTGTTGAGGCTTCATATTTTCCTGCTGCTTTTTAATTTGTGTTTTATTTTTTATTAATTAGTGCCTGCTGCGACTGATGAGCAAAGCAGTAACTCCTACATTTCATTGGACTTATTTGCCTTTTTCCTCTTCTGCTGGAATTTAACAGCAGAGGAACACCCCAACAAATGTATGAAAACTTTGGACTTTGGTTTGCTTATCCCTCTTCTAAGCTGTGTTAAAGCAAAAGTGCATGCCCAGATTAAAGAATGTGCAAATCAGAAGGCGTGTTCACCAGTTTTAGCCTTGTACAAACACATTTTCCCACTATATAGATTAATTATGTAAGATCAACTTACTACTACCTGGGGAACATGAGGGGGCTGGTGTGAAAGTAATGTGTGTGATTAGGCGGACACTGATTGACCCTGCGGATGACCTTTAATGTCAGGACAAAATGGAGTGTTCGATCGCTGAAGAGTTGTCGGAGATCTCATCTGGACGGTTCGAAAAGATCAATCGTCCTGAGAACTGCTGCTCAAATTGTTTCCGACAAGGTGCAGAGAACAACCCCCCCAAAACAGAACGTGTGATACTGTAATCAATACGAGTTGCTTTGTGGAGCAGAGCTCTCTCGACAAAGTACGGACGGTCAGCGAGACTGATTCTGGGTGTTGTTCTGCATAATTGGGGGAAATCATTGACTGCGACTATTTTCTCTGGTCTATTTCTCTCTCTGTCTTGTATTCCACAAAATGGCAGTCTTATAGTGGCAATCACAACCCCCACACACACCCCAAAAATGGGTGTCACTTTGCTTTCTCTTCCCACCCACGGTGTCTTTTGTTTTCGACCGTCAACCGCTTGGTAGCGCAGGTGCATCAGTCGTCAGGTCCCACCAACAACACAGCCTGGGAAGTTCCAGCACAAGAAATGAGCGAGTGACACTGCCCAGCTCTTCACGCAATTCTGTTGCTATGGTGACTTGTTTTGTGCATTTGTTGAATAGATTAAATTTAGCCAAAATAAAAAAAAAATACAATAAAAAAGGAGAAGCTTAAAAAGCCACTTGATGGTCTTGACTGTACAAGTCGCCCGAGTGCAGCTGATCCCTGATGGTTGTGTGTTGATGAGGTTGAAAAAGTCAATATTATGAATGCATGTCTGCGTTCCATCCCACACAGAGCCACAGTGATTTCCAAACAAAATGCTTACCCACCCCCACCCCCACCCCTCCCTCTGTCACTCCTCCACAAACCACTTCATACAGTCTTTACCCCCCAAAGCTGGAGTCAAAGCTGATTTGTTTGTCTGAGGTGTTCTTTTTCCTGCCTGATTGGCTGGATGGAATAATAACTCAGCTCATAATGAGATACAGCTCCAGTTAATTAACACAACAACCGCATTTTGTCCTTGATCATACATACATTTACATTTCCACGCTCCAGAAACAGAAAAAAGAAAAAGGGAAGTCTCATGCAGAGAGTATTCAGGAATTATCCCAACAAATGTGCTTTAATAGCGTTAAGTAATGGACCTCTTGTCTCATTTGTGCAGAGGGAACCATCTGTTTAAGCCACAGATTGCACTCTTCTGTGAATTCACTGCTTTCTCACCACTCTCGGTGCTAATTAGTGTCTGAAGGCAGCTCGTGTTCTGGAACAGCGTTCACTTTGGCTTGACTCCGGGCAGATCCCAGGGATTGTCGTCCTTGGAGATGGAGTCGCAGTGACACCAAACAGGTTGCTTAGTTCAAAGGGAAAAATGTATTCAGCTCTCGTTTCAAGGCCCTTCTTTGTGTTCGCTCGTCACTTTGTCACACTGTGTCTCCTCTAAGAGTCAGGCCACTGGTTACCACATTTCACACAGTCGGTGTTTCCTAGTGGATCCAACCTTGGCATCGTAGCATTTTAATTAATTTCACACTGAATCCTCTCAAAGCGGCAATACACAAGTCCTTTGTTTTGATATTTTTTGGTCCAAGTTGCACAATAAGTCCACCTGTTCCCCCAAAAATACCCTCATGTGTGACGCAACTAGTCTGCTCACACTTTGTCTGTGATAATTCCCAGTTTCCCAGTTCCCAGTCACGTCTAGTCACGTTTCCAATTTACATTAAAGCGGTCTAGTCCGGTTGCGTACATTGAACCACAGAAGAAGAATAACATCCGTTGTGGAGGTGTTTCACAAGCGACAGTGTCTTCTGACTCTGGGTCTGACTCCGGGTCAAAGTCATAAAAGGGACTGCGGCGGGGAGTCGTGAAGAAGCTATTTTTAAACACTGTTAAAACAATGTTTTGATAATGAGGAGCAGTGCATCTACCGTTCCAGAGGGGAGCGCTGCGCTTCTGAGAGCGGGTGTGCCGAATGTCACTTCCAGGGTACTGGCCAATCACAACACAGTCTGTCTTCTCAGGCGAGATTTATGTCTGAAATAGCGCGGCTGACAAGTGCTTCAAAAAGGACAGATTTCTATCGGCTCGTTTCCAGCAACTAGGAGGTTTTTGACCATAAACACAAGTTAATGTAAGTAGACTAACATAACTCACATTATGTGCAACAGGACCACTCTATGTGACCTTTAAGAGTTAAAAGTTTACCAACTTTGCAAAGTTTCACAAAAAGGAAATACATATCTCAGCTGAGATTGGCTCCAGCTCCCCCCGTGATCCTCATGTGGAGGATAAAGATGTTGAAAATGAATGAATTACTAAAATAAATAAAACAAAGACTTTCCACTGCAGTTTATCTGAAGCTTCTGATTTGGATTAGCCTCACGCTGGCCACTTCTTATCTTTTAATATTGCTTGACTCAGTCTTTTGTCCAAACAGAACGCCGCTGGTGATCCAATCGCAGTGTTTGTCTCATTTTGGTCCTCTCAGTGCTTCTTTTCACCCTATACTGCAAATGGGGGAGTATTGATGCCATCTCTGTGTCTCCTCTTTATCTTTGTGTCTCCATTGTGTAGCCTGTCTTTTGCTGCTTCCCTGTAGCTTGTGAGATTAGCCACTGATAGCCTTGTTCTCGCTTAGAGCAGCATTAAGCACACGCAGCTTCCCTGAGAGCATTTCATCCCCACACTTCCTCTCTTGTCCATGGATCATCAAGTGCTTGCAGAGAACCTCATCTCACTCACTCATCTTCTACCACTTTATCCTCCACATGAGGGTGTCAATCCCAGCTGACGTAGGGTGAAAGGCGGGTACGTCCTGGACAGGTTGCCAGAGAAAAAAACACTCACATGCTCTATGGTGTAGATCACGGGTGTCAAACTCATTTTCACTGAGGGCCACATCAGCATAATGGTTTCCCTCAAAGGGCCAGATGTAAATGTCATACAGAATAAATGGAACTAAATGGAACCAAATATAATGTAAAATAAAGGTAACTACTCTGTAACATGTTGCTAAATAACTTTCTGTATTTATTACTTATTCAAGTTAGAAATATGATGCATTATAGATGTAACCCGGTCCGTGATGGTGTTTCTTTACAAACTAACAGTTTTAAAAGTCTGTATCTGGTCAGGTCAGACCTGCTCACACACCTTCAGCATGCACTGCTTCAAAAACACACCCTCAGAAAAAGACTTTGAATCACGGTTGATTTCTTCAGCCACAATAAAGCTCACTTTCACTGCAGCATCGTTTTTGGTTGTGGCTTTTGTGAACACATTCTGCTGCGATCACAGTCTCAATCTCAATTTCACTCGTCACATGATGCATATACAGTGATACACTGTGATCTACACTTTGCGGATAATGTAATCGCCATGCATTGTGGGAAATGTAGTATATGGTCAACGCACACCTCAAAGCAGCATAGACCTATTTTAACACAGATTTTTAAGACCAATGAATCACTCGTGGGCCACATCTGGCCCTCAGGCCTTGAGTTTGACACGTGGTGAAGAGTGTTTAATGTGCCTAATCCCCAAATCTGCTTCTTTTTCTGTTTTTGGACTGTGGGAGAAAACTGGAGAAGCCAGAGAAAATCCATGCACATATGCAGAAAGCCCCTTGTTCTGATGGAGTCCCGGAGAACCTGGGTCTTCTCACTGCAAGCCTTCTGCAGACAAAAAAAACAGATGTGAATCCCAAACTTTCATTTCCTCTGCAGTGGTGAACCATCTTAAATTACTCCATTGACTCCATCCTAAAAGGTTTTCTCATTGGTCACACTTTAGGCCATTTCTAGAAAACTTCAAGTGCAGAGCGTACACAGCAATTTTCATCATATGATTTAAAAACCCAGCCTCAGTTAAAGACAGAGTTCAAACACATCAGAGTTTGCAAGTGAAACTGTTCATATTCGTGCTTTGAAGTGAACATAAGCACTAAAAAAAACATCCTGCATACTTTTCGGGGATATTAATTTTCCATCTGACACACAAAATAAAGCCTCTTAGGAGCACGAAATTGATATTAAGTCTTCATAGTAGGAGGTCGCACGTTAGGGTTTATTCTGTAAGTTTGTCCTTCTTTAAGAAACTTTCTGGCTACAATTCTGACAGACTTGGGTATGAATCTTCCCACTGATAAAGTCACAGAATAAAACTCATAGGATTATGGGTTTTGGCAGCTATTAAAATTTAAAGGTGCCATATGTAAGAATGTGGCCAAAAACGGTTACTACATTTAAATTCAAAATACTGAGGTCTTTTAGGTTTCGTTTTTTGAAGTAACTGGCAACCCGTGGTTGCTCGGCAGCTGAGACTTTACTGACTGCAATGATTGGTAGACGGCGGTAGGTGGCGCCACATGCCGAAACATGTAAATAATATATTTTTTAATGCAAATATTTTGTCTGTATTGTTGTTGTTGGTGAGTTCAGTTTGTTATATGAACATTATTCCTGAGTCTCTGTGACATATTAGGAGGATTTTATGGCCAGTTGCTTTAGATTTATTACATAATGGACCTTTAACATGATTCAGTCCCGTTCAGATGTGTATGTCTCAGCGACATCTTAACAGATCAGAATGAATTTGGTCATGTTTACATAAGGTTTTAATAACCATAAACACGTAAAGTTCAACAGAATTCCAAATCCTCTTCTGGATCCACTGGATTAAAATGTAAACATGTCCGGGTAATACCAGAGGTGGATCTGAGTGTTTGTGTTGAACTAGGTTTTAACATCAATTATCGCTGGAAGTTGGGAGTTCCTTCCGAAACAAACTCTTTGTCACCTTTGGAAACATCAGAAATTAATCTACTAATAACATTCAATGTTTGTGTTTTATGGTTATACATATATGTATATATGTATATATATATAGCACTTTACAGTATCTGCAAGGCAAAAAAATACACAATGAAACAGTAAAGAAAACCAAAAAATAATACATAAAATTAGAAAATGTACAATTAAGAACAGAGGGAAAGTGTCACCATGCAACTGATTATGAAAAATAAATGCGTTTTGAGTTTGACAGGGGTAATGGGTTCCCACCTTGGGGTGTTTGTTAAAAAAAAGCAAAAGAAAACCTTCAGCTAAAAGCATAAATTGCCATTTCCGAATTAAATTAAATTAAATTCAATGTATTATAATAATAATTAATAATACATTAACAAATGTTACATTTGCTAAATAAAATCTTTCCAGTTAAAAGCAATCTATGTAAGTCATGTCATGAACTGTATGTCAGACTTTAAGTTGATTTATGTGCAGCTTCAGTCCTGAAAGAGGAAATGATGCCTCCTATATAATATATGTATATACTGTATACAGACATATAGAATGAAGAGGTGTTAAAATGTGAGCCTTGAAAGTCTGACCTCTCCACAAAAGAAAATCGATTTTAGCCTCAAATATCCCAGAGGATAACATGTCATTTCACACTGAGGTGTGAACAAGAACCAAGAGGAAAAACCTTTCCAGTGAAAGTCGAGTCAAAACCCGTCAGAGCAGAAATGTCCAAAAAAATGCATTCAATTTTGAGACGGAGTAAGAGCTCGTCTGTCACTTCCCTGACAAACAGTTCAGCTGGAGAGGATTGTGATTCACAGAGCTTGTTCTGTGGTGTGAGGAGGTTTGATCGAGGATGTCGAGTGTTAACACTGACCGGACCTTTTCTTTAATCATTTTTCGCTCCCATGATTAATTTTCTTCAACAACATTTCAGAAAATCTTTGTTAAACCTTAAAACTTGGACTTTGTAAGGTAACGTAGCAGTTTCCTTTGTTAAACCTCCACTACTCCGGTACCGCGTTCGCTAAATCCACACCGGACTGAGGCAGTAAAGGCTCTGCTGTCGTGTATGTTTCTGCAATACTGTCAATCAAAAACTCCGCCTTTCAGACATTTTCTCCAATCATCATGCAGAAGCCTAGGGTCTTGCTCACCACTACTCCAACCATGTGGCCAAAACAGAACATATTTGCTGTCTTGGAGTAATTGTCACTGCCCCATACATAAACCAGTGACATGTAAAAGTGGGGGAAAAAAAATTCCATTATACTTTTGTGATCACTTTTTATCAACACGTTTGGAAAACACACCTCATGAGAGCTTAAAGCTCACATAGAGTGGACCTGTTGCACATATATGTTAGTTATGGAGGTCTACTTACATACATTAACTTGTTTTTATGGTCAAAAACCTCCTAGTTGCTGTAAACGAGCCGATAGAAATCCTCTTTTCTGACGCTGTTCCCCAGCCGCGAGATTTGAGACTCAACTCTCACACCCAGAAGACAGAGTCTTGTGATTGGCCAGTATATTCAGCACATCCGCTCTCAGAAGCGCAGCTCCCCCCTCTGGAACGGTGGATGCACTGCTCCTCATTATCAAAACATTGTTTTAACAGTGTTTAAAAATAGCTTCTTCACGACTCCCCGCCACAGTCCCTTTTATGACTTTGACCCGGAGTCAGACCCAGAGTCAGAAGACACCGCGCTCGTGAAACACCTCCACAACGGACGTTATTCTTCTTCTGCGGTTCAATGTACGCAACCGGATGTGCCCGGACTAGTGCCCGGAGCAGGACGATCTGCTGTTCAGGAGAACTGCTGTTTACGTAACCGGACCGGGTTTTTTCAGAGATCTCGCTGAGCCCGAGATTACAATAAAACCCAGCGTTCTCAGCAGTGGCTGAACTGTTTTTTTTAGAACCTTCAGGGCTTCTTAAACAAGGTAATGACGCAGATACACACTAAAAAACAGCGTTAATTGGAACTTCCGGTCTAGGTCCGCTTTAACAATGTTTTAGATGTTTCTTTTTCTAGGGATAATGGAAACACAACTACTGACTGTAGAAAATCTTTAGCTGACATCTTATTGAAAACCAGGAAGTGACCGTGCATATGGTTCACTGGAATCTTAGTGCAGAAAATGAATGGGATTTTGTTCTTGAGGAATCATGCTGTTGAATTATTTTGCGTTGTGTTTCAAAATCATCCAACGGTCTCCGATGCTGTGGCACAGTGTAACGTCACAGAGGTCATGACCCTTCTGAAATGTGCTGTAGGCTGCTGTTCTTGTGCAGATCAGTGAGAGGAGAGTGAGGCCGACAGTCTCTCTGTCAGCTGTGTGACAGTGCAACACACACACACACACACACACACACACACACACACACACACACACACACACACACACACACACACACACACACACACACACACACACACACACACACACACACACACACACACACACACACACACACAGTGAAGCAGAAGGAACAAATAGCAGTGTTCACCTGTCAAGCCAAGCACGGTGTCAGACTAATGTGAGGTGTGTCGACGGAGCGAGCGAGCGAAGAGTCTACTTCAAATCAAGAACTCACAACAAATCAGAGATGAAAGGGAAGACGAGGGAAGTGCACCTGGAGACCACACTCGGCACTGTGTACGGTGAGGAACACGAGCTCGCTCATCTGCCTGCCGATGCTGACGTCCCTCATCCCGACGTATCACTTCTAAAACCGCCTGCCCGGGGACACTGTTCCTGTCCAGGACAGACAAAGCAGAGTGTCAGCAACATGAGATGACTGGGACAGAGTGTCAGATCTGTTAACAGCAGGAGGACAGACAGGCTCTTATAACAACTCCTCTTGCGCTCTGGTTCAAAACAACAACAAAAAAACAGTATAATCCCGGGTTTAAACAGGTTTTTGACCAGTGGGGAATATGTTTAATCAGCATTATTCACTCCTGGGTCAAATTACCTTGCAGTGCAGACCTTTCTTTATCAGGTTCAGCTGCGATCTGCAGTAACAGGAACACAAGACGTAGGTGTCCTAAGACACAAACACCTAAGAAGCTCTGCTTCCTCCATAACGTCATAAGCAGTAGAAGCACTGTGCGAAATACAGGGGGGTCTGGGGGGGCTCTAGACCCCCCTGATTAAGACTCAAGACCCCCTGAAAGCCTCAAAGGCAAACTTTGAGGGGGGTCTAAACTAGGGCTGGACAATGAATTGAATTTTAATCATGATTTCGATTTTGTCTTTTCACGATCATAAAAACATTTTAATCGAAGATAAACGATTAATGTATGTAAATTACTATGCTGGAAAAACACCTTAGAAAGTGCAAGTAGATTGGTTATTTTTTGTTTTTATTGCTATCATTATTTTAATATCAGTCAAAAAAATTGTGATTAATATTTTTGCCATAATGGTCCAGCCCTAGTTTAAACATGTTACAGTGTCATTGAATTGAGTGTTATTTTCCTAAAGATCTTTGTCATTTCAGTTTTAGATATGATCTACATACATAATACACTTTGCATGCTTTCTTATCCTTTATAACCAGACAAAATGTAAATTATTTTATTTGTAATTGTGTATTTTTAATATTTTCATTAATTGCTTTCCAAATGGCGCTGTGGAAAAGGCCCACACAAGCCCACATCTGACAGGGAAAATAGCCCCCCCCCCCCCCCCCGATTATTAATGGGGATTTCGCGTTACGAATCAGTTTAGGCAGTTTTCACTGTTTATCAGAAAGGGTTAACAAACATGAGGGAAATATGTGAGGTTCTGGTATCAGTCGACACGAGATTAAACAATGTTTTTTTAGGAGAGCCGTGATGTTGAGTGACTGCAGGGACAGGAAATATAAAGGCTGAGCTGATGCAGGTGTGCTCCTGCCACAGGTGAGCGGATTGAATAATGGAGGTAGACACAGGAGATAAAGGAGTAGATGCAGGTGGATCTCTACACAGGTCAACTCTACAGGGTTTGGTAACGTTTTCCTTTACTATAGTACCTTCTCAATGTCAGCAAAGTCGTCATAGCACGGCTGCACGAAACTGCCGTGACGTTGTTGCATACATGACACAGACACACAAACTAGTGACTGATTGTTTTCGGTGTAACTGAATCATTAGAATCAGTTGATTAAAAAGATTTGTTCACAGAATCGTTCAGTACTTCCTGCATGACCGAAAGACAGACTCCTCTGTTAAATATTGAGATTTTTGACATTTCCTTTGCTAAATGTTGGAGATTAACGCAGGTTTTTCGGGATTTTTAAGTCTTTTTAACTGATCTACACTTTGGCATTGTTCGGTTTGATTCCTGTGTCTGACGCTTGTACTTATTATACACTGTAAAAAAAAAAAAAAAAAAAAAAAGCGCTATTATACCGTTTCCCTATTTCAGTTTCACATAATTATTGCAACTTTTCCAACTGTACGTAAGTTTTTATTAAAATGGGTTTGTTCTCAGGAGTGAGGGAGGTTGAGTATACTCAACAAAAATATAAACGCACAAACTTGAACGTGAAGAAAAATAGAATGTCATGACGTGCTCAGATTCTTGATGCATTTGTTTATGGAATGATTTGACAGAGTGGTGGTCAATATGTGTGACCAGTACACAGACACTCCTTATGGTCTGGTCAATAAAAAGGCACACCAAAATGTGGACTTTTGTCACTTGTCAATATGCCACAGATGTCACAGATCATGAGGGAGCGTGCCATACCGTATTCACCAGACATGTGATAGGTGTGTCCGCCAGCGGGTTCCAGTTCCCCCAAAACGGCCATGCGTCGCCGGTGTACCACTCTGCGTGAGGCTAATGGTGGACACACACGTTATTGAAGTTTGTGAACTTGGATTATCGACCCCCATTGTGTTCTTCCTGCTATTACTCCAGGACTTTTGTTTTGAAATTGATCCTAATGCTCGCAAATTAAAGCCACTTTATTGATAAAGTTGTACTTTTGTTACGCAAGTTACTCTGTTTTGTCACATAACAATAACTACAAGTTTTTCTTTGTGCGTTTATATTTTTGTTGAGTGTATATAACTGAGCCTGAAATTGAGCCACTGATGTGTGGACGGGGAAAATGGGTGTTTTTCGCCTTCTGGCATAATTATTGCAGTGTGACCGTAATGGTGTCATACGATGTGTTGGTTTATACCACAACAATGAATGCTGCCAATGTCACACACTATTTGGCTGCTTACTGAACAACCACACACAGTCGTGATCCACCATTTGTAGGAGCAGAGGAGAATAAGTGATAAACTCACTCCAATTTCAACATCCTCGATGTAGACACACAATCGGACAACGCCAACACCAGGACAAACCTCCATATGGTGGGATGATTTTTGTTAAATTCCAAAAGTCGTCCTTCCATCTTTTTTTAAAACTAAACCATGTGGATTTCCAGATTGAGCTCCATTATATGTTTGTGTTGTTGGGTTTTGATGTCACATTTTATGCATTTGTGCATTTTACCACATTACAACAAATTATGTTAGTCACCTATTTTTAATGCCTTCACACCCAGGTTCAAAAATCTCGTACTGATTTTTGTGTAAAAGTCACACTCACTTATCAATTCATATAAGATGTCCTCATATTATGCTGCCTCTGTATAATTCTGTGGTGAGAAGACAGTGTTGGCAGATAATTCCTGGGACAGCAATGTGGCATGAAAAATCGGTCTGTGCCCATCGGTCCTGCTCTGACTCAGCTCCGCTGTTGTGGGAGCTCGATTGGAAACAATAATCCTGCAGACAACAGTAAACAACGTTCAGCCACAGCAAATGGCACAAATGTGCCAATAAATATTTTAATAGTGTGTTCATTTGGAAAGCAACAAAACCAAAACAGCCAAAAACAGTGAATTGTTATTCGCTGGGCTGATTATCCTGGGGAATTACTCCAATAAAATGATAAAAACTACTTTATTTAAAGTAAAAGTCGTGGTTATAGCAGAAAGTGAAGTGAAACTACTTTGGAAATCTTCTCTACTTGGGTAAAAATGGTATCATAAACCGACAAAAGAGATTTTTCATCTCAATGACAAATTATCCAGATTATAGACAATCATATATATATAAATTGTTCCTAAAACAACCAAAAAGAAAAGAAAAAGAAAATATAATAAAAAAAATTATTTCCCTCCAGTTTACAAAAGTATGTCAGTACAAGAAAGTACTGCATGCTAAATGTTATTTTTTTGGTAATTGTGATATCTGCCTAACTTTACCAATGAGCTTGGTAAAAAATTTGTTTTTTCTTGTTTTCCGAAAACTTTCAAATATGACTAGGCAACTCCTGCACTTTATCTAGTTGCACTTTTATATTTCAATGTTTTGTTTTGTAAATGTTGCATATCCTGCTTCTTATTTAACTATTGATGTGTGCTGCTGCCTTTCTTGGCCTTGCGAAAGAGATCTTGATCTCAATGGGTCTTTTATCTGGTTAAATAAATAAAAAAATAAATGCTATTAGGTTAACAATGTGTATTATATCATAGTTTGTGCAGTGTAATGGTGAGAGTGTGTGTTTTTTTTTTTTATCTCAGTGATACATTGACATGAACTTTGTGTGTGCGTGTGTGTGCGTTGCTTTGGTACCAAAAACAAAAAGTTGATATATTTCTACTGAAACACAGAGAAAGCAAGTCAGAGAATGAGAACAGATGCAGCAGCTTTGTGCGCAGGATAGAGTGTATATACAGAATATTTTAGTGTATAAATTAAAAGATAAACTCTGCAACTGCAAAAGGGTTTGTGGGAAACACTTGTGAGTGATCGTGTTCTCGTCCTCTTTGACCTCTGTGAGCTCAGTGTGTGAGAGCAGCGAGACCATCTCGTGTCGGTCATGTTCTGGCTCACACAATAATGGTGCATTCTGTTTAGATCCGACAGCGGGAGTCACTTCTCCACCGATTTAACCTTATTCCAGCTGAGAATGTGATTCTCTGTGATACAGTGGTGTAAATAGGAAGAGCAAAGAAAAACAGCAGTCCAATGTTGATATTTAGCTGTTCTGAGGCTATTCTGTGGGTAAATAGATAAATCTTATCTTATTTATCTTAATCTAAGCTTGACTTGTTGGCCTTCGGCTTGGGCACAGTTTTTAATTCTGCCCCCCTTTTGTAATTGAGTTTGACTCCCAGTCCTGTGCGTATGACTGGTTTACTGTAAAATCAGACAAAACTCAGCCTGACTATTTCCAATATGCTGTCAGGTAAATGAAACTACCTTTCAAAGTCAAAGTTTCCTGTTAGCGACAACTGACCAAACGTTAGAGCAGAACTTTGCAACAGGACTCTGTATCTGTGAATCTGGTGTAATTGTAACCGGTGTAGTTTTGTCTGCGTTGTGAAGAATTCGTCACTCGATGGATATCGTTTGGAGGCAGTCTCCGTTTATTTCTGACACAGGGTAAATAAAAGAAACTCCCATCAGCATGTGAACCACAGCGAAAATGTGCCCTCTATAAAATAATCAGGTACAGCATGTCAAATTTAGCATGACAATCTCCTTACGTGCATAATGACAATGCTAAACAATATGGAAAACACATAAGCGCACATCACGTACCTCGCCCACAGTGTGCAGCGGCAAAAGGGGAGAGGTAAGGGCTAGACACACACATAAGTACCAGGGCCCGTATTTATCAAGCGTCTTAGAATTACTCCTAAGAACCCTGCTAAGAGTAGACTTATGAGTAAAAAAATTATTCGCTGAAAGCTGCACTTTAAAGTTAGTTATCAAGCGTCTTACTCACACTTTCAGCGAAGTGTAGGACTGAATCTTAAGTGTCACTCTCAGAGTTGAATTACGACAGTACTATGTGCCGTAAACTGAATTTTTAGGTGACGTCACTTCCATGTCCATAGAAATGACCAATCACGAAAGGGTATCCCTTGTCTAAGAATAAAGAAATATCGCCGATTCCGCAGGTGCTCCCGGATATTGCCGAGCACCCACGGAGATTGTCGAGCACTCACATGTGCCAGTCTACGCTTTCATTTATTAATGACCACTAACTATCAACTGATTGCATTGTGATGTCGGAAAACCTATCTGCAGTCCACAATGGACCAAGGCTGAACTGTCACAAGACATTGTCAAGGAATAACAACCTGGAAATAATCGCGGACCAGTTTATAAGACGCACCACTACCAGAGGCAACACATTCCTCACCAATTAAAAATAATGGTGAGTGAAAAAACGACAAATTGTGTTATAGCCTACTGTGGTACTATGTTTTAAAGGATGTGTTGGGGTGGTTTTGAATTGCGGATTTGGTCCATGATTTGCGTTTATTTGAGCCTTTTTGCTGTAGTTTTGGTGGTTATGATTATTTCTTTCCTGGTGTGTGTAGTTAGTAACACTTTAGATTTAACCGACATTTGTGTCATAAAAGACAGTTGTGATCACTGACAATATCATTAATATCAGCTTTTGATTAATTAATGAGTGAAGTTGCTGTTGAGTCAGTAGGCTGTTATTACCTTAAACTTATGGGCGGTTACGGTAGCTACGCTGTTCAGTCCAGGCTGTGGTGCTGGGTTTTCTTTTTTCTTCATCTGAGTCTTTTGCGTTAGTGTTGCATAGTTAACATTACAATCCTCGTGTGCATCACCAGTGTGTAGACTGTTTTTGTGAAAGACATCGTGTCCGTGTGCGTGCGTGCGTTCATTGCGGCTGCTGTTAATTGATCTAATGTGTTTTACTATGAGACGAATGTGCGCGTGTCAAAATAGCAACAATCATGCAAGCACGATGATGAGAATCCACCAGCAAAAACATAAACTGGCGCCCCTGCCGTTTGATCAGCTGCTCGTCATCTAACAAAGCCAGGACATCCTTTTCTCACCTCAGTGCTGCCCCCTGCTGGCAACTCCTAACCACTTAAGACACCTCTGGAGGTCTCTTAAATATCTGGGAGAGTAGGAGTGATTCTTAAGACTTAAGAAAGTTGATGAATAGTTTTTATTCTTAAGTTTGAGAGAAGGACTAAATTTCACAAAGTCTCAGGACTTAAGTGTAAAATGGCACTCTAAGACGCTTGATAAATACGGCCCCTGATGGACACCGAAAAAGGTGAACGTGTGGAACAGAAAAGTCACAAAGGTTCCACATGCAAACTTAACCTACCGTGTCAGGATAAAATATACAAAATAAAACTTAACATACGTTTTGTGTAATTATAACATGAAAATGAAAATCAGACAAAAAACAAACAAACAAAAAAAATATATATAATGTTGCTGGCTGTTTCTATTCTCTGTGATATATTGCTTGATCTCCTTGGATTTAAAGTGCGCAGTGATGACTTTTCCTGCCAACATGGCAAACCAAATAAACCCATAAAAGTCATATAGGGTCCAGAGCTCTATAGCCATGTTTTTGTATAGATCAACCTGATTTTATTTTCTCTGCTATAACTTTAGACTATGCTTCTGTGAACGCACACAAGCATTAGCCTTTTGTTCCCTCTATGGAGCTCCCCCTTCTGAGGACTCCGTGTAGGTGGGTCTGATATTGCAAGGCTGGTTTTCAGACAGTAAGGGCAGTGGAGACAGCCCCCAATCTTCCCACAACAAGACATTTTACCAGCCCTATGACTCTGAAGCTGTTCAAATTGGGGTACAAATCCTGCATAGTTCTACTTTAAGGAGCTGGCTTATATTTTGCTCCAACTTTTCGAGATGGAAATCCAAAATGAGTGGGGGTTCCACATTCTTCCCACTATAAGAACCAGTCTGCTTGAGGACAGAGGGAAATGGGTGGGAAATTAAAAATTAAAAAGAAGCATGTTTTGGAGATTTGGAGAGGTATCACTGTACTTTTTCAATCTAAAGCCCAATTTATACTCCTGCGTAAAGAGCTCTGCGTCGACGCAGAGCCTGTCGTAGAGTCTCTGCGTCGTCTCCGACTGCACAAAATATGTTTTAAGTGTCCGTCACTCCGTCAAGGGACAACGGAGACGGCAAGAGTTACGATTGGTCCTCAGGACAGGCCGAGCTAAGCTGCTCTGTGCCGACTCAAAGTGCGCACCGAGCGTCCACAGAGGCGGAGCTGATCACCGCCGACTACGTCGATGTCAAACTATAAATACGTCATATCTTAACACACACAGCACGTTTAGACTCTAAATGGCCAATTTCTCGCCTCAAATTATCTTAAAACTGCGTTCTGTGACACAGAAAAGTGGGAAACGGCCACTGTTTCAACAACAGTCTTTCTCTCTCGGACGCCATTGCTCACTGTAGCCAAAAGCACAACAACCTTGCGCAGCGACCCCTGCCGATCGGGCGGGAAATTGCAGCGCGTATCCGTCCACGACAGAGAAGTATGAAGGCTTGAGGCATCTCCGTGGTTACGCAGTCGGATAACGCATTACGCAGTTGGAGAAGTATAATGTGGCCTTAAGACATCTTTTTTGTGATTTTGTTGTTTTTGCTTGGAGCTGGTCCACAACAGGAGTCTTTCAGTCACATCCCCCATTAAACTCTGACGAGATGGGATTTCAAATGGTGCTGATGCAGTCTGGGAGGTGCATTTTACACCAACAAAGGCAAAGTAATTAACTACAGTGAGGCTTTCTTATTGTGTGTGTGTGTGGAGCAGGTTAACGTGTGATTGCTTGTGTGGACTCTTGGGGATTTCTTTGTTGTGAGACTTTTCCCCCTTAAAGAAAATCAGAATTGAGTCTCCTCTCACTTCACATAGCTTTTCTCCCCCGAGTTTCTCTGTTTTGTTGCCGGCATACTTTCAGGTTTGTGGTGCAATCTACAGCGCTTTCACTGCCCAGCTAAAGTTTCACAGTGTCCCTGAGTGAGTATAGCTAATGCATGTGTGTGTGTTCTCAGAAGCATGGTATACAGTTACAGCAGAGAAAATAAAATCACGTTGATCAATACCAGGTATTCAAGCCGTAGTTTCCGAGAAACACATGGCTATAGAGCTCTGGATGTTATATGACTCCGTTTGTCCCACCATGTTGGCAGTAAACACTTCTGCAAAGGTCATCAGAGATCACTGCGTGCTAAGGAATGTAACTGTAATGAACGTTTATGTTATAACACATTAAACCGTATGAAAAAAAAACACAAGAAAGAACACACTTTGTGGAACTTAAGAGGCTGATTTATTTTGCAATTCTGCAGCTTAAACTACCGGGCCTGGTTTTTCAAAAGTAATCTTCTTGGATTTTGGATAACGGATTGGATCAAATCTTGAAAATGGGGTTTTCAAAAGAAAAAAATGGAGATTAGATCACGTAATCCAATCTTGGTTTTGATCCGGATCAAACCTTTAGTTTGGGTTTTTCAGAACTTTGTAGTAGGGTTGGGATCACTAGAGTCCAAAAATCTGGATTAAACTGATCCCATCAGAAGGGTGGATTCAGCATGGATTTCAGGATCAAAATGTAATGAAACTTTAAAATTGTATCAAATAACACTACATTTGGATCATGCAGTATAGCCTACAAGATATCCTATTTATTCAGAAGGTTTCAATTTGATTCAGTCATCCATCAGGCTACAGTGATTAGAGTTTGGCCTCATAAAATAATAACAGCTGTCAATATTGACCACAATTAATATATTTAATTCTGTCATGTGTAATCCTCACAATCGAAAATATTTTTTTTTTGTTTTTAGAATATTTTTTGATGCATGCAGAAATAGTGTCTAACTATTGCATCCCTTGTTGCACGTCCTGTTTGCGCTTGTTAGCGATGTTGTGCAGGTTAATACAGGCAAGGCTTATGTTGCATGCTTTCTGTGCTTCTGCTCTCAGGTAGATAAGGCATGCAAAACACCTCTTAAGAACTCCATTTAAACGCTGTCTTGTATATATATACAGCAGCTCTGATCAACCCTCCATTTGGCCTCATAATTTCATTGTGCAATTTTGGTTTTGTAATGACAATAAAGATAATTTCCTTTGTACCCAGGCAGTCTGGAAAGGGAGGGTACTCAGTTGGCACAGCCTTGAAATGGGCAAACACAGGTGGGGCCACCATGGAAACCATGGACAAACCTGCTTAGGACCCACATTGTGACATGCTGGCTAGGTAGACATTTAATAAAGTCGCAAGCTCATGCGTAGCTGTTGTTTGCAGGAGCACCTCACCCTCAGTTTTTTTTGCGTTTCAGTGGAATATTCTGATTTAATCGCTGCAGCATCTGAAAAAGAAAAACACAAAAAGAGAAGTGGGTGTTCCCTGCCCCCCTGCACAAATATAAGACAACCCTGAGCCCCTTTTCCTGTGCATCAAACAGGTTGGGTTGAGGGGGGAAACTGACTTTTGGGAGAAGGTGTGAAGACGCAGAAGAACAGAAGGTAAATGTAGCAGATGAAAAACGAGCATGTGTCTGGAGAATTCAGCGCGAGGGCGGCTGTTTTCACTGATCACTGGCAATTTGTGTGTGTTTTTGTGACACCCAGAGATATGATGCGAGACGCGTCTGTGATTGGTCGAGACTATCGCCACTCACTACACAGGCAACAAATGCTATATGTACATGAATGCAACCCCCCCCCCCCCCGCCCCTCGCTCATAGGGTGCTATAAATAGGGGGAGAGAAGCCTCGGGCTCTCAGTGTAATGAGATTAAACCAAACCAGCCTCAGCTCCCAGTGTTTTATTGAGCTTCATTTCAGTTTCCATTCTGCGTTTCAATATGTATAAGAAAGATATTGAGTGTGGCTGCCTGTGCGTGCTCCACAGAGTCCATGCAGGAACATTTGGTTGTGCAATGTGTGCAATGTCAATGTGTGTGTGTGTGCAAATATGTTTGATGATGATGTGAAAGATTTGCGCAAGTGTGTGTGTGTGTGTGTGTGTGTGTGTGTGTGTGTGTGTGTGTGTGTGTAATGTCCTCATTCTGCACCCCGCAGGACACGACACATCTCTGCAAAATGCATTCATCGTGATGTGAAAGCGTAACATCATGCAGCCACTGAGCTCCGTCCACAGCCTCCAAACGTCATGAACTTTCACTCTCAATATTCTAATTTTCAGAAGAGGGTGGCAGACTCCCTGTGTGTGTGTGTGTGTGTGTTTTTTTTGCAAACCACACTTTGATTAGTTTGAAGGTCCAAAGTGTAAAATTTCGGAGGATTTATGGGTAGAAAATGAATATACCGCAAATCTTAAAAATAAGGGGGTTGTTTTGCTGCCGTCTTGGACGTGTTTCACATTTTGAAGTGAGAGCTTACTATGCAAATGGTGATTAATGGCTTCTTCACCCCCACAAACTCAATGCTTGAACCACTGATGAAGAGGAAACGAAAATGGAGAGAGCGAGTGCAAGACATTCTTTTGAGGCATATGAAAGGCCACTGTAGATTTTTCCTGATGAAAGTGCCTGGTGACAGCAAGGAGTGAGTGAGGAGAGGAGTTCTCCCATTTGTTCATCCATCCATCCATTATCTACTGCTTTATCCTCCACAGGAGGGTCGCGGGGGTGCTCTGCCTATCTCATGTGACATAGGGCGATAGGCGACATAGCCGGAGAAAACCCACGGGGCGAGCATGCAAACATCATGTTCATAATTCAATTATAATCTCAGTCCAGGATCCTTTTGAAGGCTTATCAAAATACTTATAAGCAGTGGACGGGGTTCCCACGGGTCATTGAAATCCTTGAAAGTTAGTGAATTTGCCAAAAACAAACAAACAAGGCCCTTGAAAGTTTTTGAATAATGTCCTAAAACAAAATGAGTCATTTAAAGTGCTTGAAATTTGTGCCAGTTAAGTTGATATTTAGGTAAATGATTCTCTTGTTTGTTACTACACCACAGACTGTGATCATGCCCTGCATTGCTTGATGTACGTAGACCAGGCCTACGCAGAAATAAAAATGTAGAGTCTTAATCACTAGTGGTGTTGTGGACACTGTCTCTCTCTGCCATTGATGTGAGATTCCATCCAGAACAATGAGAGAGTAACTTTAAGCAAGAGAGAGTGACAATGACAAAGTCTGGGAAAATTAAAATTTCCAAGGTCTTTGTCTCGCCAAAGAAGATTACAAAGACTGACCAAGATCCCAAGGACAATCATTTTTCCAGATTCAAAGTCGTGATTCAAGGTTTATGTGAGGACGTCAGAGGATTTTCAGATTTCAAAGTGAGCCGCGGAATATTTTCTTCTTTGCTTTTAAAACTAAAAACTACAAAACACCTCCTGATTGTCTGGTCCGATGGTCCATACTGTTGCCACAAGTATGACATTTCAAGAGCCCAGCACACACATGCACACGTGCACTTGCTTTTTGCTGAATCGTGTGGTGTGAGATGCAGCAGAGAGCCGTGCTGGCAGAGCGACGTGACGCCAAACTGTCTGCATGTGCGAGCATGTGCTCGTGTGAATACTTTTGTGTCTGGGGACATGCAGAGTGGGAGACATCCACTCTGTTTGGACATACTGCTGATTCTCATGGCCCAAAAAAATAAATCTGCCACTCTGACACAGCCGGCTCGTCTCTCGCCAACGAGGCCTCATTATTCAATCACAGCTTCTTCCTCCGTCATTTTGCCATCAGTCATGGAGCACTCAGCTCCCCAGATTCACTCGACACTCTGCTGAGAAGTATATATTCGTTATTCATCTCCCGCTCCTGCTCCCATATGTGAGGAGTTTGACATTATCCCTGTCTTGTCTTCGTGTCTCAGAATTGTCATGAGAGCGTGCTCACGCAAAGACAAGGAGAGACGAGCGGGAGCAAAGTTTATTTGCGTTTATAGCTGATGCGATCAGACACAAGTGAAATCATCCTTCTTTTACTGTACTCTTTTACTGCCCCTTTATTTGGAATCACAAAAATGTTTATATAGCAAAATGTCGTCTTATTTTTAAAAATAAGTTGTTTTTAACTGATTTTCCTCACTGACGTCACGACTCCTTGCTGTGGTGCTTTTATGTACATGTTGCATTGTTCAGTTAGATATGCATCGACATATAGATGGATATAAATTGTGAATGGTGTTGTTTCTTTTTGTTCTTCTTTTGTTTTTTGGCTTGTATTTGGAGCAAAATAAAAATCTTAGAAATAGGTAAATCCTTAGTCATTTTAGCGATGTTTTGCTAAAGTGATGTTTTTTTCTGACGTGTTAGTAGCATCAGACATGTGACCTTATTCAGTGGTGGAACTTAACCTCTTCCTCCCGATTTCCGGGGTCAGCGCCACACGCAGCGAGAAAAACGAAGAAAGATCAGATACTCAGATACAAGCTCATAAAAAACATTCTTATGTTCATGAAACACAGTTAAAACACCAATGGATCTCTTTAGGTCCACCTTAAAAAAAGTTATACGAAACTTAAGGGATAGGAAATGACATCAGCCACAGGGGCTAGTGGGAGCTAACAGCAGTTAGCATTTGGAAAAGTGCTAATCTGCAGGCTCTAGCAGGCACATTGTCGTCATATATAACGTGTATCCACTGGACAGATAAATCCTCTGAGGCTGGAAGTTTGTGTAGGACTCTGTGCTGCACTGTGGAGCCAAGAATAGAACTTTTCGCGGACTTTGCCGACTTCCGGTTTTCAGATACCGTTGCCCTCGCCTGCACTCTTGTGTGTTTTGCGGACAAAATGGAGCTCTATGCGACAACAATCTCAGCACTCTGACAACATTGCCTTTCATCTCCTGTACTGAGGAGGACTGAGGAGGACCACAACAACATGAGTGAGTTATCTTTTTTCACACATTTCTCACTGATAGGGCCTCCCAAATATAAGGATTTAAATGATTTAAAAATTGATTTTCCATAATATGTCACCTTTAATGAGAACAATTACACAGGGTGTTTCCCCCCCCCCCAAAAAAAATGGAAATAATGATGTAATTATAATATTATTAAAAAGACAAACCCCCCCCCCCCCCCCATCTTTCCAGAGTTTCTTCAAATTTGCTTTTGCATGTTTTCAGACGACAGAGACTTTAGTTGAGTGGACAGGACTGACTCTCTCAGCCGCCACAGCGTGACAAAATGAAGTCAGACAGATGCTGTAATACTCGAGCTGCTGGTGTGATGCAACATGAGGGGAAGAAAAGACTCATTTGAATTTTATTTTTTATGTTTCAAATTTGAAACTTTTATATTGAAACTATGTGACCTTTATTTAAAGGTCACATAGAGTGGTCCTGTTGCACATATATGTTAGTTATGGAGGTCTACTTACATACATTAACTTGTTTTTATGGTCAAAAACCTCCTAGTTGCTGTAAACGAGACAATAGAAATCCTTCTTTTCTGACGCTGTTCCCCAGCCGCGAGATTTCAGACTCAACCCAGAAGACAGACTGTGTTGTCCAGCCAGCGTAGAGCCTTCTCAACTGTCTTGTGATTGGCCAGTACCCCGGAAGTGACATTCGGCACACCCGCTCTCAGAAGCACAGCTCCCCCCTCTGGAACGGTGGATGCACTGCTCCTCATTATCAAAACATTGTTTTAACAGTGTTTAAAAATAGCTTCTTCACGACTCCCCGCCACAGTCCCTTTTATGACTTTGACCTGGAGTCAGACCCAGAGTCAGAAGACACTGACGCTCGTGAAACACCTCCACAACGGAATGTATTCTTCTGCGGTTCAATGTACGCAACCGGATGTGCCCGGAGCAGGACAATCTGCTGTTCCTGAGAACCGCTGTTTACGTTACCGGAACGGATTTTTTCAGGGATCTCGCTGAGCCAGAGATTACAATAAAACACATCGTTCTTAGCAATGGCTGAACTGTTTGTTTAGAACCTTCAGGGCTTCTTAAACAAGGTAATGACGCAGATACACACTAAAAAACAGTGTTAATTGGAACTTCTGGTCTAGGTCCGCTTTAAAATAAATAAATCAATAAAAAATAGTGGAAAATCAAACATTGGACACGAAACACGACAGATTGACTCATCATACAATCACTGCCTTGCTGCAGGGCAACTGCCCCAAGGCACTTTCAGATTAATCCACACAGATAATAATCCTGCCTTTTTCCTCACTAATGACATCTAACTGCTACCTCGGATAATAACACCGATTTCCTTATTGTTCTCTTACCAACACCATTCCCCTGCTTCATGCCTATTATAACAGCACTATAATTGGGGCACAGTTTTTTTTTTTGCTAATTGGCCTTGTTAAATTTATATTATGTTTGATCTCCAGGCATGTAATTTACCCAAATATTAAATATTGTGCCTTTGATTTTTCTAGAAAGGATAATAATATTTTAAGAATGTAATCCTGGTATGATATACTGTAAATAATCAGTTCTCTTTTCTCTCATAACAATGGAGCAGATGAGTCTGTGTGATGGACAATGGGGGCTAAATGGACCGTTTTTGCGTCATATGCTGTGTCTCTGAGCTGTGTCCTGTTTCTTCCTTTTTTCTTTTCCTTCAAACACATTATGGCAGTAATTATCCATCATTCTAGGGGTAAAAACACAGCCAACTGTCTTTGTGGAAGGGAACATGCATGACTGAGCGGAGTCTGGCCGCTGGCAAGTGACGTCAGTTGGAGAATCTCAACGCTGACTGGCCGCCGCGTCAACTCAAAAGTTGGAAAAACTGGTCTATTGCAACTCTTATTGTGTGGATTTTGCGAGGGAAGTCTGTAGACAAATAGCTGGCCTGGCATTGTTTGTTATTTGCTCGGAGATATGGACCATTTTCATTTGTACATACAGTATATATATATATACTGTAAATAAAAACACTATCATAGCATTTCAGTTTTACATATTTGTCACATTTCCTTGTTCTAATTGTTTGTTTGCAGAATTTATGTATAAATAACCGGGTCTGAAATGAGCTTCACCTATTTCAAAGACTAGCAAGCACCAGTGCTTAGATAGATAGATAGATAGATAGATAGATAGATAGATAGATAGATAGATAGATAGATAGATAGATAGATAGATAGATAGATAGATAGATAGATAGATAGATAGATAGATAGATAGATAGATAGATTCATTGCCAATAGTGGCAGACGACGTGAAAAGACAGATGGAGGAAGAGATGGAGAGAAAGATAGTGAGTTGGTGAGGAGGCACAGAGCCACAATGACACAAAGGTAGCTCTGGATGACTCACTCTTCTCTCTTCAGAGTCTGGATTAAAATAAAAGAGGCCCAGCAGCCCCTGCCTGCAGAGAGGGAGTTACTAGCTCCATCTCTGAGATAGGGTGAGGCGCTAAAAATACCACTCCATGTGTGTGAGTGCTGGGGGGGAGGGGGTGTGGGGGAGCTATGGATTTGGTGGTTTAGCACAGACGCCAGTGAATGCCGCTGCCGCCACTTTCCACTGTCCACCTCAATGGCATTTGCAGCCTTTCTCAGCCTACTTCCTTTTCATTTTTGCTCCTCCGTGTGCACTAATTGGGTTTTGTCGAGGACAGTCCTCCACTTTCCAGGAATGCTGCTCAGTGCAATTAAAAATACAGTCCGTGAAAGCAGAATTTCGTCGAGACACTACAAAACCACCACCACCGTCGCCATTTCCTCCGCCTTTGCTAACATCTCCTCTCAGAGAAACTCCATCAAAGATCAAAAAGCGAATCGATATCGTTTTATTGCTCTGTGCTACTGCAGAGCATTTACTCTCCTTCACGTCAAGGAGTTTGTCTCTCAACTCCTAATTTATCTGGATACGAGTGGCGGGGAGCAAGACAGGGCACTGAGAGAACATGTCTCTCCATCTGTCATCTCTCAGGATGCTTCTCTGCGTTAGCAGATCCATCCTTTTTAGCTCAGAAACCCCAACAGCAGAGAGGAGGAGGAGAAACACACTCCAGCAAACTTAATCCTACATGGTGCTTTTTGAAAGGAACAATGCTTAAACAAACAGCTTCCCTGCTTCCTCCCCAGATAGTCGGGAATCGGAAGGCTGGTTGTGAACAGCTAGTTGTTGGGAGTCACGATTCTTGTATGCTTACCTTTCACTCTGAACGGCCTCCAGGGTTGTAGAGGGGATTTGCATGTAAAAGGAGGATGAAATGTGAGGAAAGTGGAAGAAGCAGGAGAGGGATGAGTGTCTGTTGGCAGCGGCTGCTCCTGAACGCACATGTAACATTTGAGCATATATGGGTCCTGCTTAGCAAAATGTCGAGGACACATGAACTAAACAGGGAGGCTCGCACTCACTGAAACCAAGGCTATCAGTGGTGATGCAAGGAAAAAGAGATTTTAGCCACTAAACCAAAACACTAACCTAATACAATTATATCCCTGCTTTTGTCTACGATAGTAGTAAAGCTCACATAGTGAGCACATATATGTTAGTTATGGAGGTCTACGTACATACATTAACTTGTTTTTATGGTCAAAAACCTCCTAGTTGCTGGAAACGAGCTGATAGAAATCTGTCCTTTTTGAAGCACTTGTCAGCCGCGCTATTTCAGACATAAATCTCGCCTGAGAAGACAGACTGTGTTGTGATTGGCCAGTATCCGGAAGTGACATTCGGCACACCAGCTCTCAGAAGCACAGCTCCCCCCTCTGGAACGGTGGATGCACTGCTCCTCATGGGACCGTATCTATGTTCCCCGGGTCCTATGTTCCCCGCTTTGTATGTGACCGGGGAACATAGGACCCTTTCTCTAACCCTAACCCTAACCCTAACCCTACCCTTTTTCAAAAAAAAGGGTCCCATGTTCCCCTGTCACATACAAAGTGGGGAACATAGGACCTTTTTTAGGAAAATGGGGAACATTGGTACGACCCCCTCCTCATTATCAAAACATTGTTTTAACAGTGTTTAAAAATAGCTTCTTCACGACTCCCCGCCGCAGTCCCTTTTATGACTTTGACCCGGAGTCAGACCCAGAGTCAGAAGACACTGTCGCTCGTGAAACACCTCCACAACGGACGTTATTCTTCTTCTGCGGTTCAATGTACGCAACCAGATATGCCCGGACTAGTGCCCGGAGCAGGAGGATCTGCTGTTCAGGAGAACCTCTGCTTACGTAACTATTATGGGATTTTCAGTGATCTCGTTAAGCCCCGAGATTACAATAAAACACATCATTCTCAGCAGTGGCTGAACTGTTTGTTTTAAACTTCAGGGTTTCATAAACAAGGTAATGACGCAGATACACACTAAAAAACAGCGTTAATTGGAACTTCCGGTCTAGTTCCGCTTTATTAATATGTTCTTTGCTTAGTAACTGCATCAACGTTGCACAGAGGAGTTGTTGATCCACAGCTGCCTCCACCAGTCAGGTCAAACGTCTTATTTGGTGACTTTGGTGTCTGAAATGTTCATTTTCATTTATCTAAATCAGTGTTTTTCAACCTTTTTTGAGCCAAGGTACATTTTTTTCATTGAAAAAATCACGCGGCACACCACCAAACAAAAATGTTTAAAAAATGATACTCTGTAGCCTATATTAACAATTTAGTAATTCTTATCAAAGTGTTTTGAATATTTATATCCATGTTATTTGCAGAAAATTAATTTTTGTTTTCACAAAATGTTTTTAGACCAATTAGGTGAAATTGGATAATTTCCCACAGCACACCTGACGATCTCTCATGGCACACTGGTTGAAAAACACTGATCTAAATAATGCAAACTTGGCAGACACGGCAGCAGGAGACCAGCAACAACTGTCCCAGTGAGCTAAATGTTCTTTATCAACTTTGGTGTAAAAGAGTGAGCAGTTTACAAGCATAAGTTTCCAGTGAGAGTCCTCGTCAGTGACGTGCGGTGAGCTCTAGGGTAGGCAGGCAGTTACAGACCAAGACGGACACACACTAAATTAGTATTTCATACGTTGCAGACAGTGCACCATGCAATCTGACAATATCAAGATTGTAGTACTGTACTATAACAGAAACTTAAACTGTGTGTGTGTGTGTTAAAGAAAGAGAGGGAGGGAGATAGAGAGAGTGCGTTAAAACTTGCTTAGTTCATTTGAAGATGAAGTCCATGTGCCGTTCCTTCTTCACAGAGTTATCCTGACTTGGTCTTCAGTTTACAGAGTCTACAGAGTTTACAGTTGCTCTGTCCTGTAGCTCAGGTGTGGGTCTCCCACTAATAAAAGCTTCCGTTTTTCATCAAATGCCAGCCTTAAGAAATGTTTAAGCCTCTCTTGTAGAGCCATCATTACACCTCCCACTAAATTGCTGGACGCAAAACAGCGAGAGGGCGTGGCGATGTGTTGACAATTAACAAAAGCAATGTGAACGTAAATGCAGCACAAACATAGTACAGTTACGTCAAAAGGCAGCATATCGATCTGCTTTTTTACGTACATTTGAACTGTACGGGAAACTGACTGCGCATGCACAAACAGTCACATTCACGCCAATGAGAAAGAAAGGCAGAGGAGGTCTGTGCCTTTGCCATACATCGCTATGGCACAGCCAGTGTTGTTATTGACAACCATCTTAGATTTTGGGTGAATTCCAATTCCTTGCTTAATCCTCAATCTTAACCCTCAATCTCAAAAATGCGCGCTCCCTCTAGTGCAAGTGCTGTCCCGATTCTCAGAAAAATTAAGTTGAGGGGCAAGTTTAAGGGCTGTATCGCCCTCAATATTGAGATTTTCCGAGACCTCCCTTGGGAGCAAGGACTACCCAGAATGCATTGCGTGTTTTCACATAAGAAAGATGGCATCGAAAGCAGCGAAGCCTGAAATGACGCACTATACGTTTTCGCCGACTCCAGTGCATCAGCAGATTGTTCTCCAGACGCAGCCGCGACTCATTCTCAAATTGGATATTTTGCCATAAATGGCCAATACAGAAAATGTAATAAACGGAGATCAGAGCAAGTAGCAATGTGCGAACGTGTTGCTCCATAGTGAGTCAAAAGTGGCGCTTTTCTACCGGAAGATATAAACACATTGATGAAACGTCAATCGGTCCAATTTTGGTTCGTTTGCTGGTGTGAAAGCGGACCACACTGGAGTCATATGTTACATAATAACAATTGTATTGCCTGGTGCGGATCAAATAATCGAACTAGTGGTGTGAAAGCGCCCTCAGTATTTTGGACTAAAATGCTTATTAGTTTTAGTCACATTTTAGTCACTTCTATATGTGATCGTTTTTTAGTCCAGTTTTAGTCGACGAAAACTCAAAAATGTTTTAGTCTAGTTTTTGTCAAAAAAGAAGTCCATTAACAATTGTAGTTAGGTCAATAAGTATTGGAGATTGTTGCTGGGCAGTGTTGCACATAAGTTGTGAAAATAGCAGCAGATCTATAAGTTCAACACACTGCACACATTGTGAGCTTGCAGATTGGCTATTATTACACACAAAGAGATGACCACACCGTCACAGAATGTAAACATGGCTAAACATGCTGCTAAAGAAACCCACACATAATGAATTGATGTTAGCGTAACAGAAGCTAACTTTAGCCACTACTACTAACTACTGTGTCCAGTTATTGTCATGTCCTGCTTTCTTTCTGCCGCTAAATAATCCATCTGTTTGTTGTTTGCTAACACGTTAACATAAAGATCGCTATCTTAAAATGCTAACGAGTCCACTCACCGAGCAGAAGAGTCTGTGTCTGTCTCTGTCTTTGTTAAGAAGTACAGCCACAGTTCAGTCCTTCTGTGTGGTTCCTCATCCATCTTCATTCAACTGTGAACACACACACACACACTGCAGAAGCAGCAGCTGGGTACGTGCATATTAAGTAGCCATGTGCTTTCTCCGTGACCGTCAGATGATTGGCCGGAAAAACAACAAAAGCTCTGGAATGTGAGATCACCACACCCTAACTAGGAAATTGACACGCACAATAAGCAGAAATGTCATGCGTTTTAAACGTCTGACAGACCACCCACTAACATTTTCGTCCATTCTCGTCTCGTCAACGAAAACTCACAAAAGTCTCGTCATGTTTTAGTCATCAAAGAGCCATGTTTATCTCGTCACCGTCTCGTTATCGTCTTGAAAAAAAGTGGCGTCAACGAAATTATTTCGTCATCGTCATCGTTGACGAAAACAACACTGGGCACAGCCTCGGGTATAGGCACTGCCTACCCTGACTGCACGTCCTTGGTCCTCGTTTCTGGGGCTGGTTGTTGATGCAGGGGCTGAACTGAGGTGACTATTGGCACTTTTCTATTTTGCGGTTCTAGCACTACTCGACTCACAACTAGTTACGGGCAAAGCAGCTGTTTCCGTGTAACTGAATCATTGAAATCCATTTATTAAAAGGATTTGTTCACACTACTTCCTGCATGACTGGAGCCAGACTCCCTCTGACACAGTCACTGCTGAGATACGCTTGAACGGGTCGTGTTTGGGCTCAAGACCGTCGGCTTTCAGCAGTGCTGTCTCTGTATACACCAGACTCCTCTGTTAAATATTGACATTTTAAACATTTTCCTTGCTAAATGTTGGAGATTAACGCATGTTTTCAGGATTTTTAAGTCTTTTTAACTGATCTACACTTTGGCATTGTTCGGTTTGATTCCTGTGTCTGACGTCACCCTCGTGACTCTTCCAGTGACGGCACTCTCTGACCAATCAGTGGCCGGCAGTCTGTTGACATCACATTTTAGTATTGGCTCAGATTGCTTGGAACTTTGCCAGAGCAGGTACCAAAAAAAGCACCAGGTACGAGGTATTACCACTAATGGAAAAGCAAAAACAGTGCCAGTCAGTGCACACACTTCAATAACCTGAACTGCCACATTAATGTTTTGTATGTGGCCAGAGAAACAAATGATATAAAGGCTCTGAATGGAAGGACAGAAAAATTACACAAAAAAGAAAGAAACAGAAAGAAAAACAACTTTACTGCGGTGCTGTTCTGACCTTGTTGCTTCTTGTTTCAAAGTGAAGGACAAAAACAACAGCATAGTTGGATCAGAAGCTCAGTCTCAGATCAGAAATCTGTCCCTCAATCAGCAGCAATCTGTCATTCCTTCAGCGTTACTAGAAACATATGACTTTGAGTTTGAAGCTCTGACCATCAGCTTTATTTGTCTTTGATAGCATTTTCATATAAAGTCCCTCAAACACAGCTATGGAAAAACAGCGCTAAACATAGAGGAAAGACAACCATGTATTTTTAGTTGTTTTTTTTAAATGCCTTACCAGAAGATTATTCTTGACCGGCCAAGCCAGCCATTTTACCTCAGTGCAACTGAGCATGTGGTTCACTTCCTGAAGAACAGACTGACGACTAAAGGGCTACAAAACAAGCACCATGGCTGCGGCACAGGCCTGGCAGAACATCATCTGTGAGAGTGTGTGTGTGTGTGTGTGTGTGCAAAGGATTTACTAGCAAATATAGAATATTATTCATCTTAACTTGCTGAATTGTTCTGAATGTTGCTCTGAACATTTACAGATATTATGTACTTCAACTACTTACTTGATGTCATAGTTGATATACGAGCTCATCATTATAACATCTAAGATGCAAAATGTTGATTTTTTTTTTTTTTATCCCAGTTCATTTAACCAGTGTTCATTTAACAATACAGTGTGGAAATATAAACCCTGATCTGGCTTGTGTTTCTGGGTGTGTTGGTGAGCTTCATTCAAGGCAGTACCTGACACTGGGCACAATCATTATAAGTTAAGTTTCATTTACGATTGGGAAGTTGCAACTCCATCATTTATTAACCCAGTGTTTTTCCACCTTTTTTGAGCCAAGATAAAAAAATTTCAAAAATCACGAGGCACACCACCAAACAAACATGTTTAAAAAATGATACTCTGTAGCCTATATTAACAATTTAGTAGTTCTTTTGTCTTGAATTGAATATTTATATCCATATTATTTGCAGATAATTAATTTTGTTTTCACAAAATGTTTTTAGACCAATTAGGTGAAATTGGATAATTTCCCACAGCACACCTGATGGCACACTGGTTGAAAAACACTGTATTAACCCATTAAGGCCTGAAGCGCCTGGAAAAAATGTCTCTAAAACTTGAGCTTCAATGTCTACTAAATGACTGATGTCTCAGCCTCTGCAGCAGATATAGGAACACAATTCATATTATTCTTATATACATAAGTATTTGAGAGCTCACACCTGTGGCTTTGCTGTGAAATTTAGTTTATTTAGATACAAAAATGTAAAAAGTGAATAACTATTATTAATTAAAAACAGTGAGAAAATAAAGTAATATTAACTTGTGTCAGTGCCTTGATTTAGTCCTGATGGAGTGAAGAACAAGAACAGCATGTAATGACTGTAACAGTCTGCTTCACATGTGACGGTGATGATGTTTACAGCGCTGTGGCATCTGCAAGTAAATCCACTGTCAGCCCTGGTGCACGTTTGTAAACACTCCCGATTACGGTGGTATTTATCGTCATTATCTCCGACCTCCTCGTCTTCAAACATAATTATGTCTTAACCATAAATCCCGGTCGATTTGTTCAGCGCGTTCGAAGTTATCAGCGAGGACGTCATCGAAGACGAAACTCCTCAAAATCACTGCCTTCAGAAATCTCTCCGCTGTCAAAGTCCTCCATGTTTGTGAGAAGTAATTTCAAAACAATGTCGCGAGGAACCCTGATACCCCCGAAAATTGACGTATCCGCTTTACCGACGTCTGGTAGAATAAAACGCGCAGCCGCTCTCCCGGCGTCAATGGGTTAAATATCTTGTATATTTTATCAGCTTTCATTGTGATTTGTAAGTGTTTTCTGGAGTAGAATGAGGGAAAGTTTATCAAAAGTTGAAGATGTCTGTAAAAATGTCAACTCGACTATTCTGTCTGTCAGGTTCTGTGGTTTATTGCTTGATCTCTGTAGATTTAATGTATGTAGTGAAAGCTCGCACTGCCGTTCATTTTTCCCAGAAGGTTTTCCTGCCAACATGGCAGTGTAAGCTCTGTAGGACATTCACACTGGCTCCACTCTGCACCCTTTGAGACTACGTCAATTATTTGAAAGCAGTCCGTGAACCCACAACAACGGTTCTGCTGTGCTGATAAAGGCCACATCAGAAAATTACGTCTAAACAAGAAATGAAACTTTTGAATCCAACACAGGAGTGACAGAATGAGTCGTTCTTCACCAGAAGAGAGTTTCCTGTGAGTTCAGAGATCATCTGATGGAGATGGAGATGAAGTGATGGATGCCTGTGGTGGGTTTTGAAGAATCCTCACAGCAAAGGAGCCCAGAATGTCAGGTGGAAGAGTAAAACAGTGCACTAAGAGCCAGGCACGTGTGTGTGTGTGTGTCTGGTATGAACCATTAACTCTGGGCACAATTTATTGTCAAGTGCATTAATAAATTGATAGGTTCATCTTTTAACCTGTCAAACCATAACATCCATTTTCAATGACATTTGCCAAGTGATTGCTCACTCACTGAAGGGCGTGTTGTGTATTTTCAGAGGCTGCATCTCATGTTCTGTGTTCGGCCACCCAGAGTGGGGTTGGTGATCCTCTGGGCAGAATAATCTGCTGTAATCTCTCTGTCTGTGATCTCACCACATAGTAGCTGTGAGTTGCATTGGTGGCAGAAGCTATGGCTGGAGTGGACAGTCATAGCAGGGGCAGTTGCAAACAGGGCATGGGCTTAAAGGGGTCAAGGTCATTGTAACTGTGATTCAGCTTAAAAACATGAATTACCAAACTGCTTTTATGTATAAGCAGATAAGACCTGAAAAAAAGAGCCAGAAACAACAGACATTTTAGTCAAGTCAGATATGCTTGCCAGCATTAGTCATTTTAGTAATAATGCACTTTAATAATGAAGATGAAGTACTGAACAACATGAATGTAGATTTTAGTTTTATCCTAGGCACCAATCAAACTTAATTCATTCAGCTAGCAGTTGGCTCTGCCCTTCAATTATAGTGGGAGTTCTTGAGTTAGCAGCTACAGTAGAAGTCAGCAGCTACAGTAGCAGCTAGCAGCTAGAGCAGGTACCTATGGTAGGTGTTAACGGCTAGAATAGCAGCTGGAGTGGGAATTTGCTACTTGTAGCTAGAGTAGCATCTATGGCAGGATTTAGCCGCTAGAATAGCAGCTATAGCAGCTGGAGTGTGAGTTAGCAGCTAGAGTAGTAGCCAACAGCTGTTGTGCTAAGATAAAAACACAAACAAATAGTTAAGTGCTCTCCACTTAAATATAGAGTACATTCCAAGTTCAGTTCAGTAGACTTGTGGATTTGTGGATGTCAGTGTCACTCTGGTGAACAAAGATTGTTGGGAGAGGAGTGGGGGATGGGGGCTGGATTTGAATTTCCATCAGCCATGTTTTCATCTTTATCTTGGAAAATATCTGACTCATCCAAGAGACACGCATGAAAAGGCTCATAACAAGCTGCTGTCATGCACTGAATGACGGAAAGCTTTTGTGAAGAGCTTTAATTTGAATACAATGTACATATGCTAATATGATAATGATGTTGCTTAACTCACTTAACTTGACAGGTTTAATAAGAGTTCAGCAGCCAGGTCAAAAGAAGTCACAAAGCTTTATTACAAATCCTGAAATGTGAGTGCGGCTGTGATTGCTGTAAATGCTCATGTACTTTTCAGTCTCCCATGCCTCGTCTTCTATTTTCTCCTCTTCCGTGTGTCATTGCTGCTTTATTCTTATCCTCACTCTGTGCAACTCCAGTGGCCAAATGCCCTCTCTTTGCCCATGTGGCGTGGCGCCAATGCCTTGCCCTCAGATCGCAGCCTCTCTCGTGCAACGCACTATAAATGTCAACATTAAAATGCAAGCGAGCTCGAGCGTGCCTCTGTTTTTCCCTCTGTGATTGCCTGACAAACAAAGCAAGCCAAGGCAAGTGGAGAAGGCAGGGCTGTCTCTGGACATGTCATTTGAGATGTGTCAGTTACGGGGCATGTTGCCCTGAGAGCATGCCCCTGCCTGAGAGTGCTTCATAATAAATGCCACTGTGCTCGATGAGTCAACCCGTAGCGGTAGAGTGCAGCTGTGATAATATGGTCAGCTAATAAAAGTAGCACCCTCTCTGCAGTTTGCAAGTCCTCTTTCCTTTCATCTCCCCGTAATGCCACCCCCACACTGGTAGCAATCAGGCAGGTGCTAAATGCTTGGGTGAGGCACAGCTCATGGTTGGTTGGTTGGTGGGGGGGGGGGGGTTAGTATTGGTGGGCTCAGGGTGGAAGGGGAATGAGGGGAGGTTTGAAGTTGCACGTGGAAATAAGCATCTGTGGTTGCTTGGCAGAGGAGGAAGCGGGGGAAGCAAATTACTGTCATTCTCCACTAAGGCAGAGGACTGTGTACGCATGTGTGTGTGTGTGTGTGTGTGTGTGTGTGTGTGTGTGTGTGGGGGGGTGTGTGTGTGTGTGTGTCTTGCATTGGGAGAGAGGCCGATTGACACAGGCAGGTTAATCATTAACTTAGTGAACTGAAGAGAATAAAGAAAAAGGAGTGTGTGTACTGTATGTGTGGGCAAATGGCTGGGAGAGTTTTTTTTTTTTTTTTTATAAAAGTCAGTTAAATGAATGTGTTGGCTCGTTCCCTCAGAAAAGCCTGATTACTACAGTGACGTGGAAGGAAAGGAGAGCTGGCTCTAGGGCGAAAAACACACACACACACACACACACACACACACACACACACACACACACACACACACAACAAAACAGCTGATGTGGCAGCAGCATTTCCCTCAGACAGGGTCGTTGTTGTGATGACTGTTAATGAATAATCGATGGCAAGAGTCGGTCACTGCGGGGAAATGTATGCCAATCTCCTCTACACTCTTGTTCAGACTTTAAGGTTTAATTAAACTAATCACACACTGATTCCAAAGCTCTTTGAAGCTTGCTGTATTAATGACTTGAAATCGGTCTCTCTCTCTCACTCTTTTGTTGCACAAATGTGTTCCGGCAAAGAGAGAAAATGAAGTGCTGCTGCAAGAACAGTCTGCACACAGGGATTCTCTTTTAGATGATGCACAGTGTTAATTTAATAACCCCAGTCATAGAAAATGCAATAATACCTGTGTACACAATCTCTCAGCCAAAACACAATTCAGCTGGATGTTACACAGTGGCTGCACATGCAATAAATGAGCTTTACATTTCCAAGTCAGCGGCTGGAACTCTGAGTCGTGCAAAATGAATCACAGTCCTGATGTTAACATATACCCTGTGTCAGTGCCTCAGAATGGTCTGGCTGCACCTATTGTCATTCAGCTACAGAGGGAAATAAAAACAATTTGGCTTGTGTGTAATTCTTTAAAGCTCACATAGAGTGGTCCTGTTGCACATATATGTTAGTTATGGAGGTCTACTTACATACATTAACTTGTTTTTATGGTCAAAAACCTCCTAGTTGATGTAAATGAGCCGATAGAAATCCTCTTTTCTGACGCTGTTTCCCAGCCGCGAGATTTGAGACTCAACTCTCTCACCCAAAAGACAGAGTCTTGTGATTGGCCAGTACCCGGAAGTGACATATTCGGCACACCCGCTCTCAGAGGCGCAGCTCCCCCCTCTGGAACGGTGGATGCACTGCTACTCATTATCAAAACATTGTTTTAACAATGTTTAAAAATAGCTTCTTCACGACTCCCCGCCGCAGTCCCTTTGACGACCTTTGACCCAGAGTCAGACCCAGAGTCATGAAACACCTCCACAACGGACGTTATTCTTCTTCTGCGTTTCAATGTACGCAACCGGATGTGCCCGGACTAGTGCCCGGAGCAGGAGGATCTGCTCTTCAGGAGAACCAGTGTTTACGTAACCGGACCGGGTTTTTTCAGAGATCTCGCTGAGCCTGAGATTACAATAAAACACAGCGTTCTCAGCAGTGGCTGAACTGTTTCTTTAGAAACTTCAGGGCTTCATAAACAAGGTAATGACGCAGATACACACTAAAAAACAGAGTTAATTGGAACTTCCGGTCTAGGTCCGCTTTAAACATATTCCTACCCTGCGTCCTGGACAGTGCTGGACTCAGACTGCAACAATAATTCCCCTGCAACATAATGTCGGAGGGATCATTTTCAGCTGGAGAGGTGATTCTCATTATAATGGATGATTTTTACCATTTTCTTTACCATCAGTCAAATACTGTATATAAAGACAGGTGACATCACACTGCCACAAAAGTGAGATATAGTTGCAGCCGTGTTCCGGGGCTACTACATGTAAACCGGTCACAAAAACGGTTCGTTGTACACACAGTTGCATATTTCTCTACCCTTCAAGCTTAATTTTTACCGTTGGCATTAACGTCAACTGTAACATGTAGCACTAATGTTTTCTCCACCGTCTTTACAATTGTACACTTGAGTAATACCAACGAGAAACCTGCCAGTTCGGTTTGGTACAGTACGCAATGGTAAATTACTTGGTTAGGCTTGCGTTTAGACTGAGATCAGTACCTTTACTTGGTAGGTGTGGTTGCCAACATGTGAGAAAACCTTGGAGTGAGACTTTGTGGCGTGCAGGGCATATATATGGCTGCTCCAGTCAAGGTTATCACCACACACCCAATAGATTTATTTATAGTAATATTTTATGCATCCCAAGCTTATAATGAATTATATATTTGCTTAATACTCCATACAATAATAGTACTTTAAAAAAATATAGCTGAGCTGGTGGAATCAATCCTGCAAACTTCTGGACACAAGTCCCCCTTACTTAACCACCAGGCCACCACTGTTATTCACTTGTGAAAGACGCAAAAGAAGAAGTATGCTGTAATATTGCCGGTTGGTGATTGGAACATGGTTGGAAACAGTGGTGGGTAGATTAGCCAAAAAATTTACTCAAGTCTTACTTTAAGATAATAAGTATTCATTTAGTAGAAGTAAAAGTACTCATGAAAATAATTACTCGAGTAAGAGTAAAAAAGGTTTCTCTGGGGACGGAGACTGAAAAAAGCCCCATATTCAACAGCAACCCTGAACCTGAAGTACTGACACGTTGTACCAAGCGTACACCTATGGATGTTAAAAACACGGACTGTGTGTCTGTCCAATGAGCAACGACCCTGGTCGAGAGCAGATAGCTTTTCCGTTTTGAGTTAATGTTTTTGTGTTTGCTGCTTTTTGTCTTTGTGTTTTTTGATTTGCGTTTGTGTTTTGCACCTCAGGGCCACCGTACAAAATAGACAAAACATAATATAAAACAGCAATGATGAAATTAAGATAATATTAATAATAATTTAAATGAAACAATAAATAATGTCTTTAAAATAAAAGAAATAACTGTTGAAATAATGAAATATAAATAATAATATAAAAAATAAATGAATAACAATAATAAATTAATTATTTGAAAAATTAAATACATCACCCTTACATAACTAAAAGTATAATAAATTAGGATTATCCAATTTGGATACATCGGCACGGTAACCAAGTATAAGTATTGGTTGGCCGCTCAGCTGACAGCCAGTTGGCTGCATTTGATTGGGAAGATTTTATCAGCTAAATAGACACGTTATAGAAATGTTGGCTGAAGACGTTCCGGGAGAAGTAGAAGTAACAACCGATACTTAGCCAAATGGAACGCCGTAAAAGTATATAAAGTATAAATAAGTATATATAAGTAACATATACTCGAGTAAAAGTAAACATATATTGCAATAAAACTACTCCTAAAATTAAAATTTTTCCAAAACAACAACATCAAAGGTCCTTGTTCTAACCGGGTCACGAACCCAGGTCTTCTTGCTGCAAAGGCAATAGTGCTTCATAAAGTCTACATTGTCAGTGGTTTGGAAACATGGTTATACTTTGGTACCTCAGAGGTTGTTGTTAGGATTTAGGAAACAATAATAGGCAGTAAATGGAAGAGGAGGAGGACGCTGTGTGAGATGAACAGCCAATGGCAGGCTTATATCCACAGCCTACAACAGTGACTCAGCCTAACACAGGTCTGTCTCTGAGGATTTAAGCGTGGAAAGGCAGCTCAGGTAAACAGGAGCTACATGAAAGATGACAGCTTTAATGTGCATCTCTCTCTCCATCTGGACAGAGAGGGTTTGTTGTCTTTTGTATGAGAAGGATTCACTCAGCTGGCACAAATCCTCTTCTCTCTGAAAACCTCTGATCATCACGTCGTTGACGACAGTGAAGCGCTCCGGGGAAACTGCTTTCCCATAATGAACCCAAGAGAGCTGCCCACAGCCTGACTTCATAATCACCGTGTGTGCACTGCGTGTGTGCGTGTCTCTCTACAGTTGTGAGGACATTCTTGGGTGGTCCTCACCACTCACTTTAGAAAGCTTTTTGTGCAATGTACACAGTAAGACAGAGGACTGAGATGCAGGTGAGGTGAAACAGCTATGGTCCAGTCAAAAAAATCACACTTTAACACAAAAACACTTTAATCCAGTGGAAGCCAAAGTCATACACAGGAAATCAGTCCAAACCAAACAAAGGCAAACAAATCAGACAAGGACGAGGCACAAATCCAAAAACCAAAAATACGAGCACGGGTGAAAGATTAACAGTATAACACTATAAAAACATGACAGAGAAATGCACACTCAGGAAACAAAGACAACCTGGCAGGGAAATGTGATGAATGCTGAAAACAACAGGAACAGGAAGTGAGCCTGGTCAAGTAAATGACGGGAAAACTAAACCTTGTGGGGACATTTTGTCTGGGCCCCACAACTTTAACGAAAGGGCTTTTTTCAGGGTGAAGACCTGGCTTTAGGGTAAGAATTGGATTAAGGTTATGTCTGTCCCAAAGGTCAGCACTGAATTGGGAAAAAGGCTTTTGTTTGTTTGTTTGTTTGTTTTCCTGGAATGATCTGCAGAAAGATTTGAAACGGGATGTTTTCAGGATAATGCTGGACCGGAGGCAGACACATCTTTGGAGATGGGTTTTATTGATTATGGTTGTGATACTGAAAATTGCTTATTAGGTTTCTTTTTACTTCACCCCACGGATTGGGAGTGAAGTATTGTTTTTGGCGGCTCTGTGTCTGTCTGTTTGTTTGTTTGTTTGTTTGTCTTTCCGCACTTGCCTCTATGACCAACAGCGGGCGTCAGATGCTTGATGCGTGAATGGGGTCAAGTGTCTGCCATCTCTGATTGCCTTGCTTAAATAATGTTTTTATATATGCATATGTGTGGCTGCTGACTGTTTGTCTGTAACCATGTTGTGCTTTGTTTGTTTGTTTGATTGTTTTTTTGTAAATAAAAACTGGATAAATAGGCAATGCATTATGTCTATGATGTGTCCTCACTAAGATAGAAAAACAAACATTTGCGTGTGTGTGTGTGTGTGTTTTGCCTTTTTATAGTGTTTGAGTGAAAACAAAAGAGCTTCAGTGTTAATGCTCATCTGTGTGTGATCGCTTAAGTGCTACATGGGGGTGTGTTTTGCCAGTGTGTGTTTGTGTGCGTGTGTGTGTGTGTGTGCGTGACAGACTCAGCCATGTTAAACATTAACTCTCTCTCTCTCTGTGTGCATGAGTGAGTCACTCTGAGAGGCTTCACCAGCTATATTGAGCTCTGTATTAAACAGGAGATGGAATAATGGTCTCTTCATCATCAGCTCCCCCTGAGATCACAATAGTAAACTGTCATGTGCATTAGAATTCACGACATTTTGCCAAACTTTGCCTTTGAAAAATCGATGTTCAAAGACGCTGCGTCGACGTGAGGCCTTTTCACCGGTGACTTTCTGGGATGAGCTCCATCATCCATCCCCCAGTGCATCATAAACAAATGGTAGATACTCTCCACCAGGAGAAGGAGGAGGCAGAGAGGGGGGAAAGAAAGAAAAATAAAAAGAATACGGGACTTGGAATGGAAGTGGAAGTGGAGCGTGGAGGAGGAAACAACTTGACAGGGCATCTTATCTTCACTGTGTTCTTCACAGTGCTCTGGATTTAAGCTACTCCCTGAAAGGTGGAACATTGAATTCATGCAGCAGGTTTCTTTGCCTCTCTCTTTTTTTTTGTTTTCCTTTCTGCTCTCGATGGAGGAGGAAAAAAAAGGCAGAAGGAAAAAAAAAAACAGATACTATTCACGAGTCGTGTCATCTGGTAGCAAATCTTCAAACTGTGAATATCTGTTCCCTTTGTGTCTCATCGGCGAATAATAAGCGCACAAATGAGGAATGTCAAACAGGCAGCACTCGCTGGCTCGCAGCTGTCCAATCTGTATTCTAAACACTGACTAAAGGTTAGCTCTGCTGCCAACAAGTCAGCACGAGTCCCTGTGTGTGGTGAGAAAAATTCAAAATTCAAAAACTAAATTTAATCAGGACTCAACAGCATATGACGCAGAGCTCATAATATCAAGTTATAATTGTATTTTTTTTTTGCTTATGTGGATTGTGGATAAAGTGGATTATGTGGATTTGGATAAAGAGGGCGAGCCCGTAAATTGGTGCTGCTAGAAAATAATCCGGGACTTGATCAACCCCGGATGGGTCACCTGAGTGAGATAGAAATGATGTTGAACAGATCCTAAAAGATGTACTGTATCATGAATCTATTTTGACCTTGATTTTTTCTCAAAAAGAAGTTTGAAAGTTCGACCCCTTGACCCCTGCTGAAACAATTTTTTCAGACTCTACTCTAGTCCCTGTTGATTTAATGTAAAAACTGTAATATTTTAAATTACAGTACAATACAGCCATAGCAATAATTTTGTAACAGATGAGTAACATAATCTTATTTCTAATCACTGAGTAAAAGATTTAAAGGTGCCATATGCCTTTTAGGTTTCGTTTTCTGACGTAACTGGCAACCCGTGGTTGCTCGGCAGCTGAGACTCTACTGGCTGCAATGATTGGTAGATGGTGGTAGGTGGCGCCACATGCCAAAACATGATTTCAAAATATAAACATGATTTGCAGTCTGAAAAATATTTTCTTTAATGCAAATATTTTGTCTGTACTGTTGTTGTTGTTGAGTTCAGTTTGTTATATGAACATTATTCCTGAGTCTCTGTGACATATTAGGAGGATTTTATGGCCAGTTGCTTTAGATTTATTACATAATGCACTTTTAATAATACTCATAGAAACGTGCCACAGTGCCTTATTGTATGTTCTCTACATGTGTGCGTGGCTTTTCTCTTCCTCCCCAGTCCAAAAACATGAAATATAGGGATTAGTTAAATTGGTCACTCTAAATTGAAAGTAAAATGACTTTGTCTCTAACCCTAACCCCCCCGTGAGGATAGAGTGGTAAAATGGATGGATGGATTAGGTATTACACTAATTGTACACTGCTTATATCAATGTGGTGTTTGTGTGTGTGTGTGTGTGTGTGTGTGTGTGTGTGTGTGTGTGTGTGTGTGTGTGTGTGTGTGTGTGTGTGTGTGTGTGTGTGTGTGTGTGTGTGTGTGTGTGTGTGTGTGTTATCTGAACATCACAAAACAATCATCTTTGTTATCAGGGGATAATGGCCTGGGATCTCATGATAATGAGATAAATTAATGTGTTATTTCAGGATAATAGATCTCGTTTCCCCGAGTGATGACGAGTTAATTCATGTGTTCATCACATGACGAGCAGGATGGTGTGATTGTCTGTAAAGCTTCTCCTAAGATGAAAACTGACAGACACACACACACACACACACACACACACACACACACACACACAGGTTAGACTGAACATCAATAGATTCTTCGTTTTGTGACATTTTCAGCTGTCAGAGCCTCCGAGCTGCTGCTGGCGCTTCACTTCCCCAACTCTGATAAATAAAGAAATGATTAGTAAAGAGGGAAGAAGAACCTTTTTAACTTTTGTTATCTCGTCATCATGAGACAACTGGCCATGTTATCCCGCGGTCATGAAATAAGATTATTCTGTGCTCTTGAGATAACAGAATTAAAGCAGAGGCTTTAAAATTCAATGTCAAAATCAGTGCCAGAAACTGATTTGGGTCCTTAAGACTTTATCTGTTAAACACCTGTACATGTGAAGCTGAATGGGCTCCTTAATGAAACCCTTCAGCCACAAGCTGTAGAAGCCACAGATCACTTTTTGGCAACGGTAATACTGCCTGTTTCTGGTTACACTCAGTGGTCTAGTGACTTAATATCTCATTAGTAATGATTATTACTTAATATCTCTTTATTATGATATAGCATCTAATTATGACTTACTTTCTTATTATTGTGACTTACTATATTATTATGATGGCTTAGTATCTTATAATTGTGACTTAGTATAATATTATCATTATTATGACTTAGTATACTATTACTATAAAAATAGTATCTCATTATGACTTACTATCTCAGAATCATGACTTACTATATGACTTAGTATACCTTTATTATGACTTACTATCTCAGAAGTATGACTTATTATCGTATAATTATGACTTAGTATACCTTTATTATGACTTAGTATCTTACAATTATGACTTAGTATACCTTTATTATGACTTAGTATCTTATAATTATGACTTAGTAGGGGGGGTTGGGTACAGAGGAAGAGAGGGAGAGATGCACAGGCAACAATAACAATGACAGTGTCTAAATAAATTGATACAAAGCAGACAGAACTTCACAGAACAGAACATAAACAGATTTTGACTGACATTTATTTGTTAACAGGTATGGTTTCTAGTAACCGTTAACGACCATATGAAGTGAGGGTAACCAGGTTTACAACAGCTATATCAGTTCAGTTTGATCTTATATTGTAGTGGGGTGTGTGCTTGTGTGTGAGCATGAGCATGTGTGTATTCCCACCAGGCTGACAGGGAAGTATTTATATTTAGGCTTTTAAAGCACTGATGCCGTTTGATGGTTTTGCCTATAAATGGCAGATTTTGATTTATTTGCAGTGTTTCTTCTATGTCAAGCCACAGGCTGTGCAGTGGGTTGGGTTTAATCAATTTTTGGACATGCTGAAGCTTATTTGCTAGAAAGTAATTGTGGGAGTTCAGAAGAATAGGCTTGTGTTTTTTGGAGGGTTTTTAAGCTAATGCGTGCTGGTTTGTTTTTCCAGAGGAATTTAGTTGTGGCAGAGTCTAGTGATTTAAACCAGATTGGTGAAGGTTGGGTGGGGATCTTAAGAAGAGGTAATTGATTTTTGGTAAAATCTTAATTTTTATAGTGGCAACTCTTCCCATAAGTGATATAGGTAGAGAATTCCATCATAGGAGGTCATCCTCTATTGATTTAAGTAGTGGAGTATAGTTTATTGTGTTAGTTCTGGCAGCCTGGAGGAAACATGTATACCCAGATATCTGATGTTTCCTGACTTCAGAGGGCTTGATGGTGATGGTTTGAAGCTATAATTAATAGGTAGGATAATTGATTTTGTCCAGTTTATTGAGTAATCTGATATGGCTGAAAATGTATTAATAAGTGAAATGGTTTCGGAGAGAGAGCTTTGTGAGTTTTGAAGGAAAAGCAACACATCATCAGCATAGAGGCTTATTTTGTGATGTATTTTTGTTGTTTGAATTCCTTTAATATTTTTGTTTGCACGGATTGCTGCTGCGAGTGGTTCAATAAAGACGGCAAACAGTGACGGAGAGAGTGGGCAACTTTGTCTGTTGCACCTCTGGAGGGTGAAACTTGGAGAAGTTTGATCATTTGTCCGGACAGAGGCGCTGGGTGAACTGTTCACAATTTTGATCCAGGAGATAAAGTTTTCTCTGAATCCAAATTGTTGCATTGTAACAAGAAGGAATTCCCAGTTTACTTTGTCAAATGCTTTTTCTGCATCTAGTGAGACCACTGTTGCTTTAAGTTTATTGATTGTGCAGTAGTCTATAATATTTACTAGTCTGTGTGTATTAGTAGTTGAATGTCTATCCTTAATGAATCCTGTCTGGTCTGGGTGGATTATGAAGGGGATGATTTTTTCCAATCTCCTTGCTAGGGCTTTGCGTTTATGAGTGAGATTGGACGATAGCTGGATGAGAGTGAGGGGTCTTTCTCTGGTTTGAGGTGGAGACAGATATGTGCTGTGTTTATGTGTGGGGGAAGACTGCCACTTTCCTTAGTTTCTATGACCATTTTATAGAATGTTGGTGCTAGTGTAGGCCAAAATGTTTTGTAGAATTCCACTGGGAATCCATCTGGTCCTGGGGCTTTCCTGTTTGGCATATGATGTGGGGCTTCATTCATTTCAGCTATTGTGATATGGGACTCCATAGACTTGACCTGCTCATTATTAAGTTTTGGTAGCTCTATGGAGTTTAAAAATGTCTGTACTAGATGAGTTATTGTTTGATGAATATAAGTTTTTATAGAATTCTCTAAAAAATTCTTCCAGTGCATGGGTTAATTTACCAGGTTAATTTATGGGTTGATTTAATTTTTATGGAATGAATAGGTTTTTTTTCTTTATTTAGTTTAAGTTGCTTTGCTAGGTATCTACTGGATTTATTGCTGTGTTCAAAATGTTCTTTCTTGTAGTAGGAGTAGGAGATTGTTCTATCATATCTCATTATTATGACATCACATCTCATTATTATGACTTAGTATCACTTGGGAATGCACCCCCCCCCCCTTTTTGTTTTCTTACATGTGGGGGAAATGGGTTTCCATAGGTCATTTTCATTAAAAACACGAATTAAATATAATACAATTCATCATGTGCATACTTGTCTTGTGACACTCTTCACACAAAAATCAGATTAATCTGTAAAAAAAAAACTGTAGACAGGAAGTTAATAACAGGACAAACCAATGAAAACAACCTCCTTGGTGCTGGTAAAAATAAAGTAGTGAACATGGTCGTTCTGTATGTTGTTCCTGTACATCAGCTCTTCTTGGAGCACTGGATTCCATCTTGGAACTGAATTCAGATCAGTGACGTGTGGTGAGCTCTAGGGTAGGTAGGCAGTCACAGACCAAGACGTACACACACTAAATTAGTGTTTCATACGTTGCAGTCAGTGCACCATGCAATCTGAGAATATCAAGATTGTAGTACTGTACTATAACAGAAACTTAAACTGTGTGTGTGTGTGCGTGCACATGTGCGTTGCGTGTTAAAGAGAGGGAGGGCGGTAGAGAGAGAGAGTTAGTTCAGACTTCCTTAGTTCATTTGAAGATAAAGTCCATGCGCCGTTCCTTCTTCCCAAAGTTGTCGATGACAGAGTTATAAAAGTCTCTTTGGTCTTCAGTCTACAGAGTTTACAGTTGCTCTGTCCTTTTTCTTATTTCACTCTTTTTAAAAAGTACATATAACTGTCTGTCCCTTCCTTTGGAGAAGGTCCGGTAGCTCAGGCGTGGGTCTCCTCTCTAATAAAAGCTTCCGTTTTTCATCAAATGCCAGCCTTAAGAAATGTTTAAGCCTCTCTTGTAGAGCCATCATTACACCTCCCGCTAAATTGCTGGACGCAAAACAGCGAGAGGGCGTGACGGTGTGTTGACAATTCACAAAAGCAATGTGAACGTAAATGCAGCACAAACACAGTACAGTTACGTCAAAAGGCGGCGTAGCTATCGGAGGTCTTTGCCTTTGGTCTGTAATACAACGCAATGGCACTGCCTAGGGTTGGCACTGCCTACCCTGACTGCACGTCACTGATTCAGATGTGATCTTAACGACTTCTCACTAGGACACACTTGAGTTTTAATGACTCATCTATGAGAGTATCAGTGTTTATACTGTAGTTCATACAGTACATTTTTGCAAAACAGAGAAGTTGCCAACCACTGGTTTCCTTCCCTTTCCACAATCTGCTGTTTCGAAAAAACACACCAAAACAACTGTTTTGCAAAGTTAATGAGGTTGTAACAAAGCGATTAATCAATACCTCCTGTTATGAAAGTAATCAAAAAAACATTAGCAACAGCAAACCTTTGTTCCACAGGTCCAACATTGCTTCTTTTTTTTCTCCTAAATTATTAATGCTGCAGTATAGTATATCTGAATTCTGAGCTGCAGAGTGCAGCCATTAAACGTGTAAAAAAAAAAGTGTCTGACATGGCCACATTCATTCAGACTGACCTCATGCACCTTGTTTGAAAGCTGTTTCATGGTCTAATTGTTGTTCATGGAGAATATTAATGCGCCACAGTGTCTGTGGCCGGCAAAAGGCCAAGGTGAGCTCTGCTGCTGCTGCTGAGCAAGGCTATTGGTGTCAAAATACAACATGTTTTGGGCGTCAACCTTGCACACACTTTAGCAGAACATGTAAACATTTACACAGGGGGTATGAGTCAACCCGTTTTTTTCTTCTTCTCCAAACCCTACTCTCCTCCTCTTTCAGGGGTTGTTCTCAATCTCTTCTTTCAATGTGTGTGTTTTTCTGTTGCTCTTTCACTGATCAGCCTTCCTGTTGCTGCAGAGCAACTGTGAACAGTGAGATAAGGAGCGTGAGAGCACATTATTGGGGGGGGGGGGGGGGGAGACAGAGAGAGAGACAGAGAGACGAGTAACAGACAGGCGACAACCTGAAGGGCAAAAAGTCTGGTTAATTAGGTCGTGCACAGAGGTCATTCCAGGACTCCAGCAGCGGGAGCTGCAGAGGTGAAATGGCCTCAATCTGAGGGAACTCCTTCTGAGGCTGAGGGACAGACACATCTCAAACCTGCACGGGCAAGGATTAAGACCTGCATAAATCCTTAGAACAAACTAACTGGGGAAACTGGAGCTTAAGCATCCAGGCCTCTGAGGATCAACAGCACTGGATATGCATGCTGATGCACTTTGACTCCGCTGGCATGAAACGTGTGGGGGGGGCCGGACTAAAGGGAGGATCGGGCTGTTATTGGATCCTGTGTTGCACTGAGGACAGTTTTGCCTGAGACTTGAGCCAATGTGCTAAAAAAAATAGACGAGGGTGGTGGTTTGAGTGGTACGACGTGGGAGGGAGGGACGAGGGACGAGCTACAGGCCATTCAGAGAGCGAGGCGGCCAATATCCAGTCGAGGCTGGGGGAGTTTGCGGCTCCGGCAGGGCCAGAGTGGGCAGCGATGAGTCAGAGGAAGCTGACACGACAGCTGAGGTTGTGCGAGAGTCCTGAGGGTCTGGCTCCGGCGCCCCCTCTCACCTCACCTCTGTCACCGCTCGATCAGTCTCGAGAACACGGGGGCTCTGCTCTGTTTCGCCGAATGAAACTGAACCGCAGTATTCAGGAGCACAGTCGCTCGTCTCACTATTTCTGCAGGTACAGTTCTGCATCCAAGCCACTGACCTATACTTTTCCGCTCAACCCTTACTAACCCATCTATATATGTTCACACACACACACACACACACATATATATATGTGTGTGTGTGTGTCTGTGTGAAGATATTTGTGTTTGTGTCTGTGAAATGACTCACAAAGTAAATAATTCCTCCCTGCCCACACTGCAGTAACATTTGTCAGATGGGTTAGATTTGGGGCAACGTGCATGATTTTAGAAACACCAGTATCATAATTACTCTGAGGGATATAAATAAATAAAAACAGGGATTAGTGCAGGCATTTGTGCTTTTCATTACTCATTAAATGATAATGTCACCTGTTGTCGCAAGGCCTTCTGGGGACAGGACAGGAATGGCTCCTAATTGGCCAATTTTTTGTGTGTAACATCTAAAAATATCCGCACTTCACTCTCAGTTTTGGAAGTTAAAGTGAAAGGCGTCCATAACCCATGTTGATGACAAAAGTTTGGGAGGCGTCGTCGAGATAAAAGTTGCTCCACTTTAAAAATAGACGCCGCAGCGACACCGCAGTCTGCTTCACTATGTGTTTACTTATGCTGACGTGTGACTGGCTGCAGTCACATATTTTGATTTATCTTTGTGTGCAGAAGTCTTGTTGCTGTTTTGGTGGGAAAAATAATTCAGCAGTGTACTTCTCTCTATGACACCAAACTCCTTGTTAAATAAGTAGTAACTTAATTCCTGAATCTTTTTTCCTTTCAGGAAAACTTAATCTGAGGTTGTTGTTGTTTCTTTTACTAAAGGCTGCTGTGGAGAAGTTTAAAGTTTCAAACTGCAGATGTTGGAGAAAAAAAGAGTAACCCGAGAAGTTTGTTGTTGTCTCTACTAGGGTCCATGTGTAAACTCACCATGACATCATCCGTTGTCAAGGCCATGTATTCTGGTCAGTGCAACAGTGTGAATTGAAACCAGGAGATACCATATCTGGAAGAGCACAGGGGTGGGAGAGGGGTGGAGCTGCAACCTACACCTGCAACCAAGCACCTATTGCATGGCACTAGCTGTCCATCACATGGTGCCTTAAAACGTCTTCAGTCAGAAACAAAAAGTCACATTTGCTGCCTTAACCTAACAATAAGGTGGATGTTGTTTTCCATCAGCAGCTTGTTACTAAGACAAAAGCGTGTGAGATATGTACTGTTAATATTTACTGTGCATTGTTGCAGTTTTAAGAATTACTGTTGCTTCTACAGAACAATAACATATGATATTAGTTATTTTACAGACATTTACTCTCCAAGCATTGCTGTCTTCATGACAAGAGCAGTGTTTATATTTGTATTTTTCAAACCAAATATTTAGTTTTAACTGTCAATTCTAGCAACCGAATCTATTTGAATATGTTTATGTTTTTTGTTTTTTTCATATCCATATGCAATTTAATTTTTTTTGTGTGAAGATAAGAAAATCATTTAAAATCAGATTTGTTAAATCATCTGCTGGGCCAGATACTGATGCTGCCAGGCCAGTTTGGACCCACAGGCCAACAATTGCTGGCCACTGCCACAGACAATCTTCTGGTTTGAAAAGAAAGTGAAGAGATAGCAATTAACCACCAGGTGGCGACTCTGCTGGTGGCAAAAAAAAAGGGTTAATGGCTGCAATCAGGCCCTGAGGGCAGTTGTCTTTCAACTGGAAGGTTGTTGGTTCAATTCCTGTCTCTGTGTCCTTGAGCAGAACATGTTGTATGAAAGATGCTGCATAAAGAGCCTGTTTCAGAAAAGGAAGATCATTTGGCAAACCTACCATATCAGAGTCCTAAAAATATGATAAATATTAATGATCACATATTAATGGCTACAGTCCAAAATTCACTTCATGTGTACAATTAAAGTACAACTTACTTACTTTAATCACAGCCACTGTCTGTAAATGAATATCCATTTTTTTGTGATAGCAGATACATTTGTTAACAATATGTTTCCTTTGGGTTTGAGAAACATCTCAATCATCACATCTCTCCATCACGCTCGTCCTCCACACAAGGGTGATTTGGTTCATTTTGCTCTCGTAAGTGGCTCCAGAAGACGACTTATCACTACAGTGTGACTCTCACGGGGCCAACGGTGGCAGTCTGCCGGTTTAACAGCACTGCAGAGTTGCAGCTGTATGGCTTTAATGCTGCGGCATTTGTCACATATTTCTCTCTCTACAACTTCCCCGCTCAGCAAACGAGAAACACGAAAGGAGGACGGTGTCAGATGATTGTGTTCGGTGTTTGTTTGTTTTTTCCTCCAGATCAGATAAGAGCAGCGGCGAAAAACAAACACTTAGATTGAAAATGTAACAGACATAAACAGAATTTTCCTCTCTCTGTCTTGTCTGACCCTTCAGCTTCGATTCGGAGAATGGTCCCTCACCAGGCCGCAGTCCCATGGATTCGCAGGCGAGTCCTGGGGTGGTGCTGCACCCGTCTTTCCCCCAGAGTCAGCGCAGGGAGTCCTTCCTGTACCGCTCTGACTCTGACTACGACACGTCACCCAAAACCATGTCACGCAACTCCTCTGTCAACAGTGAGGGGTAAGAATGAAGCCATCAACGTGGATCCATCACTCAGCAGACACACACACACACAAACACACACACACACACACACACACCCACACACACACACACACACACACACACACACACACACACACACACACACAGACTCCACATCATCGTAATCAACACAGTCGCACCACAACTGTAATTATGCAAACAAAATGCTAATGACATCGTGATTAATTATCTGCTGTTGTCTTTCTGAGCTGATATTAACATCCGATCTCGTGACTCCATGGAGTCTGAACGCTCCTAAATATGATCACAGAAAAAAACAAGGCAATCAGAGATGACAGACTTCACGCAACAAGCCTCTGTTGTTCATATTGGCAAGTGCAAGTGTGGAAGCACAAACAAATGAACAGACAGACACACAGTCACTAAAAACAATACTTAATTTAAGCAGTGGCGGCTCTTGAAGAAAATTTCAGGGGGGGCATTTTTTTCTGATAATGATTAAGGTGACCCATTTAATAGGTGCATAAAGCAAGACAGTATCAATGTGTTGTTGGGTGATTAACAGTCCTCCTTGTGTCCACTAGATGGCAACTTGATAAACAAATATTATTTACATGAATCTAATGTATGATGTAAAACAGCTAAAGCACAACCACATAAAGACAGGGGCAGCATATTAAGTCAAGTATTTATTCACTGACCAAGGATCAAGAGCTTTCACAACCTTTACCAGATACATACAACAAACATATGATGATATATATGAAGATAGTGCAGTCAAATTATTCATTAAGTGTAAAGGAAAATGCAGAATTGGATCTTTAGATGTGTTGATAAATGCATCTTACAATACTCTCTTACACAAAACAGTCCGATTGTCTGATTTGCGTGAAGTTTAATCTGCAGTTAAACCCTGAGCGATTAAAACATCAACAATGTTAGCAAACAAGCTAACGAACGTAGCTTCAAATGACTGATGTCCGCTGCTATGAGCTATAAACAGCTAACACGTATGAAAGCGTGAACTCTGTGGCACTGGTCAAACTACATGTACTTATCAGTTCGTGCTGGGACCGAATAAACGAGTGAAGAGAAGTTATTCCCTCCTCTCTTTGCTGGAGGGTATGGAGGGTATGTTTTTCGAAAAAAAAAATGTTTTAACATGACAGTCAATTGGAGAATTTTCGGGCGATTCTCCACATCTATCAAATCGCCCCAGAAGAGGCGGAACCATAAAACGTGACTGGAATCTGACGATTCTGATTGGACAATGACAGATAATATGTCTAGAACACTGATAATAACTACCTTTGCTGGCAGAGACGACTGAAAGGAATATTAGTACTAAGGATCTTTGGAATTGCTGAGGAAAAAAAATAATCTTTCTCCACTTAGTTGGGAGGGTGTCGCCCAAATCGTCCCTATACACCGTCCACCCCTGCATTGAAGTGAAAACAGGTGTCCGTAGCTCTCAAGAGGCAGGAGACTGCAGATATGTAGAATGTAGATGTGTAGATTTTTTGTTTTTTACCAACTATACTTATGTTCCCAACTTTCAACTTGAATAATTTCCATTAATTCCCACAAATTCCCATGGAAAGTTTCCAGCTTTGGAAATTTCCAGAATTTTGCAACCCTAGCCAGGAGTGTACGGTCCTATGTGTGACGAGCTCACTGAGGAACGGATGTTAAAACCAGGTCTGAACGTGTGTCAGGATCATTTCCCTGTTTAGATGGGTCACATGGGTCTTTGTAAACATGCAGCTCACAGACTAATTTATAAACACATATAAACACTGAGGGCATTCTCCTTTTTCTTTTCTCTTGTCTTTCTCAAACATTCCCCTGCAGGCACGCTGAAGACATGATCGTCACCCCTTTCGCTCAGGTATGCCTCAAGCATCTCATCTGATACGTCTAATTGCTGCAAATGACTAGAGAAGGGTCGTTAATTAGTGCAGTGAATTTCTTCCTCCCCACTCCCTCCCTCTCCTCTTCTCTCCCTACCTCCTTCTCTCCTTCCTACGCTGTCCGTCCGTGCCCCAGGTGTTGGCCAGCCTACGAACTGTAAGAAGCAACTTCACCATCCTCGCCAATGTCACAACACCCACTAACAAGTCAGTATCATGCTGTCAAACACACGCTTCCCCCCCTTCCCTCGACTCATGCTCGTCACGTCTGCCTGCTTTGTGTGCAGTGTATGTGCATATATATGTAAGTGTGTGTTTACTCTGTATCCTTGCTCTCGTGGGGAAAAAAACACATTTACCGTCAAGATTACCCAGTTTATCACTATCTGACGACCATACGCTCAAGGAAAATATGATCTGCATCGTTTTGGCCTCTCTCCAACTCTCGCTGAGGTGCAGAGAAACTCCGCACCTCAGCCAAAACGGCCCTGACTTTACCCAGACGATATGCAGACGCTCAATAAGACTAAAATTGATTTCCTTTGTAATGTAGTGGAGAGTAGGAGCTGGAGTTGGCAGGGCTTTAAGCACTGCATCAATAATATTTATATATATATATATATATATATATATATATATATATATATATATATATATATATACAGTACTGTGCAAAAGTTTCAGGCACCACCAGCTCTGTTGTTTTTTTCTGTCTGTCAAATCCTGTGATCGTGTGAATTTGGAATGAAGTGTTGCGACTTAAAGCTGCTCTTATATATTAGCGAGCTGTCAATGAGTTTAACTCATGCAACGTGTGTGTATGTAATGCTCAAGCAAGTCTTGAATAAACCTGCCGTAATAGATGTTTTTTACAGCAGATATTTCTTCAAATGAAATAGTAGGACAAACACAGGATTTACCAGTAACATTAATCAACATTCTGATTTTTTTTTTTAAACGACAAAAAAGTGCATACATATTTTCTGGATGTGTTCCAATAAAGTGATTTAGAAATAATGATCCTTTATTTTCGTTATAGCATTGCTAAAACAACACATCTAATGGTGGCCTAAGACTTCTGCACAGCACTGTATATGTATTATGAACCACAGAATTATCAGCATCTGTAATTATGCAGTGTTATGCCCTGAAAATGCCTCACTCACCACATAATTGTGAAGGCTGTTGTTTGAGCTCAGGCTTTCTGTGTCTCTGACTGTTTCTGGAAACTTCAATATTTTATATATTTCACGTAAAAGCAACTGTGGATTTTCTCCCCCTCTGTGAGAGAGCCCAGTCTTTTTTCTTTTTGCTTCATCCTGCAATGTTGAATATGTGTTGAACCCCAGCAGGGGGCAGCGGCGTGTTGTTGTTGTTCTCCTGCTGTAACGAGGTGTTTGTCCACAGGAGGTCACCAGTGACAAGCCAATCCACTGTTCCCCAAGCCACACTCTCTGGTATGTTGTCAACAACTAAACTCCTTAACGAGTAACAAAGACAGTTAGAGGAAATGAGGAGTCAAAGTAAAAGTATCTAGAAATACCCTTAAAAAAATTGAAATGGAACACTTTTGTTTTTACTCAAAGCTCGAAAACATTTTCTATATACACAAAATCACCATTTCTCTCAAATATTGTTCACAAATCTGTCTAAATCTGTGTTAGTGAGCACTTCTCCTTTGTCGAGATAATGACAGTATGAATATTGCATAGGAGTGCCTTAGGCTGGCCACAATAAAAGGCCACTCTGAAATGTGTTTTATCACACAGCACAATAACACAGATGTTGTAGGTTTTGAGGGACTGCAGGAATGTCCACCAGAGCTGTTGCTCGTGAATTTAATGTTCATTTCTCTACCATAAGCCGTCTCCAAAGACAATTTGGCAGTACATCCAACTGGCCTCACAACCGCAGACTGCGTGTAACCACACAAGCCCAGGACCTCTGTATCCAGCATGTTCACCTCCAAGATCGTCTGAGACCAGCCACCCAGACAGCTGCTGCAACAATCGGTTTGAAAACCATAGAATTTCTGCACAAACTGTCAGAAACCATCTCAGGGAAGCTCCTTCGCATGCTTGTCGTCCTTATCGGGGTCTCGCCCTGACTGCATTTCGTCGCCATAACTGACTTGAGTGGGCAAATGCTCACATTCGATGGCGTCTGGCACGTTGGAGAGGTGTTCTCTTCATGGATGAATCCCGGTGGATTGCTGTATATGACACCATGTTCCAGTTCCTGCCAGGAGATGTGTTGCACTGCGTGAGGCAAATGCTGGTCACACCAGATACTGACTGATTCCCCCCCCCCCCCAGACCCCCCAATAAAGCAAAACTGCACATTTCAGAGTGGCCTTTTTTTGTGGCCAGCCTAATGCACTCCTCTGCAATATTCATGCTGTCTAATCACCATTTTGATAAGCCACACCTGTGAGATGGGATGGATTATCTCGGCAAAGGAGAAGTGCTCACTAACACAGATTTAGAACAATATTTGAAAAAAAATTATATTTTTGTTCAGTGTATAAATAACAAAGTACAGATACATGAATTTTGTATTTGTAATAACAAAGTACTGTTACAAAACTGTTTAAAACATGTCTTCACCTTAAAATGTAATCATTTATCTTATAGGGACCAGTTTGCTTCAGTTTACTTCAGGTTACTTCCGTTTACATCAGTTTACATCAGTTTGCTTCAGTTTACACCAGTTTGCGTCAGTTTGCATCAGTTTACATAATTTTTCTTCAATTGTTTAAATTTACATCAGTTTGCTTCAGTTTACGTCAGTTTACATCAGTTTACTTCAGTTTGCTTCATTTTACTTCAGTTTGCTTCAGTTTACGTCAGTTTGCATCTGTTTGCTGCAGTTTGCGTCAGTTTGCTTCAGTTTGTCTCAGTTTACGTCAATTTACGTCAGTTTACATCAGTTTACTTCAGTTTACGTCAGGTGTATTTCAGTAAATGTCAATTTGCTTCAGTTTACTTGAGTTTACGACAGTTTATGTCAGTTTACGTCAGGTGTATTTCAGTTTACATCAGTTTGCTTCAGTTTACTTCAGTTTACTTCAGTTTCTTCAGTTTGCTTCAGTTATATATCAGTTTACGTCAGTTTGCTTCAGTTTCCATCAGTTTGCTTCAATTTCCATCAGTTTGCTTCAGTTTGCTTCAATTTACATCAGTTTCCTTCAGTTTACGTCAGGTGTATTTCAGTTTACGTCAGGTGTATTTCAGTTTACGTTAGGTGTATTTCAGTTTACATCAGTTTGCTTAATTTCACGTCAGTTTACATCAGTTTGCTTCAGTTTATATCAGTTTCCTTCAGTTTACGTAAGGTGTATTTCAGTTTACGTCAGTTTACCTCAGTTTGCCTCAGTTTACTTCAGTTTGCTTCAGTTTACTTCAGTTTACACCAATTTGCTTCAGTTTACGTCAGTTTGCCTCAATTTACTTCAGTTTGCCTCAGTTTACTTCAGTTTGCTTTAGTTTATATCAGTTCAATTCAGTTTACCTCAGTCTACATCAATTTGCTTCAGTTTTTACGTCAGTTTGTGTCAGTTAACATCAGTTTACATCAGTTTGCGTCAGTTTGCGTCAGTTTACATCAGTTTGCTTCAGTTTACCTCAGTTTGCTTCAGTTTACCTCAGTTTGCTTCAGTTTATGTCAATTTACTTCAGTTTGCTTCAGTTTACTTTAGTTTAGTCAGTATATGTCACATTATGTCAGTGTAGTTCAGTTTACATGAGTGTGCGTCAGTTTACATGAGTTTGCGCCAGTTTACATCAGTTTGTGTCAGTTTACTTCAGTTTGCTTCAATTTACATCAGTTAACTTCAGTTTACATCAGTTAACTTCAGTTTACATCAGTTTGCTTCATTTTACGTCAGTTTGCTTCACTTTACGTCAGGTGTATTTCAGTTTATGTCAATTTGATTCAGTTTACTTGAGTTTACAACAATTTTTGTCAGCTTACGTCTGTTTACTTCATTTTACATCAGTTTTCTTCAGTTTCCGTCAGGTGTATTTCACTTTATGTCAGTTTCCATCAATTTGCTTCAGTTTACGTCGTGTATTGCAGTTTACATCAGTTTGCTTCAGTTTCCATTAGTTTCCATCAGTTTCCTTCAGTTTCCTTCAGTTTACATCAGTTTGCTTCAGTTTACGTCAGTTTGCTTCAGTTTACGACAGTTTACATCAGTTTGCTTTGGTTTACGTCAGTTTACATCAGTTTGCTTCAGTTTACGTCAGTTTACGTCAGTTTGCTTCAGTTTACGACAGTTTACCTCAGTTTATATCGGTTTACATCAGTTTGCTTCAGTTACCTTCAGTTTGCTTCAGTTTACTTCTGTTTACATCAGTTTCCTTCAGTTTACTTCAGTTTGCTTCAGTTTGCTTCTGTTTACGTCACTTTGCTTCAGTTTACGACTGTTTATGTCAGTTTACGTCAGTTTGCTTTAATTTACGTCAGGTGTATTTCAGTTTACGTCAGTTTGCCTCAGTTTACATCAGTTAACATCAATTTGCTTCAGTTTCCGTCAGTTTGTTTCATTTTACTTCAGTTTGCTTCAGTTTACATCAGTTTGCATCAGTTTGCTGCAGTTTGTGCCAGTTTGCCTCACTTTGCTTCAGTTTGCTTCAGTTTACTTCAGTTTACTTCAGTTTACATCAGTTTGCATCAGTTTACGTCACTTTACATCAGTTTGCTTAAGTTTACATCAGTTTCCTTCAGTTAACGTCAGGTATATTTCAGGTTACATCAGTTTGCCTCAGTTTATTTCAGTTTGCTTCAGTTTACTTCAGTTTGCCTCAGTTTACTTCAGTTTGCTTCAGTTTGCTTCAGTTTGCTTCTGTTTACGTCACTTTGCTTCAGTTTACTTCAGTTTGCTTCAGTTTGCTTCAGTTTACGTCACTTTGCTTCAGTTTACGACTGTTTATGTCAGTTTACGTCAGTTTGCTTTAGTTTACGTCAGGTGTATTTCAGTTTACGTCAGTTTGCCTCAGTTTACATCAGTTAACATCAATTTGCTTCAGTTTCCGTCAGTTTGCTTCATTTTACTTCAGTTTGCTTCAGTTTGCTTCAGTTTACATCAGTTTGCATCAGTTTGCTGCAGTTTGTGTCAGTTTGCCTCACTTTGCTTCAGTTTGCTTCAGTTTACTTCAGTTTACATCAGTTTGTATCAGTTTACGTCACTTTACATCAGTTTGCTTAAGTTTACATCAGTTTCCTTCAGTTAACGTCAGGTATATTTCAGGTTACATCAGTTTGCCTCAGTTTATTTCAGTTTGCTTCAGTTTACTTCAGTTTGCCTCAGTTTACTTCAGTTTACATAAATTTGCGTCAGTTTGCCTCAGTTTAGTTCGGTTTACATCAATTTGCATCAGTTTACGTCAGTTTGCCTCAGTTTACTTCAGTTTGCCTCAGTTTACTTCAGTTTACTTCAGTTTGCTTCAGTTTATATCAGTTCAATTCAGTTTTCCACAGTTTACATCAATTTGCTTCAATTTACGTCAGTTTACATCAGTTTGCGTCAGTTTACGTCAATTTACTTCAGTTTGCTTCAGTTTAGTTTAGTTTAGTCAGTTTATGTCAGGTTATGTCAATGTAGTTCAGTTTACATGAGTGTGCGTCAGTTTACATGAGTTTGCGCCAGTTTACGTCAGTTTGCTTCACTTTACGTCAGTTTGCTTCAGTTTACTTGAGTTTACAACAGTTTGTGTCAGTTTACGTCTGTTTACTTCAGTTTGCATCAGTTTTCTTCAGTTTCCGTCAGGGGTATTTCACTTTACGTCAGTTTGCTTCAGTTTACTTCAGTTTCCATTAGTTTGCTTCAGTTTAAGTCAAGTGTATTGCAGTTTATGTCAGTTTGCTTCAGTTTACATCAGTTTTCTTCAGTTTGCTTCAGTTTACATGAGTTTGCTTCAGTGTACGTCATTTTACGTCAGTTTGCTTCACTTTACGTCAGTTTGCTTCAGTTTACTTGAGTTTACAACAGTTTGTGTCAGTTTACGTCTGTTTACTTCAGTTTGCATCAGTTTTCTTCAGTTTCCATCAGGTGTATTTCACTTTACGTCAGTTTGCTTCAGTTTTCAGTTTCCATCAGTTTGCTTCAGTTTACGTCAAGAGTATTGCAGTTTACGTCAGTTTGCTTCAGTTTACATCAGTTTTCTTCAGTTTGCTTCAGTTTACATGAGTTTGCATCAGTTTGCTTCAGTGTACGTCAGTTTACATCAGTTTGCTTCAGTTTACTACAATTTACATCAGTTAGCTTCGGTTTACGTCAGTTTCCTTCAGTTTACTTCAGTTTGCTTCAGTATATATCAGTTTACCTCAGTTTATATCAGTTTACATCAGTTTGCTTCAGTTTCCTTCAGTTTGCTTCCGTTTATGACAGTTTATGTCAGTTTGCGTCAGTTTACGTCAGTTTATGTCAGTTTCCTTTGGTTTACGTCAGTTTGCTTCAGTTTACTTCAGTTTGTTTCAGTTTATATCAGTTTACCTCAGTTTACCTTAGTTTACTTCAGTTTACTTCAGTTTACATCAGTTTGCATCAGTTTACGTCTGTTGTATTTCAGTTTCCGTCAGTTTGCCTCAGTTGAGTTCAGTTTGCTTCAGATTATATCAGTTCAATTCAGTTTATCTCAGTTTACATCAATTTGCTTCAGTTTACGTCAATTTACTTCAGTTAGCTTCAGTTTACTTTAGTTTAGTCAGTTTATATCACGTTACGTCAGTGTAGTTCAGTTTACATGAGTGTGCGTCAGTTTACGTCTATTTTAATTTTTGTTGTGTCCTGATTCATGTATAAAGACAGTGTTGTCTCTGTGTTTGTGTTTGTGTCCCTCTCAGAGGAGACGTACCAGCAGATGGCTCGGGAGACTTTGGAGGAGCTTGACTGGTGTCTGGACCAGCTGGAGACCATTCAGACACATCGCTCCGTCAGCGAGATGGCCTCCAACAAGGTGCACACACCACTGTCCCCACACCACAACTGCAAATTATCGCTGTCCTTCCACTGGGACGGTTCACTCATGAACTCAATACTTACGTGACTACCTCACCAGCTTTAAAATGGGATGCAGCTGCGTCCTTATTACCAGCTTCCACTCTTTGGGGAACACAAACTGTGCTGCGCCACCACAATCATTTATCACAGTGAAGTAAAAATAACCCAGCATGGGTCGCGTGTAAAACATTTTCATTTGAAATACTTACCAATTACCTGAAATCTCTTTGGGGAGGGAGCACTAACCAACTCATGTCCCTGTTAAATATCTGTTTGTCTGTTGGACGCATAACTGTCCAACATTTCGCTTGACAGGCTTCAAACTTGGCAGGTGATTTATAGGTGCATCATAGTGTTGAGGTTGGAAAACATATAGCCAATAGACTAAAGACACATGAACAAAACAACATTGTCTCAAATAAAACGTTTTAAAAATTGCCAGCAGAGAAAATAATAAACACACATTAATTTAAAGAGAGAAAAGTGAGACCAAAACAAAACACATTTTCGCTACAATTTTATAAACACACAATTCAGTTTCAGTTAGTTGTTTTTTTTTAACTCTAGTTTTCATGTTTATTTAAATGTTATTTTTTTTGTTGTTTTGCTAGTTTTCATTTACTATAATGACCTTGGTGCTGTTTTGTTTGTTCAGTTGGTTGGTTAAAGGTGTCTTCTGGATGGTAAGCATTTCTGGTGTAACGGTGGCATCCATTGTTCAACTACTTAAAGAATCGGACTTTTTCAAAACAGAAAACTGGAGCACAGTGCAAAAAAAAAAAAAAAAAAAAAAAAAAAAGACGTCACAAATAAAAAGTAGCTTAAATAAATTCTCAAAAGAGATTAAGATTAATGCAAAGTATTAAAGGGAGATAATATGAATCAAAGACGATTTAAAAACAGACCACAGAGACAGAATCTGGAGACCAGCGACGGATAATAAACTGACAAAATACAAATAAGTAAATAAATAAATAAATAAGTTAAGAGCCAGACTAAAAGGATTGGTCTTGCATTTGTTTTTCCTTGACAAACACTCGAGACCAAAGTGCATTGAAAATGCAAAGTATGTGATTTTAAAGGAAATAATAAATGAATACAATTATTAATTATATTAATTATAAAATAAAAAAATGACCCTTACCTGGTCAGAGGGACAGAGTTCGGTGTTTGAGCGCCACCTATCTGTGCGCATCCATGTTCTTGCAGGTTTTCTAGGTTTATCTGCAGCCTTGTCATATTGATAATAATTAATGTTATTTGTACCGTGTTATAATATGTGGTCAAACCACGTTGTGCGGCTTTTGTTTAACTAAATTAACAAAATAATTATTGATTACTGTGGTTAAACATTTGTTTTTATGACGGCAAGACGTGCAGCGAGGTCACACTGGACATCTTTTTTCGATGCATTGCTACATCTGCATGTGTGTAAGTGTGCACATGGGCAGGCTTTGTCAGCATGTGTTTGTACAGTATCTGTGGAGAAATGGGAGAGAGGTAGAGAGAGAGGGAGGGAGACAGTCTGTGGGTGGGGAGGACATGAGTTGGGGGGTGACGGGTCCTGATGCTGATGTCTCTGCTGTAACCTTGGTTGCTATCGAGCAGCAGCAGGGTCTGCCCTTCCCTCCTCGTCATTGGCTTCCCACTCTGACCACGAGCCATGTGGTTCAGGCAGCAGCCAATGAAATGGAGGCAATGCTTCTTTAGTTGTGTTAAATTTTTAAAGAGACAGCTCCGTGTGCCTTGTTTGCTTTATTGTTGAAATCATACCTGTGCCTGCACTTGCACTTAACAATGGTTTGTGTTTATAATCAGGTCAGGTTTTTTGGTGACAGGACAGAGGAAAGGACATAATGTGTGTGTGTGTGTGTGTGTGTGTGTGTGTGTGTGTGTGTGTGTGTGTGTGTGTGTGTGTGTGTGTGTGTGTGTGTGTGTGTGTGTGTGTGTGTGTGTGAGAGAGAGAGGGAGAGAGTGTGTGTGTGTACGCGTGTGTGTAATGTCTCCTGGGGTAAACTGAGTCTCTGTGAATATGTCGCTGCCTGTTCGCAGCCACAACTAAGCTGCAGAAAGTCTATGCACTGTTGCCAACATGGAGGTACACACATGAATATTCCCACTCAGTCTCTCACTCTTACTCACACTCTCACTCACACACATATTTTCGACAGACGTACATGCTGTCTTGTCGCACATGCGCACTCAGGGCTCCGAGCAGAGGCGAGCACACACACACACACACACACACGCACGCATGCATGCATGCGCCTGCAGCCACACTGCCTGATTAGCTTGCGAGAGCTGTCTACAGCATCCAGGGAAATGGCGCAAGAGGCAGAGCATTGGAGGAGGCAGAGCAGCCTGAAGCGGCAGGATTAGACCTCTGGCTTTTTTTGGCCAGCTGATGCATGGACTGATTTGGAGCCGAGGCGCTTGGCTACAGAACTATCAGGGAGGCACAGCCTGGCTGACTGTGGTGGCTGCCTGTGCGGTGCTGAAATGGGGTTGATGCACGGGTAGGACTGGGCCGGGCCTCTGGATCAGAACCGTGGGGGAGGGGCAGACGACGCAGGGAGAGGGAGTGTGTGTTTTTCCAGACCAGATTCTTCAGCCTGACCGTCAGCTACAGGCCTGCCTGCATCCCCTTCTGTCTCTCTCTCTCTCTCTGTCTCCCTCTCTATCCTTGTTTTCCTCTTTTCCTGTCATCTGTTTCCCTCTCCCGCATGTTCCTGCTGCCACCCGAGCTCACTTCACCTCCATCATTTCATACTTCAGTCATCTTCATGCTCTACATACACCACCATCTCCTGATTCCGCTCACCTCCATCATCTGAATTTCCTTATTGTTGTTTGTCAAGCAGCTCAGCTCCCACAGTGTCATCTTTCCGTTTACATCTTTCTCGCATTGCCACTCATCTCCTCTATCGTTGCTTCTCTGTGCCCTTCAGACGGTCCCTCGCTCCCTCTCCCCCTCTGTTTTCCTTCAAATTTCCTCCATCGACCTCCTTTCACCTCGACCCTGCAGTGACTGTGGATTTGGGTCAGTCTGCTCAGCAAATGGGATAGGATGTAGTCTCCACAGCAGCCGGTTCCAGGGGGTTCCTGGTCTGCCCATCGGGGGACCCTCATCTTTGGACCACACTAAGGCTGGAGCCTGACTCTGTACTGACTGGGTGGCCTGCTTTGGGTTGCTGCATGTAGACGAGGACAGTCTGCATCAGCAGCCCCTATCCTCGCCCCCTTCCCCTGCTGCTTCGCCCCTTCTCGGGGCAGCCGTCACTCTGGAGTGTCCCGGCTTGACTGGCTGTGGCCTCTCCCCACACACCCGGACGACGCCCTCATGCCACTGGGGCAACTGCAGCGCCCCTGCCCCGCTCCACTACCGCACCTCCTGCCTGTGCCATCGGCCCAAACCTCCCGTCACCCTCAACATGGGTGTGGTGGAGGCCATTGAACCCGTGCCATCCTCCTGCCCCTCACCTGTGCCGGGGGGCTACAGGCTGCCCCGCTCCTCCAGCTACAGCCCGCTGCAGGGGAGGGCAGGGGCAGAGCTGGACCTCGGTGCAGCTGCTGGGGGGGTTCTGGAGGCGGGTGGGACAGCAGCAGAGCGCAGGACGCCCTTAGTGGACCTGTTCTGTGAGACCTGCTCCAGGCCCTGGCTCATCGGCTGGTGGGACCAGGTAGGGCTCAGATGGGCTTGCAGAGTGCAAACAAGGCCTGTCAGTGGCCATCTTGGATAGATCCTATGGACTTTTGTGTGTTACAGCTACATCTATGCATACATTAACATCTTTGCTAACTGTGTTTACCCCATGTGTGATAGTGTGAGTGTGTGAGTGTTTATGAGGCAGAATCTTCACTATAAGCTGAATTTATATGGTGACAAAAAAAGATTTTCCGTGTCTGACAGTGAGTCTGAGAGGCAGGATATTGTGTGTGTATGTGAACAGTGATGAAGGCACATACTTTATTAAAACCCACGCTGTGCTTCTATATTGCAAGCAGCACTTGCAAACAAAAAATACAATATCAGACTCAGTCCTCACTTCTTGTTTACATTTTTGTCCTTTGTGGGAAACATAGAGCTGCTTATAATCATCTACGGAAAAGCTGTGGGACTTTGTGATGAAGTAGTTCAGCCATTTTTTACTGCAGGTGTGTTGCAGTGTCACATAATGCCTGTTTCCATCTAACACACCTGTGTCCCACATCCTTCTCTCTCTCTCTCTCGTTCTACCCCTGGAGGCTGGCCTCAATACAGACAAGAGGAAGCAGAGTGTGTTGTCAGTGAAGGACGATACTTAGTGTCACAGGAATGAGTCTGTGTTTCATTTTGTGCCCAGTTCCATTTAGGTGTACGAAACATCCTCGTTCAAGTGTATGAAAACAGATATTATGGAAGTTTATTAGCTACATCAGCTTTGCTTCTAATGTTGTTTCCTGCCACTGAGCCACTAAAACAAAGTCTTTTGTATTACATTGGGCTAATGGTGTTTTTTTTGGACCAGGGGAAGGTCACAACAACCTGTGTGTATTTGCCTGATATTCCCAGACAGGCAGAGCTCTCCATCCTTCCCTCTCATTTACAGGTGTATATGTGGGAGAGTCAATGGTCATGTTCGCTTAGTGTTTGCATGTTTGCCTCATTAGTCAGTGTCAGGAGCAGAGTGTTGTTTGTCCTGACACTCGGACTGGCACGATGGAAGTGTTGGTCGGCAGCTATGACTCAGCATTATAGTATTAGGAAAGGACAAAAGAGAGCGAGAAAGAGAGAGGAGGTCTAGGCTGAGTCTACTGCCTATGTGTCCCACTGGCCTTGACTTGGCTTTCCTGGCTCCTGATGACTGATTCTGCCTGAGTGCTTCTACGATATTGCTGTGAGGCACAAGTGCCTGTCTAGGTAGGATGTTCTGGAAAAACATTAGCAATAAATGATGCTAGATTCACACGGCTCTGTTGGTTAAACAGAAATCCTGCTCTGGATTTCTGTATGCACATTACATCTGTGTTTTGGAACCCCAACATTTGAGAAGTTCAAAACTGCTGCTGGATCTGTTTTTGGACTACATACAGTTATCTACGTTCACTTCCTGATTGGTTCTTATTGACCATGGTGTTGCAACTGCTGACTCATCACACTCGTGCCACACAATCCTCTTCCCATAATAAAATAATAAATAGTCCCCACCGCCAGCGTAGAAAACAAAATGGAAAAGTCTGTGTATGTCTGTGTAGTTTCTAATTTTTCTTCCCATTTTTGTCTACCTACTGGAAGAAGCAGTGATGTTTTCTCTGGCTGTTTTTCTAATTGGACAAGTTTACTGTTCCGTTTACATCGCCACCTGTTGATTGGTCATGCTTTTGACAGCACTTGACTGTGGGTTTTTGCATTTTCATATGGACAAAGACACAACTATTTTTAATAATTTAATAATAATAATGATTTTACAAACAAGAAAGGAAAACCTTTGTTTTCCAAAATCCCCTACCTGTGGCCACTAGGGCTGAGAGGAAAGGAGTGAAGTCCCTGTGATGACAGGAAGACAAAGTCGACCCAATGACATGGGTGGACTTTGGGACGGTGGGGGCAGAAGCAGAGTGATGTTTACCTTGAGAGGGTGGGAGGAGCAGATATAAGCAACAGGAAGACAGTGGTTGAGTGGTGGAGGGGAGGGCTGACCTTGGCAAAGGTCAGAGATACCTGCCTACTCCCTCAGAGTGTCACCCAAGCAGCCACTGTTCTCACATCAAGCTAAAGGACTGACTGTGAGGAGGCAGTTGCCATGACAACTGCTCTGGTTGCCGTGGAGATGGTTATGTATGAAAGATCAGTCAGTAGGACACAGACAGAGGGGTCTTGTCCGAATTGCATCGTTACCTTTGCATGACTAGCGTGACAGGCAGCTATGGATATCTGCACGCACCAGTGTTTATCAAAAACAGAACACAAAATCGGAGAGAACATTCAGGAACACTGTTTTTATGTCAGTGGGGATAATGCATTCACTTCCTCACATCTGTACGGAAGGATCTACAGAAAAGATGGTCATGATTACCACTGTAGGTGTATGAAGAACAATGGATGTAATCATACTTTATCACTACATAAAAATCAAAATGTAAGCACACTGTATCGGGGGTATTGTACATTATGTTCTCATCTCAGACAAAGAGGAGGCATGATTCATACTCAATTTTCTCACCTTTTAGTGAATGAAGCCAGATTGAGAGTGATAATTTATTTTCTCATTTGAGTCACAGGGATGTTTTATTGTTATGTATTAGGACAAATCCAAAGTGCAATGTGAAAAATTCTGAACGTATCAGCATGTTTCTAACTCGCTGGTTCTTTCCTCTCCCCAGTTCAAGAGAATGTTGAACAGGGAGCTGTCCCATTTGTCAGAGATGAGTCGCTCAGGGAACCAGGTGTCAGAATACATCTCCACGACCTTTCTAGGTAAATGAAACCTGTCATCCACTTGTGCTACATCTTTATTGCTCGTCCACTATAGCTTTGACCCTAGGTCAAGCACAACCCTCCATAATTCTCCATCCCGGCTGACCTCTGAATTTTGTCCTTCCAGATAAGCAGAACGAGGTGGAGATCCCATCCCCAACCTTGAGAGAGAGGGAGAAGCCCATGTGTCACATCAGTGGGGTGAAGAAGCTCACACACAGTTCCAGCCTTCCCAACTCCGCCATGCCTCGTTTCGGCGTGAAGACTGAACATGAGGACGCATTAGCCAGGGTAAATGGAAAGCACCCCACTTAATGCAAATTATTATAAGCACATGTGTAAAAAGTCACATAGAAAGAACACAAAAGATTCCCAAAGAACAGACTCTTTCGGAAGTGGAAGGATGATTGTGGTTTCCCATGCGTGGGGAAAATGCAACTCAACATTTTTGCACAACCTAAAACATCACAAAATGTGTTTGATATTGTTACATCAGAATTAGATTCATCTTTCCATATACAACATGGAATTAATGTTTTGTATGCTATTTAAGTTTAAAAAATCTAATCAAATTCAACAGAAACGGAGGGAGTTTTGGATTGATGTGAAATATTTTTGCCCGTTGTATCTTCAGGAGCTGAACGACTTGAACATGTGGGGCCTTAATATCTTTCGTGTGGCAGAGTTCTCTAATAACCGACCCCTCAGCTGTATTATGTTTGCCATCTTCCAGGTGAGTTCTTCAGGGGCTTGGACAGCAGTTTACACAGTAGCTTGTGATTTGTATTTGTGACCATGATCCCTCTGGACCTCCCCTGCTGCAGGAAAGAGATCTACTGAAGACATTTCGGATACCCATGGACACATTTGTCACCTATGTAATGACCCTGGAGGACCATTACCATGCCAATGTGGCCTACCATAACAGCCTTCACGCTGCAGATGTCACTCAGTCTACTCATGTACTGCTATCAACACCAGCTCTAGATGTAAATACATCTACCTCTTGCCAATATCCTGACCTAACAAACTATCACAAAATACCTGGCCTAGCAAAGTACCACTTTGACTATAATCTGAGATTTTTTAACTTTGTTCTCTTCTCTCTCAACTATCTTTGCCAGGCTGTGTTCACCGATCTAGAGATTCTAGCTGCGTTATTTGCAGCTGCCATCCATGATGTGGACCATCCAGGAGTGTCCAACCAATTCCTCATAAACACCAGTGAGTCCTAAGAACATTAAAAAAAACACACAAACATAAAGTACTTGAAAAAGTAGAGACAATACAAGCTCTTTCAGTTGAACTGAATCATTTCTTCATGACTGTCTTTGACGCTGCTGTCATCCTCATCTTTCATCTTCACATTTTTAATCTGTTGTGATGCTGATGATGCAACTGATGGAGTGATTCGATTACTGTAAGTGTTTTTGACCCGTATGTGTTGAACTGTGCCTCCCATCAGACTCAGAGTTAGCCCTGATGTATAATGATGAGTCTGTGTTGGAGAACCATCACTTAGCTGTGGGCTTCAAGTTGCTTCACGAGGACAACTGTGACATCTTCCAGAACCTCAGCAAGAGGCAGCGACAGAGCCTGAGAAAACTTGTCATTGATATGGTGAGTGTCATCAACACACATGGCGCTTTTCCATGATACAGTTCTAGCACGGCTCGGCTCCACTCTACCTGTTTTTTTTGCTTTTCTATTAGTGATGGTAACTGGTACCTGCAGCTTTTAATGGTACCTGCTCTGGCAAGGTTCTAAGCGAGTCGATACTAAAATGTGACTCAGGGAATCAAACAATGCTGAACTGCAGATCAGTTCAAACGAGTTTGATGTTGGGGTGCTCATATAAGTTCTCCATTGTGGACATGGAATGGCATGTAATTGATTTATATCACAGGGACCATAGCAGAACTCTACAGACTCACAGAGCTGGACAATATGAATCTGCCATTAGCTCTCTTTTATTTACCACATTTCTATTCACTTTGTTAATGCATTCATATTGATTCCCACAGGTTTTAGCAACAGATATGTCAAAACACATGAGTTTGCTGGCAGATCTCAAGACTATGGTGGAAACCAAAAAGGTGACTAGTTCTGGAGTACTGCTGCTGGACCACTACACTGATCGGATACAGGTGAGATGGCATCTTCAATTTATTAAAGGAGATATTTTATGCAAAATTCACTTTTTAATCACTTTAATACTCATTTTAATACATACAATATTTATATTTGGGACTATGGAAGCCCTATGAGTCGGCAAAGTGTGAAAAGAGATGACTCACTCATGTTTTTGTGGTCTCAGTCTATGTACAGGAGATAAAACATGCGATGTTGACTTCTGTGCTCATTTTGACTTCACAATGACGCATTCCTGGAATTAATGTCTCGCAGAGCTCTGCTTGTCCCTAAAAATGCGAGAGTGCAGGCGAGGGCAATAGTATCCGGAATAGCAGAAGTCCGCAAAGTGTTCTATTCTTGGCTGCACAGTGCAGCACAGAGTTCTACACAAACTTCCAGCCTCAGAGGTTTTATCCATTCAGAGGATGCATTTTATATATTACGGCAATGTGCCGCAAATTATTGCTTTTCCAAATGCTAACTGCTGTTAGCTGCCAGAGCCTCAGTGACGCTGATGTAGTTCCCCGTGTCTCATTTCCAATTGAAAGCACTGAAAGGGTATGTTCCGTCAATTCAGACTAATAAAAAAAAGCATAAAGTTTACGGCGAAAGTTTGGCAGGAGGTTTCAGTTGAGGATATCTAATCAGCTTGGGTGTCTCAAAAGACTTTGGTCCTCCCAGGAACAAGGGAACCAAAGCAAGCTAGAACTGATTCAGAAGCATTTTCACAAAATTGTCATTGCTGTGGACTAACAAAATAAGGGTGCACTTCAAAGCTTGAGAACCCTGTCCTGTTGCAATGCCCCTTGTAAACAGCATCAAATGATGATTGTAGGGGTCTGGGCAGAAACCGCATCTCAGGCAAAGGCTCATTTATGCTTCTGTGTCAAAGCATGGCAACTCTTGGGGATGAGTTCCATATGTGGTTTATATGACCTTGTCATAAATTCTGTGCCGCTCCTCAAAAGGTCATGACATGGAGAGGCTATGCTAAACACACATGCCACAACAGGATGCTGCCTTTTAGATCTTCTTTTCAGAAGTGGTGACATCCAGGGACAGCTTGGAAAACATGGATCAGGCTTCTGAGATTACAGATAGTCAAACATTTCAAAGACTTACAGTATACTGGATCTGATTTAAAGCGGACCTAGACCAGAAGTTCCGATTAACGCTGTTTTTTTGGTGTGCATCTGCACCATTGCTTTGTTCATGAAGCACTGAAGGGTCGAAACAAACCGTTCAGCCATTGCTGAGAATGTTGTGTTGTATTATAATCTCAGGCTCAGCGAGATCTCTGAAAAAAGGGGGGGGGGGCTGTGCTTCTGAGAGCTGGTGTGCTGATTACATCACTTCCAGGTATTGGCCAATCACAAGACAGTTGGGAAAGCTCTCGCTGGCTGGCCAATCACAACACAGTTCTGTCCTCTGGGGGTGAGATTTATGTCTGAAACACCGCGGCTGAGGAGAGCTTCAGTGAGGAGAGATTTCTATCGGCTCGTTTACAGCAACTAGGAGGTTTTTTACCATAAAAACAAGTTAATGTATGTAAATAGACCTCCATAACTAACATATATGTGCGATAGGACCACTCTATGTGAGCTTTAACTAACTGTTCCACGTTCCAAGTTCCAAGACAGTGAAGATAGAGGATTGAGGTGGAGGGATAATTTAGTGATCTGGTGTACTTGGAGATGTTGTCTAGAAATGCAGTGATTGTATTTCACCTGATTTGACCCATGAGTCATTCTGGGTAACTCGATTAATTTCCATCCACATTAGCAGGAGCCCCCGCCTTCAACGGTTCACGCAAAGCAAGGAAATCCAGCAAGCATTGAATACTAAAGAGGTGGATGTTTCTCCCCTGTTCAGTTTCTGAACAGAGAGGTGATAAATCTGTGAGAGAGCAGTGTGATTTTCCAACATGTTGTTCGGTGATAATCATATGACTGTACCGCTCAGGAAACTAATGAAGTTGTTTTCATTAGGGGACATATGAGTTGCTTAAACTGTTTAGGGGATGACTAAATGGCTTGTCACACCTAGCACAATTCATTGCCATGTTGAACGATCAGCATATTATTGTGGTAAATAAGGAGAGAGACACTAGTGATTTCAACACAGTCATTTTTGAGTAAATTATACAACCGTGGCTGTATGGAGTTTGCATGTTCTCTCTGTCTCTCTGTGTACATGGGTTTTCCCCATGTTCTCCAGTTTGACCCCACAGAGGTTAATCGCCTTTCACCCTGTGTAAGCTGAAATTGGTCCCAGTAGCCCCCATGGCCCTCATGTGGAGAATGAAGTGATAAACAATAAATCAATGAAATACACACTTTTGGGAAGGTAGGAGGAGATGGAGGAGCTAGAGTTACAGTTGGGGACAGTGTACATACAACAGAGTGCGTGTCTTTGCAGGTGTTAAGGAACATGGTGCACTGTGCAGACCTGAGCAATCCTACAAAACCCCTGGCTGTGTATCGACAATGGACAGAGAGAATCATGGAGGAGTTCTTCAGGCAGGGAGACAAGGAGAGAGAGCGAGGGATGGAGATCAGTCCTATGTGTGATAAACACACCGCATCTGTGGAAAAGAGCCAGGTAAATGATCTGCACTGAAACACACAGACACAGGTTTGCGCAGCATTGATTTCAATTCTTTTGGACAGCCTAGCCAAAGCATTATCCCTAACATTAACATTACCAGTTCATGTATAACCTTAACGGGATAGTTCGGAATTTTGGACATAAGACCTATTTTCCAACTCAGCCGGTGTGATGGAGACGTCTGGAGACGTTTTCAAGAAATTTCATTCAGTTCAGTAGTTCTGTTTGAAATAAAACTAACCTTGCAATTTGAAGGATTTATGTCTCAGCAGCAGCAGCGCATCATACTTCCGGCAGCGGCGGACTGATTCCGCTGCTGCTGAGAAAGTAATCCCTCAAAAATGCATGCGATGTGAGGTTGGTTTTATTTCAAACATTCTATCAACACAGATATGTACGTCGATAGTCTGCCGTTACAATTGATTGCCTCGGGTGCACTGTGGAGTCGCTATGAGTGTTTCTAATGCCATGCTAGCAGGTACCATTGACTTGCGCTAGCCATAGCATCAGCGAACTCGGCAACTAGAAGAACTGAAGGAAATTTCATGAAAACGTCTCCAGACGTCTCCATCACACCGGCTGAGTTGGAAAATAGGTCTTATGTTCAAAATTCCGAACTATCCCTTTAACCTGACATTAATTAAAATCATATCCCTAAACTTTTATCAGAAATGAGGTTCTGCCTCATTAGAAAAGGTTTATGCCAGGAAATAGGTAACAAATGCAAGTACACACACACACACATGCATGGATATGACATTGAACAGGAGTGGATAACAGCCGATGCTGTTAGGTGGAGTGATAACTACAGCACAGAGAGCGATCTGTCATCTGTGATCACTGATCACAGCAGTAATCTCATACATTTGTAATGTGCATTTGAAGCAAAGTGAAAACACCACTGTGCCAGTCCATAAGATGTCAATCATGCTCTTCTCCTCTTCATCCAGGTGGGCTTTATTGACTACATAGTCCACCCGCTGTGGGAGACATGGGGCGACCTGGTGCACCCTGACGCCCAGGAGATCCTAGATACTCTGGAGGACAACAGGGACTGGTACCAGAGCACTATCCCACAAAGCCCGTCACCGCCGCCTGTGGGCCAGGACAAGGAACTCAACGCCTGTTTGGACAAGTTTCAGTTTGAGCTCACCCTAGACGACAGTTCTCAAACAAATCAGGGAGATGACAGCAACACAGCCACGCCAAACCATGTGGCACAGGACTGCAGTCAGGAGGAGGAGGATAAAAAGGATGAAGAGGAAGACATCATGGTCGAGGAAGAAAATGAGGACATAATAGAAGAGGAAGATGAGGTGGCGATGGAAGAGGAGCAGGAGGAGGAGGTGAAAGCTCAGCTGGTGGTGAGATCTGAAAAGGAGAGACTTTCTGACACAAGTCCTGTAGAGGAAGAGGAGGATTCTTCTTCACAAGCTGAAGATACATGAGTTCTGCTCCTGTATCCCCCTCCTCACTTGCACACATTATCTTGTTCATCCTTTCAATGGCCAAACCAAGAACAAATAAGACTGCAAATGACAATACAGACCTTTAAATATATTTTTCAAAAAGGGAATAAATGAAATATAAAAAAAATAATAATTAAAAAAAAACACTTAAAGAGAAGTAAATTACACAGCAACTGTAGATTTGGAGTGGCGACAAGTCCATCGGCTGATTTCACGATGAACTTAAGACCGAGTGGAATTTAGGAGAGCATTAACGGTGGTCAACTGAGGACAGCGTAGCACCCGGGGACTGAAATGCACACACACAAACACACAGGAAGTGAATCACAAACACATTGGGAACAGGAGCTGGAGTGGGTCTACAACGGTCATGCAGGACGGTACAGGTGCAGTCTATATGTATCCCTCTTTGAATGTGTGTGTTTGTATGAGTGCATTAACATGAGGGACACAGATCAGTAATGAGTCTCTTTGGAAAAAGCCATCTCTTAATGAAGTATTAACTAGTGTTCAGTCAGTATTAGTCGTTCATGTTCTTTAGGATCTCAACAGAAACTCTTCTCCTCACAAAAGCTACGTCCGAGTGACTTTTTTTTTCCATTTCTGTCGGAAAGAAAAATAAAAAAATCCTGAGTTTTGAGGAGTTAGGATGAAAACTGAAGGACGAGAAAGATGCTGCGATGAAGGGGCCGCCGGGTCCCATACCCCTTTTCCCTTTACGAGGAGAGTGCAACTGGTGCAAGATGGCTCTGTGCCTTTCTGAAACACCAGCTTCCTGAATGGAGCTGTCGTGAAGCAATGCATTGTGGGACAGGAGTGTCTGATTTTGTTATCGTTATCTTTTTTGGATTGTCTCTTGTTGAAGCTCTCTCTTTATCGTTCATGGTATCGTGGTGTGTATCTCACACGTACAGTTTCTGTGGTGATATGTTTTTAAGCTGTAAGTCTTCCTTTGTTTGCTCTTTCTGGTAATATAATAACTCAGAACTCTAGATGCAGAGCAATCACTACCACCTCCACAACCACCTGTGGATTTTTTTAAGCTAATGGTTCTTTCTTATTGCAATGATTTCTTTTTTTACTTTTTTTCGAGAATAAGCCATGAGATGCTTTGAAGCATAAGTTCCGCCTTTTTTATATTTAACCGTTGCTAAATACGTTGAAGGGATACAGAATTATTTCATTAGCAGGTCAAGGTTTTCGCTCGCCATCTCTCGCACCCACTTGCACTGTGTGTTTGCGTCTCCTCATACTCGGCAACTCTCACCAAAGTGAAGGCTTTTTTTTTTTTTTTTTTTTTTTTAAACAACAAAAAAAACCTTACAGCGGCTGAAGTGATTTGAAGGAATAACAGACTTGAGAATATGAAAATCAGGGAGGCAGAATGTCAGGGAAAGAAGCGTGACACAGCCAAAAGGAAAAGTGGCAGTCCATAATCATCATTGTTATGTTAGATGCTTTTGCCTTAATGTGAGCTGCAGGATACATACCTGCCCAGTATGTAGATTTATAATAGATATCCTAGTATATTTATATCACGTCTGTATGCTTATTTCTGTGAGTATCAGTGTATCTATACACAATGTATGCAGCATTGCATTTGGAGGGTTTGAAGGGGAACATTGCTGCCAGTTTAGTCGTTATGTTGTTAACTGTGTTTGGATCAACATAAAGAATGTGTTGTTATTTTGTTTGTTCCAAAATCTGGATGACGATATTTAAGCTACCTGCAGGCATGCAGAGCAAAATGAGGAAGTGAGGTTAAGACTTCCTGAGCGGAGAGAATGAATATGATCAGGTATTGATTTGCTGACATGATGGAGTGTGTGTGTGTGTGTGTGTTTTGTGAGGATGATAGTGTCGTCATGAGTTACAGCCGACTCACACATGGCCTGATGCTTGTTGCTAAATGCGGTGTCACTACCTGATCCGTACCGGAAACCGGGACCGTATCTATGTTCCCCGGGTCCTATGTTCCCCACTTTGCATGTGACCCTTTCTCTAAAAAAGGGTCCTATGTTCCCCGCTGTTCACCCAAAAGGACCTGGGGAACATAGGACCCTACCCCTTACCCTAACCCTTACCCTAACAATAACCCTAACCCTAACAATTTACCCTGGAACTCCACACCCAGGCTTCCACAAAGTGGGGAACATAGGACCTTTTTTGGGAAAAACGGGACAACATAGGACCCGGGGAACATAGGTACGACCCCCCCAGAAACCTGAGTTGATCATTAACGTTACCTTACAAAGTCCAAGTTTCCCATTAGGGACGACTGACCGGACAAAGTAAAGGAGCTGGCTTATATTTATCAGAAGACTCTCTGGGCATTTAGTCAATTGTTTTGACAGGAAGTAGCCTATTTCAACAGGAAGTAGCCATACTTCGAACTTGTGTTTTTTGGATGGATCTGGTAGCGACAGGCAGCGACTGGTGGTTGGCAGAGCAGGGTCTGTCACAGCTGACTGCGGAGCAAGAGTTGGTAATGTTGCTAAAGAGCTGGTGATGTCAGCCATTTTGTGATCATTTCGTACGACAGACACAGGCTGCCTGAGACCTACGTTTGGACTGCGTCGTGTTTGTGCGGTGTTGGGATATTTTTTCAAGATTTTTCAAGCTTGAATGAGGAGCGTCTGAGTCGACGCCTCTGGCGCACACGTGTGAGTCGGCCGTTAGGGAGTGAGTAAGAGGTGGGGGGGGGGAGCTAAGTCGTCGTCACGTGTGTCGTGTACGTTCGCTCACTGGCATCAGTGCGTCTCGTCGAACGATGGTGTTTCCGATCAGCACAGCTTCAACAGGTCTTGTTTAGGTGTTTGTTTTTTCACAGGGTATACAAATATTACGTAAAAGAACACGAGTGTGGCTCTTTTTATGAGCAAGTTCCTGCAGGTCAGTAACTGAGCTTCTGTGAAGACGCCACAGCTCGTGCAACAGGAGCCTGTGTGTTTGACCTGCTCTGTCACAGGATGGAGCAGAGCTGCGGGGCCACCACACAGGCTTCCAACATCGGGAATCCAGGACTATTCTTGCAGTTTTCCTAAATAAAAGATTCCCATATGCATCAGTCTTTTACTTTGATGTTTTTGTGGCTTCTCGTTCTGTCATAAGCTATAAGGATTTTAATATTTGATTGCCATACAAACACGATACTGTAGCAATTATTTCTTATTAAGAAAAAAAAAAGATTATTCAATTGATTAATTGCTGCCATTTCTTTTTAAATGATAAAAAAAAAAAGAAAACCATGGGAAGTGTTTTCTTTGAACAGTGTGTGTACAGTTTATTTTTATATCATTCTGGTGGACGGTCTAGAAAATGAATCATGTGTTGATGATATAGCTATAAGCATTACATCGTTTGTATATAATGTAATATTGGATTGTAAATTATAAATTTATCAGAGTCGTAATGATTGACGAATGACCACTTGAGGTTGCTAACTGAACCATTGAAGCACCGCAGGCCACATCCTCACTTTTTTTTCACAGTCATTATATTTGTTGCTCACTCGTGTTAACATTTCTGTCACTTGTTTTAAATTGTTGTAACTGAATCTATTTGTACCAGCACTTTATTTCGTCAGTTTTTTGAGGCAAATGGGCATGTTTTCAGGTCGTGAACAGTCTGCGATGGTGATTTTGTTCATTGGTGATCACAAAATCACAAACTCGCATTGTGCAACAGTCAACGTCAACCCCCTTTTCCAGAGGCATAATCTAACAAACAAGTCATTCTCTATTAAATGTCCATGTGAGATTTAACTTATTTGAATGATCAAGTCGAATTTAGCCTGATCTAAAAAAAAATAAAAAAATAACAGTGTCCTTATCTAATTGGCCATTTCTTGGACTATCACCTCCTCTGTTTCTTCTTAGTAACTTTAATTACTAGCCTGAGAGCCTCAATGTCTGTCCCATGGTGGCCTAACTCGCCGGTTCCCATCGGGGTCGCTGTCAGCTTATCGCAGACTGACTCCCTCCGAGAAAAATGATCTGGGCTTTAATTCATGTATTTGTTCACAAAGAAGAAAGATAATTCAAGGGAAAAGACAACATGAAATGATTGTAATATTTGTAAATGATCTTGCTGTAATGTGTAAAATGTGTCCAAGTTATTTTTTATTATATTATTTTTATGAGAGTTTTTCCTCTTGACAGAGCTGAGGTGTCATTTTGTGAATAAATGCATTTAATAAGCAAACATCTATATATAAAAAATAATACTATAGTATATCAGTATATTTTTCTTTTATTTCACTGTTCAGTACTGTAAAGTGTGTTAAAATACAAATAAAGTAAGATTTTTATATTAAATAAATGACACGTGGGCTGTTATTACAGTTTTTTGTCTTCATCGACTGTATGTATCGTTGGCATTAAATCTGCAGTAGGCAGGATTGCAGGTAAATATGTTGATTAGGTTATTTGTCCTGACATTGATGATGATGATGATGAAGATGATTTTCAATCTGTCGATTAATGGAGTTTCCACTTGCTTGGTCCACAAAATGTCAGAAAATGTTGATTGGTGTTTCCCAAACATTGAGATAATCATGTTCTCAAATGTCTAATTTTGTCCTCAAACTAAAATTATTCCGTTTTCATAATGTCTTTGTTATATGGAGCAAATAAACCACAAAATATTTGATGTGTAAGGAGCTGAAAACTCAGAGAGCTTGTTTGAATTATTAAAAAAAAAAACAAAACACTGAATCCAATAGAATTGATTATCGAAATAGTTGATGTGGGGAAAAATCAATAACATGTGGCAAGAGAGGTGGGATAGAGAGGGAGGCATTTGTCTCAAATACAAAACAGCATCATGGTAAACAGGGCAGGTATGAGACACAGGAGAGAGGACGTTGTGGTGATGAGGTTTATGAGGCGCCGATTGTAAAGTTGCGTATGCTAAAATAAACAGCAACTTTTTGCCACATTTAGCAAAAAAACATGTTTCGCAATAGTATGTTCAAGTTGATTTCCCCCTCGGTTGGTTTTAATTCGTTATTTGACAGCCTGACCTCCTCGAGCTTTTATTTTGGTACATCTGCTTACAGACAGTGTGAATTTGCATATGAGCTAAATATTTAGTTTCAAACCAAACATTTCGATTTAACATTTATATTTATATTTATATTTATATTTATATTTATATTTATATTTATATTTATATTTATATTTATATTTAGCATTTAGATTTAACATTTAGATTTGAATTTAGATTTAGCATTTAGATTTAACCTTTATATTTATATTTATATTTAACATTTAAAATTTACATTAATTAATTTAATTCAGATTAAACATTGAAATTATATTTTCACAAGAGAAGTAAATATCACAAAATTCACAGATATTGCCGTAATTCTGGTCAAAACTAACAAAATTCACATGTATTTTATAATTTTTTTTGCTAAATGTGGCAAAAAGTTGCTGTTTATTTTAGCATGCGCAACTTTACAATCGGCGCCTCATAGAGGTTAAGTTTAGGGCACTGTGCACTGAATTAATCACTTAGATTAGTAGGGAAGCATCAGACAGGATTGTGTGAGAGGTGTCAGGAAGAGGAAGAATCTGTGGAACATGTACTTTTGAGATGTAGGGCATATGAGGCACACAGGGAGGTGATGAAAAATAATCTAAGGAAATGAGGGGATCAAGAATTTAACTTAAAGGGAGTAATGGAAATGAGGGAGAAAGCACAATTCAGGGTAGTAATACATTTCTTAAGGGGTACGGGGCTATTTCATAGGGTATAAGATAGGATAAAATTGGGGAAATATGTATGCAAGTGTATGGTGTGAGGGTGGCCTATCTGTGGTCCACACTCCAGAGCAGAAGGGGGCGGTAATGCATCTATAGATGGATGCCAACCGCCGTAAAACTAAAAAAAAGAAAAGAATGATGCGGAAGCAGGTGTTGCTAGTATCTGGTGACCCGGTTTGGCCGTTAGCTTTTTCCTCCTCCAAAGACTAGTCATCTCCGTACGTCTTTTTATTTTTTATTTGTATCTTTTCCCGCTGTGTTAAACGTGAACACCCGGTTAATTTTGTTGTTGCTTAATGAATGTATGTGAAAATAATGTTTCGTTGCTTCGGTGGTGTGTCTGTGGTCTGCTGTTTGTGTTTAGCTCAAGTTAGCATTCATTTGTTAGCTTGGCGCTAACTGTCATGAAGTCGTTGCATGTTTCGTGTCGTGTTGTTGTTTTTGTGTATTAATATGAGCCATGTCTCTGCTGGAGTGTTTCCTGAACACATGTTTACATCATGTATACCGTTCACAGGCGGTTCTGGTGCAGTTGAAATTCGCTTATTTGTGAACCCAGTGTGGAGTAGCAACATCAGAATGTCCAGCCACTCTCGTCACTTCCTCGTCCTCCTGCTGATGCTGATGAGTGTGGGAGTCTCTGCGGTGGAAGTACTACGTCCCCGCGGTGTCCCTTTGTCCAGTAAGTGTTCATAATCGACAAGGAAACACACAAGTTTACATTATTGACGCACGTTATATTCTTCAAACAGTGTGTGATGTGGGAGAAATAAGTACAATAGGGCTCGGGCACCGCGTTGAACATGCAGCAAGTCGATCGAGGAGAAGCAGAGTTGGGAGAAAGAAAGAAAAAAAATTTAATCCCGAAAAGGATGTGGAATTTACCGGGATGCGTTAAATAGGGAAGCCAGGGACCGGTATGTGGACAAAATCGGCACTGATTGAGCTTATTTGCCGCCACTAAAGACAAGATGCCTCCACACCGCAGCCCTCAAGAGTTATGGCTGTCAAATCTCCTAACACTGTGACAGTCCCACATGTACTACAGATACATAATACATGTATTATATGTTGTATAGATACCTATTTATTTATAGTATTGAGGGAATTTATAAGATTGTGGGTATGGATGTGTGGCGAGACCGAGAGAGAGACAAGTGGAGCAGAGCAGGCGGTAGTGTTCATTTGTTTTCGTTATTGCCGACAATAAACAGACTATTTAGCAATCAACACCGTATCTCCGTCCTTCCAGAACGAACTGTGAGTGGGAAGCTCACAGTGCTACAGACACTGTATTTAATGCACATTTATTTCAGCATAACACGAGGGCTCATGTCTGTCAGAGCACAACATACAGACACAATCTTATCAAGGAATGTCATGTCTTCATCCTTGCATGGCAACATGTGAGTCTGTACTTTATCTGACAAAATAGTGACGGTTCCAATCACTCTTACCACATGAATTCCAAGGTGGACAATTGCTCTCCTCATCCCTTGCATCCAGCTGACGGTGTCCTATTGTGAACGCAGGGATCTTTACCTCAGCGCACATAAAGCCCAATTTATACTTCTGCGTAAAGTGCTCTGCGTAGGTTACGCAGAGACTCTGTGTCGACGCAGAGCCTGTCGAAGAGCCTCTACGTACGAAATATTTTTTAAGTGTCCGTCACTCCGTCAAGGGACAACGGAGACGGCAAGAGCTGCGATTGGTCCTCAGGACAGGCCGAGCTAAGCTGCTCTGTGCCGGCTCACAGTGGGCACCCGACCGCCCACAGAGGCGGAGCTGATCCCCGCCGATAACGTCACTGCCAAACTATAAATATGTCATATCTTAACACACACAGCACATGTTTAGACTCTAAATGGCCAATTTCTCGCCTCAAATGATCTTAAAACTGCGTTCCGTGACACAGAAAAGTGAGAAACGGCTAATGTTTCAACAACAACAGTCTTTCTCTCTCGACACCATTGCTCACTGTAGCCAGAAGCACAACAACCTTGCGCAGCGACCCCTACTGATCGGGCGGGAAATTGCAGCGCGTGTCCGTCACCACGACGCAGAAGTATAAAGGCTCGAGGCGTCTACGTGGTGACGCAGACGAATAACGCATTACGCAGTCGGAGAAGTATAATGTGGCCTTTAGTCTCACACTGTCCTGTATGAAAGCCGCGATCAGCCAACACCAAATCCCCAGTTAACAGTTTGTCCGGAATCTCACAGTTATCAGTTAAACACTCTCATCGGCATCGGGATACTGTGAAAGGTTACGTTTGGCGATCCAAGCGAGCCGACGACTCTCGTTATCTTGGATATGTGGTCATCGTGGTTGCGCCACCCACCAAGCAGGAAAGCGGTAAAAAGTTCAATCTATTTTCGATCTTTTCCCAATGGTGATTATGTGTTGCGCTGTTTCACCCCACAATACAGCAACGGTTTACCATGGTTGAGATAGTAATGACAAATTAATCAAATTAAGACACATGACTGAGAGAGAGTATGTCTATCGTCTATAAACACTGTGCAGTGGTCCGAATAGCAGTAAAGAAGCCTCCAACATGGCGGCCACGCCAAGTAATGACGTCACAACTCCCAAGCCCTATTAAACCTTTAAACACAAAATTCCATTCCATTCTCGTTTTGCACGAGTTCAATTGTGACTTGTTTCTTTGTTAACATTCACTCTACAGAACGTGAGTTCTATGAAGAAGGCAAACCCTTTACTTGCCTGGATGGCTCTCGCACTATTCCCTTTGACAGAGTGAATGACGATTACTGCGACTGCCAGGACGGCACAGACGAGCCAGGTTAGTACAGACTGAAGATTCATGTTCTACAGTACACAATAATCACTGATACTAGTACCTGTTCAGTATGGGCCTGTTTTGGTTGAAATGCTCCTCATAGTGATAAATGTGTCTAATGTTGGAAATGGAGAAGCGCACAGTGCAAGAGCTTTGCGCTCGTGCGCTGTCCATGCGTTGTACGCTTGTGTATGTCTGCACCAGATGAGGTGCCTGCACCCTCTTTGTCTGATATGTTCGATAAGATCTAAATATTTTCATAGTTCCTTAATTGATTTATTTGAAGCATGAATATTAATCTATATAATTGCTATACCTTGACTTTATTGAGGTAAGTACACACAGTCCCAGCCATAACAATTGGATTAAAAAAATGGTACATAATTGACATACTAATTTATTATTAATTTATATATAATATACAGTGGATATAAGAAGTCTACACACCCCTGTTCAAATGCCAGGTTTTCGTGATGTAAAAGAAAATATATATAATATAATAATAACTTTTTCCCCCTTTAATGTGACCTATAACCTATATAATGCAATTGAAAAACAAACAGAAATCTTTCAGGGAAGTGAAGTAAAAATAAAAAAGTGTGCACACCCTTTTATAACTGGGGATGTGGCTGTGTTCAGATTTAACCAATTACGGTCAAACTCATGTTAACTCACCTGCCACCAATTAAAGTGAAGGCTACAAAAGAATTTCCAAGGAAATTACAAGGAACAAAGTGAACGTCATCATCAAGTGAATAAGATATGGCACAACAGTGACATTACCAAGAAGAGGATGTCCGTCAAAAATTGATGATAAGACGAGAAGAAAACTAGTCAGGGAGGCTGCCAAGAGGCCGACAGCAACACTGAAGGAGGAATTTCTGCCAAGTACTGGCTGTGTAGTACATGGGACAACAATCTCCCTTCTTCTTCATATGTCAGGGCTATGGGGTAAGGTGGCAAGACGGAAGCCTTAACTTACAAAGAAAATCATCCAAGCCTGGCTTAATTAAGCTAAAAGACATCTGTAATCTCTCAAACGCATGTGGGAAAATGTGTTCTGGTCTGATGAAACAAAGGTTGAACTTTTTGGACATACAGTAATTCCAAAAGGTATATTTGGCGCAAAAACAACACTGCACTTCACCAAAAGAACACCATACCTACAGTGAAGCAGGGTGGTGGCAGCATCATGCTTTGGGGGTTTTTCTTCAGCTGGAACTGGAGCCTTAGTCAGGGTGGAGGGAATTATGAACAGTTCCAAATACCAGTCAGTGTTGGCACAAAACCTTCGGCCTTCTGTTAGAAAGCTGAAGATGAAGAGGAGCTTCGTGGCTCCACCGGAATAAGATTGAGGCTTTGGAATGGCCCAGCCAGAGTCCAGACCCGAATCTCATTGAACATCTGTGGGGTGATCTGAATGGGGCTGTGCACAGGAGATGCCCTCGCAATCTGTCAGATTTGGAGCAGTTTTGCAAAGAGGAGTGGGCAAACATTGCCACATCAAGATGTGCCACACTGATAGCCTCCTACTGCTAAAGACTGCTGTAATAAAAGCCAAAGGTGCTGCAACAAAGCATTAGTTTAAGGGTGTGCATATTTATGCTACCAGCTCATTTTAAGTTTTTTATTTTATATTTTTCAACTTTAAAGGTTTCAGTGTGTTTTTCAATTGCATTGTACAGGTTGTAGGTCACATTAAAGGTGGAAAAAGTTGTGAAATTATTTGTCTTGCTGTAATATTTTTACATCACGAAAAAAAAACAGGCATTTGAACAGGGGTGTGTAGACTTTTTATATCACCTGCCTAGCTTGAAGCCTGCCAAGCTTGAAGCCTGTCAAGTGAACCACTGGACTCTTATACGTAGGTATGTTTTCATGTTTAATATCATTTTTATTTGCAGGCACTTCTGCTTGTCCCAACGGCAGTTTTCACTGCACCAACGCCGGTTTCCGACCGGCCTTCATCCCATCCTCTCGCATTAATGATGGCATCTGTGGTATGTATCTTAAACTGCTTATTATATTTTTTTATAGTGTTTTTGCTCTTATGGGTTTGTGTAACGTCTGTTTTTGCTGTACAGACTGCTGTGACACAACTGATGAGTACAACAGCGGTGCAGCATGTCAGAACACATGCAGGTGGGCTTGTTTTTGAATGAATAATTTATTTATTTTACAGTCAAGTTCCAATGTCTTTAGACACTCAACATCCGCTACACATTAACTTACCAGAAAATTGGATTTGGTTGGTTTGTGGTGTAATTTACTTTATTAATGATTGTAATTTGCAGGGAGCTGGGACGCAGTGAGAAGGAGAGCCTGCGCAAGTTGGCAGAGATAGCTAAAGAGGGATTTCTGCTAAAACAGCAGCTTATCCACGAATCCAAGAGAGACATAGAGGACAAGAAGGTGATGAAAACAAATCCTGTGGTGTTTGTTTGTGTAGTAATTATTGTCCAGAGCTCTGAAACAGAAATCAGTACATGCACACAATCACTCACTTTTTAATTAGCTAACCATTCTAACTATTTCCAGAATGCTGCCACCCAAAGATGTAGAGCTGTTGTACAGTCAATGTCTGTGGGGTTACCAAGAGTCAGCTGTTGGCTGAATTGAATCTAGTGGAGGCTGTATGCCTTTTTCATCTTCGGTCATGCAACCACGATTGCAAGTCTTAACATTTCCTAACAAAGTCCAAGTTGCCTTTAGAGACAACTGACCAGAAGTGAACTGTCTGGCCGATGAGTTGTAAGAGACGCTCTGTGTATATAGTAAATTCCAAGAAAAGGCATTTAGGACATGTGAAAGTATCCACCTCAAATATTTTATATCGTATTGCATCACCTATGTTTAGAAAAGAAAGGCAGTTTTTGAGTGAACATATGAACTTCTGTCATCCTACTCACTCTTAAAAAAAATGGGCCTGATTCTCATCTAGATTCGTAAATGTTGAGAAACAGATGACAAAACAGCTAATAATAGAATCACAAATCTGCCATGTTGATAATGAGGTTATTGGTAGAACACGGCTGTTATTCCAGCTGCTTGCCTTTTTGATTCTCGGTACACTACAGTTAATTTTGAGCTGTTTTTGGATCTGACGTTTGTTTTTTGTATCCCATACTTCTTTACATATTGTTTGTAGAACTAAAGATATTTTCCAGTTTATTTGTTCACCTATATTTTTTTTACTTATTTGTCTCAACAGACCAAACTTGAAGTGGTTCAGGTGAGTAAGAAGGACCTGGAGGACAGAGTGGAAGCTCTGAGAATTGTAAAAGAGACTGCAGAGCAGCCAGAGAAGGAAGCTAAAGACCGCCATCTACAGGCCTGGGAAGGTAAAGTACATCACCATTTACAAAATGACAAAAACATGGTGCAAAGCATCACACACGAGATAGTATTGTCTTTGTTTTTTTTAATTAGACACTAAGGGCCAATTCCAATTCCTATCTTAACCCTCAATCTTAACCCTCAAGCTCAACCCTTGTCTTAACTGGCCCTCAAAACCAAGTGTTGAGGGTTATTTTGTCACTTAGAAATGGTACACCCCTTAAATGTAGATTCCTCTTCAGAATGTGGGGGGCAGAATAACGTGAAAGCTGCGTCCAGTCTGTCAACTCCAAAAAAGAAGAAGAACACATTTACGCCACGAATATTTATTTATTATTTTATTTCAGTCAAGTTATTAGGTTGTCAGTTAGATATAAGATGATACTCATACAAATACCACAACCACGGACATATTCAGCTGACAGTTACCACACACCCCGACTTATTCAAGGGTAAACGATAGCGAACGATCGCGTGTGCGCACCGGCCGGCTATTGACAAAAGATCGTAAAATAAAAATAAATGTTATGCAACAATGACGTCAGTAATCCATAATATGGGCCTAAACTAATATAATACAATGGTTTTTATCATTTTTATATCTACATTAACAAAGAAAATACTTAATTTGTATCGCACGCGCTTCGCTGCTTTTGACGCCATCTTTCTTATGTTAGAAAACGAAATGCATTCTGGGTAGCCCTTGCTCCCAAGGGTGGTGTCGGAAAATCTCAATATTGAGGGCGATGCAGCCCTTAAACTTGCCCCTCAACTTAATTTTTCTGAGAATCGGGACAGCACTTGGACTAGAGGGAGCGCATTTTTGAGATTGAGGGTTAAGATTGAGGATTAATCAAGGAATTGGAATTCACCCTAATATAAATTCAAAACCTCTACAATTTTTCTTTAAGAAGTTTGTTCACTGGCGACTCATTTGTTTCAGACCAAAAAGCTATCATTCGTATGGAGAAGGACAAGGGGAAAATGGCTGAGGTGTTTCTTGAGCTGGATGATGACGCAGATGGATTGTGAGTATCAGTCCTTCAGAGTAATCAGCATCCATAATGGGGGGGAAAACTTACAGTTTGAGACAAATTAAAAAAGCTTAAAAAACAGAATTTCAAACTGTGGAACCGTTGTTTAAAGCTCACATAGAGTGGTCCCCTTGCACATATATGTGAGTTATGGAGGTCTACTTACATACATTGACTTGTTTTTATGGTCAAAAACCTCCTAGTTGCTGTAAACGAGCCAATAGAAAACTCTCTTTTCTGACGCTGTTGTCAGTCGTGCGATTTCAGACTGAAATCTCACACCCAGAAGACAGACTGTGTTGTGATTGGCCAGCCAGCGTAGAGCCTTCCCAACTGTCTTGTGATTGGCCAATACCTGGAAGTGACATAATCAGCACACCAGCTCTCAGAAGCGCAGCTCCCCCCTCTGGAACGGTGGATGCACTGCTACTCATTATCAAAACATTGTTTTAACAATGTTTAAAAATAGCTTTGTCACGACTCCCCGCCGCAGTCCCTTTTATGACTTTGACCCGGAGTCAGACCCAGAGTCAGAAGACACTGTCGCTCGTGAAACACCTCCACAACGGACATTATTCTTCTGCGGTTCAATGTACGCAACTGGATGTGCCCGGACTAGTGCCCGGAGCAGGACGATCTGCTGTTCAGGAGAACCGCTGTTTACGTAACCAGAAGGGTTTTTTTCAGAGATCACGCTGAGCCCGAGATTAGAATAAAACACAACGTTCTCAGCAATGGCTGAACTGTTCGTTTCGAAACTTCAGGGCTTCGTAAACGAGGTAATGACGCAGATACACACTAAAAAGCAGTGTAAATTGGAACTTCCGGTCTATGTCCGCTTTAACTTATTTTTAGGAATCAAAAATGTTGTCTCACGGAAGATTATAGGCAAAATATGTCGGACACTTAATATATTAATAGGGTTCCCATGGGTCCTTGAAAGTTTGTGAATTTGGCACAAGACATTCAAAATCCTTGAAAATTGCCCTAAATAGACATGGGTCATTCAAAGTGCTTAGATTTTGTGCCAAGTAAGTTGTTCCAAGTCATAATTACTAGAGGTGTTATGGACGCTGTCCACTCTCTCTCTCTCTCTCTCTCTCTCTCTCTCTCTCTCTCTCTCTCTCTCTCTCTCTCTCTCTCTCTCTCTCTCTCTCTCTCTCTCTCTCTCTCTCTCTCTCTCTCTGCCGTTGACCTGAGATTCCATGCAGAACAATGAGCAAGTAGCGTTAAGCAAGGGAGAGCATATTACACGATGCCTGGGAAATGCAAATTTCAAGTTCTCAGTCTCACCAAAGAAAATTACAAAGACTAAATTTGACCAAGATCCCAATGATAATCACTTGTCCAGATGCAGAGTGTGAAGCGGCTCTTACAAAGTTGCCAATCTTCGCACATTGGTCCTTGAATCTTGAATTTGAGGGAATTGGTCTTTGAAAAGTCTTTTAAATTTGTGTGGGAATCCTGTATTTCTGTAATATCTGTATTTGTCTTATTTATACCTTAGTTGGTTATAACATAGTGATTGAAACTTAATTTGTCTCAGTGTCTCGATGTCTGAGCTTCTGTCCCACTCTGAGCTGGATCCAGATTCAGATGGTTCATTCACTGAAGAAGAGGCTCAGGTAAAATATGTTTTGTTCTACAAACACTAAATACAGTTGTTTTTTTGGGGGGTAGGGCTTTTATTTAAAAACAAGAAAAAAAAAAACTCAATGTGATTTTTGTCTGGGTTTTTCAGGTGATATTGGGGGGTGTGGACAAAGTGGACACGGTAGTATTTGAGACTATTTGGAGTAACATCAAAGAAAAATACAAATCAGAGGTAGGAATATGGTTATAATACATTTTTTGTAAGTTCTTGCTGCTTTTCTGTGTGATTTATTTATTTTTTTTCCTAAAAACAACAGGCCACCACTGACACTTCAGCACCAGTGGAGACTCCACAGGAGGAGACGGGGGAACCGGTCTCTGACAATGACTCCGAGTCCTTTTCTGAAGACGACATCCCTGAGGAGGAAGAGGAGGATGATGAAGAGGATGAAGATGACGACCAAGATGACGCAGACTATAAGGTAACTCTTATAATGAACGTGACACTGTATGACTAAGTATATGTTGGTGAGTCATTCCTACCTGTGTTTTAAATGCAGACCCCTCCCACGGTGATGACTCCAGAAAAGAAGAGCGATGACGACGATGAGGGAACTATGCCTCCTTACAACCAAGAAACACAGAACCTCATTGACTGTAAGTGTGTGTCTGTGTATAAAAGCGAATGACTCAGCACTTAGGGAGTGAGTCATACTGTGATATACAATCTTAAAAAAAAAATGCCCCTCTCTCTCCGGTAAAGCCTGCAAATGTAATTTGTTGAATAGCTTTACATGACTGAGGTTGTCCTTTTTAAATATAAAAGCATAAATTAATAAATTTTTGTTCATCTCATTTACAGCTGCTCAAAAAGTCAGAGATGAGTTTGATGAGGCGGAGAGAGCTCTCCGGGAAGTGGACGATCAGATTAAGTAAGTAGCCAGTCTGGATGTGGATCTTTCCCGTTAATGGAATTGGTATTTGTCACCGCACATGCTGTCTCGCTCTCAGCATAAACAACTTTGATGACTGCTTTTGAATTCTTTGTCTTCACACCCAGATGAAGGCATGAGCTGAAACACTGATGTGTGTGTGTGTACTTTCTTTAATGGCCAAGGCCCTAAAAAATTATGGTCTTTTAATTTTCAACAAACCATCTGTGATTTTCTTTAATGTCGATTTTTTTGGGGGGGTTTTCAGTTGATGTGAGTAGGAGCAATGTTTATTTTAGAGCTGTAAAGACAAAGAAATCTGATCACGGACCAAGATTTTAAGTCTAGTATACTGATGTACTGATTGGACGTACTGTATATCTGGTTAAGTATACTAGACCACATATACAGTACATTCGATATGACCAGATATACAGTACATCCGATATGCGGCCATGAAACATGAACAAGAAGAGTCATATCAGAGCCCAGAAGTTTTTTAGTTCCAGTTCTCCTTCTCCTCCCCCTTCTCTGCTGTGGTAGTTCCCCATCATCGTGGCTCCTTTAATTAAAAAAAAAAAACTCACTTATGAAAGGTCTACATATATCAGTATATCTCACTCAGTAAGCCATTTCTGAATTTCTCCTATGGGGGATCATTAAAGTTACATCTTATTTTATCTTCCATATCTCCTGATGCATGTATGTATATGTTCAGAGGAAAAAACACAAATGATGTACACATCTGATGTCTAATGAATCAGATCATACAATGTGGCAGAATCTTAATGTAGCCAAATCGTCCATCTCTTTGGATTGACAATACATGCATTTTTTGAACATTTGAACAATCGGTGTGTTATGAAATATGTACAGTATCGTATAGATTATATGTTGGATTTGCTTTTGGTTTTGCAGGAACCTTGAGAAGGAGATTTCCTTTGACTTTGGACCCAGTGGGGAATTTGCTTATTTCTACAGCCAGTGCTATGAGTTATCTACCAGCGAGTAAGTGTTCACCAGCCAGTTATTTACTGAATATTAAAAAGCATAAGTTCCTTCTTCTGAAGGTTAAATTTCCATCTCTTGTTTTCAGATACATCTACAAGCTCTGCCCGTTCAACAGAGTGTCCCAGAAGCCCAAATACGGTGGATCTGAGACGAACCTGGGGTAAGAGAAAATCATTTATGAACTGTTTTGCATCAAGTATCGAAAATGTGTTGTCATTCGTGAGCCAATGTTTGTGTGCATCTCATCCTGCTCTCCACATTTCTCTGTAGATTGTGGGGGAAATGGTCAGGTCCCGAAAATGACGTTTACGCTTTGATGAAGTACGAACACGGGACAGGATGCTGGCAAGGTCCAAACAGGTCCACTACGGTGAGTGTCAACCTCTCACACCCCACCTAATCTCTTCCTGTGCTCGACTTCACTCGTCTGTTGACAACACTGTAGAGAACAATGATAATCTGTCCCTCAGGTTAAGTTAATATGTGGAAAGGAGACGGTTGTGACGTCGACGTCAGAGCCCAGTCGCTGTGAGTACCTGATGGAGTTCATCACTCCTGCTGTGTGTCACGATCCTCCAAGTCTGGACTCGGGTCCTCATGAGCATGAAGAGCTCTAAGTCCATTTTTCCTGTGAGTAACTCTTTGACTTCCGTTTGATGCCAAATCACTGTGATAATGTCTTCTGCAGGACACTATACTCTGTATGATCACATGGGTCCAACAGCCAAGATTGTTTATCTCCATTATCCCTGATCTTCCTTTCTACATGGTGCTTACTTCCAAAAAAGAAAAAGAAAACGGGGACAGTCAGAGCTGTATGACGTGAATCTTTAGTGTTTCAACATTTTGTTGAGAAGAAAATCCCATGTGCAGACACAGCTTCACTTAGAAGAGCAGGGCAGCAGCAAGAGCAAGGTAATGACCGCTTCATGTGAGTTTGTCGTAATTGTTAAATTAAGAGGATTAAGATTTAATGGATGAATGGAGGAGTTTTTACTCAGTATGGGTGAGCCTCTTCTAAATTGTAGGGTTTTTTTCTTTGGATCAGAAAAGGGTTTTGCAGTAGGGCTGGATGATCAAAATTATCATTATTAACATTTTCAGAAGTTGACTAAGTAAATTCAACATTTTTTGAATGTAGAAGAAAAAAACAGCCGCCAAAACAGTGTAGGCATGGGACCATATGAACATTTTCTGAAAAATGACTGCAATTCACAATGTTATTGCAATACTTAATAACATTATTGTATATTTGTTTGTATTCTTGAAATCTGCACACATATGGACATCCAGTGTTACTTGCTTCACAGAAAACACTACTTGCATTAAAACAAATGTTACTAGGGATTCATGCACATGTTTTAGTGACCACTTTAAAATGATAAACAAGAATTTATGTAAAATCATAATGAATTGTGAGGTCGTTTCGGTCCCTAAAATGTAATACAATAATAATGTTTCCCAACGTTTTATCCACAAACCAAAAATTAATTAATTTGAATGATTTCTTCATTTATATTGGGCAAAGAAACCAGAAAATATTCTCATTTAAGAAGATGCAAAATCAGTTAATTTGGCTGATTAAAAGATTCGTTGTTGCAGCTCTACCTGGAATGATTGAAAATTACCTGGTACCCACTGGTGACATTTCAAATTAAATGACTATGGCTGTATGTAGGGCTGTAATCAACCAAATAAACTCTTGGTCGACTAAAGCCCTGAAATTTCGACTAAAAATCGACTAATAGGGAGGGGGGGGGGTGCTTTGCGAGTGCGGCTATTTTAATTTGAAAAGAGCCACACCCGCAAAGCACCTGTGCGGCTGCGGCTCTTAATTTGAAAAGACCCGCAGCCGTGGCTGAAGTTGAACCGAGTCTGACGGCTCTGACAGCGTTTTGCAGCGTTTTGCATTACGTTCATCTGCGCAATACTATAGCCCGTGATATCTGAAAATAATGTATTATGTCAAGTAGTAATATCAGCACGATAACTGTTGAGGAATACAGAGCGAGACTGAACATAGGAGCGCAGCTTCGCGGCTGAGACACAAATAGACCACGGGACGCTGCTGCTGTTGCGAGCGGGTGCGCCTGCAGTTATAAAACCAATCGTGTGTGTGTATATATATATGTGTCTATATGTGTGTGTGTGTATGTATGTGTATATATACGTATATATGTATTTGAGAAGTGATATAAGGTTTATATGATTTACAGAAAGTGTGCAAGAATTATTTAAACAAAATTAGGCATGTGCATACAAGTAGGCACCCTTGTCATTTTATTGATTTCAATACCTTTAGCACTAATTAATGGAACTCACAATTGGTTTGGTAACCTCAGTGACCCTTGACCTCCATAAACAGGTGAATCCAATCATAAGAAAGGGTATTTAAGGAGGTCAATTGTAAGTGTTTCTCCTCTTTACATCTTCTCTGAAGAGTGGCAACATGGGAGCCTCAAAACAACTCTCAAATGACCTGAAAACTACTATTGTTCAACATTGTGCTTTAGGGTAGGGGTCAGCAACCTTTACTAGCGAGTCATTTTTGGCCCCTCTCCCCTAAATAAAATTCATATGGAGCCACAAAACCTATTTGATTCTTAAAATGAAGATAACACAGTGTATAGTTTTATATATAGTTATGCTTTATTCAGAGGGATTTGAATCTATCCAAAAGCTTATTTCTAGTATGTTTGACGGAAATGTTTAATGCAAAAGGAGGTCATACAATATACGTTTTTTTTATCATCCACTGTAAACAAACTACAGTTTGTTTTATTTATGAAATTATAGAATAACAAAAAGAAAACTGTTGGCATTTCATTGCTGTTTTTACCTGTTATAGCCAGTACCGCGGGAAGTAGGGGTGCTGGGGGTGCTGCAGCTGACCCCAAAATGTAAATTGTCGCAGAGATGTCTTCAGCGACTCGCTCACGGTAATCATCAGAGAAAACATTTCCACTCTGCGCCGCCTGAAGACATCTTCAGAAGCTCGCAGACAGTGTGGTGTCGGTATTTTATGGTGGAGCCTTACACAGGAAAGGGCCGGGACATAACTTCTATACTTAATTTGAGTTGGCAAAAACATCACAAGCCAAGATAACAAGCCTGGTTGGTAGAGTCAGAAGAGAGTTTATCCTGTGCGTAAAGACGCAAAAGCCGCTGTTCACCACACAGGTGCTGAAAAGTGACAACATATCGCTCACTGTCAACCAGGACAAAACAAAAAAATGTCTGCATTTTGATCACTGTCCACACAGCCGTGACCATCACGGCTGGATCTTTCAACAAGACAACGACCCTAAACACTGCTCAAAATCTACTAAGGCATTGATGCAGAGGAACAAATACAACATTCTGGAATGGCCATCTCAGTCCCCAGACCTGAATATTATTGAACATTTGTGGTGTGATTTAAAGCGGACTGTCCATGTTCAGAAACCATCAAACCTGACTGAACTGGAGATGTTTTGTAAAGAAGAATGGTCCAAAATACCTTCAGCCAGAATACAGACTCTAAATGGAAGCTATAGGAAGCGTTTAGAGGCTGTTATTTCTGCAAAAGGAGGATACACAAAATCATTGGTTCTCAAAGTGCGGCCCGGGGGCCAATGGTGGCCCGCAGAAACATTTCTGGCGGCCCGCAATGAATTACAGTTGATAGTTTTAATCCAGGAGCTACTAAGCTTGTTAAATGTTTATTGGACATTACTGGATACAGACCAATAAGTGTAAACAAAAAATACTGGGTATTTACCTGGTTTCTATATGGTGAATTTTAGTGTATTATTGGGTTATAAGCTGGTAATAAGCAGGTAGCTACAGCCCCCAATTACTAGCTATTTACCCAGTAAATATATGCTAACAGAAATGTGTTACTTGGTATTAACCTGTAATTAGAAGGTAAGAACAATGGCCAAAATACTAGGTAATTACCCAGTAAATTAGAAAGCGTCATTATATTAATGCTTAAATGACATTATATTAACGCTTATATTACTTAACGCTAAACTGTAGAACTGCAATCTGGTCATTTTTTCTTTGGCGGCCCTCAGTCCAATGTTGGGTTCCTAAATTGGCCCTCGGGTATCAAAACTTTGAGAACCCCTGCACAAAATGTTTATTTTCCTAAATTTATGCACATGCCTAATTTTGTTTAAATAATTCTTGTACACTTTCTGTAAATCATATAAACTTTATTTCACTTCTCAAATATCACTGTGTTTGTCTCCGATATATTTATCTAAAATGTCTTATTCAAACAACCAATGGTTTATAAAAGAAACTCATGAAAATTTACAGGGGTGCCCAAACTTTTGCATACCACTGTATCATAAAATTGTATATCTTGTATATCATAAAATTGTTGTTGAATTATTACAGAATTGTTATTTACCCTTTGAAATCTTAAATGTTTGAATGTTTCTCTTTATGTCATAATATAATGCAAAAAATTGCTTGTCTAGAGGCAGCGTATGTCTGATATTCTCCTGTGAGACTCTTTGCAGAATGTGTTTGTATTACATGTAGTTTCAACCCAGATTACCAAAGGCTCCTGTAACTCAGTATTCATCATGTAATCTTCATTTATTTCAGAGGTTTTTTTGTTTTTTTTAGGTTTGATAGTGATACTGAAAAACGCTGACGGTTACTGACTTAAAACCATTTAAAGAAGTTTAGCATAGTTGTCACCGACCTCAAAAGCGACTGTCAATCCATCACTGGTGCTTATTCTTCAGACATTAAACGTCCGGGGATTAATCGCTAACTAAATTGTCCTTCACATTAATCAACTTGTAAGTCACGACTCGAGCAAACAAGCCACTGAAATGTGACTACGTGACCTGCTTTTCTCTTTCACAGGTCAATCCCGAGGGACCAACACAGTCACTGCAGCAACGCCAGGTTGCCATGATGTGAGCGGCGCCACCTCGGTGTCTGCTAACGATCCAGAATAAGTGATGGAAATTCCAATGCGGCGTTAACACTTCAACTCTTCCACTGCTGTACCTGTTCAGTTGATTCCCTGATGTGTCAATTGTTGTCATTCCATTGTTTTCAAATAAAGCTCTTTTATCATATTCCAAGTTATTGACCATTTATATCTTTTCATTTCACTAATTTATCAGTTGTCTGTTGACACCAAAAAAACCTCTGAACCAACCGTCTTGTAACTTTTGCAGAGGTTGGGGAGTGGCCCGGGAAATAACCGTGTACATTTTTTTTGCACACTTTTTCGCCTTATACTTGTCGTTAAAGTATTTTATTGCTAGTACAGTATATTGGCAGTGTCTTGATACTGCCAGGTGTGTTGTTTGTTGGCGCTTTAACATTGTGAAATAAGACATTAGGTTTATCAAGAATTTGGATTGTGTGGGATTTATCAAGAATAAATGCAGAAATTATGGAAAGAGTAAAGTAGTTAATGGGCAGACCGTGGGAAAGGGGAAAGGAATTGGGCTTGCTAGCTCAAATCTCAGGGCAGGTCAATTGCTTAAAGGGACACTGTGTAGTATTTATGGGTTTGACCCAAAATCCACTTTTTTTTATACATATGTGCTCCTGCATTGTCTAGTCGCTGTATAATAGTTTTTGTTTCATTTTCGTGGTGTTTCAAAAAGTCATGTAAAATAACATGGTCGCCGGCCGCTGTTGCATTGCCACGACGCCATGTTTCTACGGGAGCCTGTATAGACAAACGCGAGAGAACAAAACAAGCGTCGCTTTACTTGTGGCGGAAGTCCCGCCTCCTCTCTCTCCGCTTCGTCTGCTTCGTAGCTCGCCCTCTCCCTCGCCTCACGAACCTCATCTGCTGACACGGAGAAAGACGACGAGGACGACATTTGACCGGCTGAGGATACCGTATCGCTCAGGGAAGGGAGGGGGTGAGCAGAGGAGCAGTTCTTTGTTGTAAATTTCAGCCTCTCCTCTAGATGGCACTATAAACTACTTACTTCACCTTTAAGTCCAACTGTTTTATATAACTGTTTTCAAAAGCAAACCTGTACAAAGTTATATTCATCTTTAGTCAGCATTATTTAGCACATGTTATTGATCTCCAACACTGAATATAATTTTATTCAATGTTCATAATAGTATAATGTTATTATTATAACACTAAAACATATGAAAATAAATCACAATTATATAATGTTGCAGCTTTTCTGCATGTAACCCAGTGCCCTCACACCAGCCTACATTAAAATGATAAACACTGTCAGTAATATTGCTTTGACATTCAATAAAAATCCAGTCACTCATATTTGTAACTTTTATTTTTTTCTGGCATGTAAAGTACAAATAATTAAACAATTCCATGAAAAAGTCTTCAAGCGTCTTCGGCTGAAATCCCAGTAATAAATATCCTAGACTAAACTGAAAGGTTTTTTTTTTTTTTCTTCATTTGCTTAATTTTGACATTGTTCATTTGGTCGTGTTTGGAAGTTTGAGATTTTGTATTTCTTTCCCCCCGCCGATAACTGGCGTCAGCAGGACTGATTTGATCATTTTCACCTTTTGATTTGTTCTACCATTCCAGGAAAATGTAAGAAAAACATCACTAAGTTACTGCGTCCCCTCTTCTAAATAAATAGACACAAAATACAGTTGGTTGAGAAACAGAAGGACCACTCACCCCTTTACTACCCTAGAGACTCCCAAGAAAACCTTCCTGCAGCTTCTTTTTTTCTGAGCTCTGTTATGCTTTGCCAGAGCTCTTGGCCGGGTTTCCAATAACATCTTTTGTTTCAGGAGCTCAAATTGATAACGATTTTTAATGCAGATGATGTCAGTATCGCAAAGCTTTTACCCAAACGGAACCCTTTTTTTTTTTTTTAGAAATGTTTTAAATAATTCAACCCATCAGCTTAAACAGGAAAGCATCTTGAGAGCATTTTCAAACCCAGGACATCTCTGTCGCTGGCTGAATACTGGACCTTTTACGTGGACCAGTGCCTCGCGATGGAGACTGTCCCACGTGTCAGGGGTTCACCGAGTGGTTGAAAAAACAAGACTGTGATTAGATTAAATAATTAAAAGATTTTCATTTAACAAGACAAACAGAACACAGGCAGTAAAGGCATAACATCTAGCACACAGCATGTATGTTTATACACTTCAATTAGTTAAATATAGCAGTGCATTCTTTTGACTATGGAGAACGTTTCCAAATCGTACTTCTAAAGCTGTTTTTCTATTTGTCCCCCTTTTTTAAGAAACAAAAATGGTGTAACCACAATTTTGGCAAACTTAAAATCTTTTAAACTTGCAAATATAACGAAATAAACCATAAATATACACAAAACATACTTTGTACGAGGCAATAATAATAATAATCATAATAAATAGTTTTTAAGTTAACAATAAGTTAAAACTACAAGCTTAAAGTCGCCCAAATAATACAAGTTTGTTGGCGCTATTTTGAAATTTTTTCTGTTTAAATTATTTTTATGTTGCAACAAAAGCTACCACAGACTTTTACAAACACAATTGAACACAGTTTGATTGAAAATAAAAGAGTCTAACTAAGTCTAAAATCTGCATACACTGTAAAAACCGCAACTAATTAAATAATGGAAGAAAAGTAACAAACTGTACCCAATCAATGCAACCAAACATAATCTTTGACCCATGTGTGTTCTCTATGGCAACATCAACAACACAAATACGCTAATTTAACAAGTGAGTCTTGATATGTAAATAAAATCAATAAATTACAGGAAAGCAAAATGATATCTGAAGTTGACATGGGCTAAAACTGATGATATATTAGACAGTATTCCTTTCGAGGTCGTCAAATTTTCGGTTGAGTCATCAAATATGCACTTTGTTTGAGCTTGCATGGTCAGAGCACGAATTCGGGGCTGAGGAAGTGATCGTGGAAATTTTCTAGATCAGAGCTCTCGATGCTTGTTTGGATTTTCTGAATGAATCTGCTCATGGTTTTTTTTTTTTTGAAATCTTTTTCAACTTTTGCTCCTTTCGCTCGTTCCGCAAACCTTTTCAGTGTGACGTTTAGTTTCTTTTTTTAAAAATATATATCATTTGTTCTCAGTCAATATATAAAAACAAAGCACATTGCACTTACTGTTCCATAGGAAAGTTTTTTTGTCTTTTTTTTTATTTTAAATGATTATTGTTGTTGCTCAAGCAGTGTAGTACTGTTTCCTGCCACGGTCCTACGGTATTTCTCTCTGGACTGTACATTAGGTGTAGGTCTTGGTATAGACTGTGTATGAAAGGCGGTCTCGGGTTGTGGGTGTGGTCTGTGGGTGGACACGGCTGGGTAAACGGCTCCCAACGCGGCAGACTGTTGGCGTTTTTCGCGCGGTTCTTCGTCATGTCTGTTACTGGTTTCGTCAAGTTCTCGCGGCTTGATGGGTCTGGGTGTGTTTAGCTGCGTGCGGACAGTCGTTCAGAGTATTCTCAAAGAGTAAAATGGTTTTGAGTCAGATTGGTGATGTGTTTGTAAGTAAGCAGTGCGGCATTAATGGTTTTAAAGCAGGGGTCTCACATTCAAATGAGGGAATATTGAAATGATATCATGATATTCCATCGTGGGCCTTGGTGTTAGTGGTTTGCGCTCTTGCATTTACAGCAAGAAGACCTGGGGTTTGCGACCCGGGCGGAACAAGGGCCTTTCTGCATGGAGTTTGCATGTTCTCCCTGTGTGTGCGTGGGTTTTCTCTGGGATCTCCAGCTTCCTCCCACACACTCTAAATTGATTGTTTGTCTCTATGTGGCCCTGAAGACTGGCGATCTCAACAGGGTGTACCCCACCTATCGCCCTATGTCGGCTCAGATTGGCACAGCGCCCCCCTCAACCCTCATGTGGAGGATAAAGCAATAGAAGATGGATGCAATATCCATAGGGACAGCTCAAAGCCAGGTCAAGGGCTGGGGAACCCCTGAGTCAGGTACCCGGTCGCCTTTGCTCATTGTTAATTGGACACTTTAAATTGACCCCAGCCATAGGGGGCGCTGCACATCCAGTGTACTCCGTGTGCCGGTCACAAGCCTGGATAAATGGGAGGGTGTTGAGTCAAGAAGAGCAAATCTCTGCTGAAACAAATATGCAGATTTTAAGGTGATATTAAGTGGTGGGACATTTTTTGAGACCTCTGTTTTAAAGTATTGAATCAGTCACAAGACAAAGCAGATGATATAAATGTTAAAAGGGAGACTATATGATATGGATGCTGTTTTTGTTTTTGTGTGAATGAAATGTGTGCAAATGCTTACGGCTGTTTCCGTGTCTGCGTTTGGTTTCGTTGTTTTTTAGTAGGATTTTTCAAATGCAAAGTGATATGCGCAACTTAGATATTCAAAAAGTAACGATAACTCAAGTTGTAGAGGGTCCGTGTTCAATAAATAACATAGATTTGTACAGCAAATACTCAAGGAATAATATAGATCGTCTTAATTATCCTTCTTGCTACTGACTTGCAAAGCAATTCTTTGGCAAAAATCAAATCCATCTCTCTGCTAAATGAAATCATGCTCAGTGTTCACGTTAAACTGTTTGAGCACAACACATGAGTCTGTGCTCATGATTTTTTTTTCTTTAAATTTGTGTTTGCAAGCAGGGTTTCAGTTTTTCAGCTGGACAATGAGCTGGTCCCAGCACAGCTTTTGTCTGGGATTCTCAAGTCAAAGAACTTCACTTCACTGCACCATCATTGAAGCAACACTGTACACAATATCAGGACAAGAGATGTCAGAAGTATGGATGTATCTGTGAGGTCACACCCCTTAACTCTTTCTTTCAAATTTTCCCGTTGTTTTTTTTCTTTTTACACCAAATTTGTCCAAGTTCCGTTTGTTACACATGTTTTGGATGTGGTTGAATGGTTAGGTTTCGTATGAGATACAATGTTCCTTTGCCCCCTCCTGAAATCCCCACCCAAACACCGCATGCTTGTTCCCCCTTGCTCTGGAAAGATTCAGAGGGTTCAAAATAAAGCCATGCGATGTCCCAATTTTTCCAAGCTTAAGAATCTGTAAAAATTCAGCACAAGGTCTTGTTCTTTTGTATGTATAAAAATAGATTTATCTCTAATGTAATCCTTTCAAAGAGATCGTCCTCTTTGGCTAACACAGCATCATTTAGAAAAAGCAAAAGCAAAGTGTCTTGAATATAGTTGACCCTATTTAATCTATTTGTCGTGTGCAGACGTCTTGATAGTGAAAGACAACTCTCTCCAAGTCTGGTCTTCAACAGACATTTCAACTTGATAGGATGGCCTTAAAAGTTTAATCAGGATGACATAAATCATTCTCCGTGCACTCGGGCTGGGGATATTTTGAGAACTGCTATTCTCGTGGTAGCGGCAAAACAGATCTGAAGCAAATAAACAGTTATGTTTCTGTTGTCAACAGAAACATAACTGTGACACTTATTCACAGTCTTGCCGTTGTATAGTCGTCTTTTGAAAGGGCAGGAAGCTTTCAAAGAAGAAAGAGGGGGCTTTAAATTAAATGGAGGAAAAGCTAGAGGAACTGGTAATCTGTCTCCCCAAAGGTTTTCGATGATAATTTTAACGTTGCTCACACATGTGACTCTACGTCTGCTTTAAGATGTTCAGCCATCAGGGACCACAGTCCCCGCTTTTATCCTTTCTGTGCGTTACTGTTACAGTAGAGCTGAACGTATTCTGCTGAAATGCAAAACGTTGACCCCATTCACTGAGCGTGCTTTTCTGTGTGTGCACTCGACTGAAGAATAATACCGGTGCTCTTGGGTTTTTGCTCATCTGTGCAAACCTGTCTGGACCATTGCTCAGTCCATGGGTGGGTTGTTACCGAGTTACTGTTTTGATCGTATGCGTACTGAAATGATTAAATCTTCTGTTTACATGTGCTCAAATCTGAAACCCCCCCTTTTTTTTGAAGCACAGTTACATTCAAATTCAAAGCAGCCAAATAGAACATCTTGCTTGCGTTATCTATTGATGTGTTCGCGTCAGTTAATGGGATCTCTGTCCAAATCATGGCTGACAAAGCCGTGCAAAGGAAAATGGCGTGTGGACGAGGTTACAGTCAATTGAATTATTATTATTATTATCTTTTTTTTTTTTAATGATGCAAAAAGTGAAAAGACACCGATATTTTTCCTGTAATGTGGCTGTGTTATGGTGAAACTGTTTGCCTCTTGTGTTCGTCGCTCTCTTGCCCACAAGAGAATCACTAATGAACACCGTCGCCATGCAAGTACTGCCTGCCACTCTGCTCTTTGTTCATCGACAGTCTGCCTGTGTTGAATCCATCTTGAGAATATCCTTGTTGGTTTATTTGTGTGTCTGTGGACTAAACGCATGTTTTCTAGTTACTCAACTGTGTTTCTGTGATACGCAAGTGACGATTGTGTGAGACTGTGAGGGAAAGAGTGATTCTGATGGCCTTTGGACTACTCTTTTCTGTGACCGGTGTTCATATTAATTACACTTATCCTAAATCAAACTCGGTTTGAGCTAACTCGCTCACAAAGGGGTCGAGAAACTGCCTTTTTTTGTTTTTTTTACGCTAGGCACCACCTAATGCAGGTCAGGAAACAGTAGTCAAAGTTTCTAGAAAATGCTTACATACTCGGCTATTATAACCACCTTAAATATTGAATATAGAGTTATATTTTTGATAGACGTATATAAGAGAACACTGTTTTTTTAATTTCATTTTCTTTGATCTAAAAAAATCGCTGATTCAAAATGCCCAAGTGTAAAAAAGTGACGACATCCTCTCCAGCAGGATAGTGGGAGAGATGGTAGGGGTGTAAGAGTTTGGGTTAAATTGCACATATTCGCTCATTTAAAATTTTTTGATCGTTTTCTTTTGTTCATCAGTTGTCGTTATTTGCCTGAATTCAATCAAAGCACTCCATACACATTCTCTGTCACATTCGTTAGACTGTCTTCCTAAATAGATAGCGCTTGCCCCCGCCCAACAAACCGGCTACGTACCCTTTCTAATTCAATCCAGGCAAATATATTGGGAAGGACTAGCATGTTGTGTAAAGAGAAAAGAAAAACTCCACTAGTGTGTTTTGTTTGAAACTCTGACGCGTGTATATATGCTCATGTCTGGATATGTGTGTGCGTATGTGATTATCTGTATGTCTGTGTTTTCAATAATATATTATGAATTTGTGTGAGAATGTGTCAGAGAGAGACTCAGTCCAGGCCCATGTAGAGTGATGGCACAGGGAGCTCAGGTGGCTCCCCCTGCAGGTCGAAGGAGCTGGTGCCAGCGGCTGCTCGCTCTCTCTCTCTCTCAGGCCTTGTGTTGCTTGCTGGTTTTGAAGGAAACCTGCAGCACGCGGTCGCCCAGGCGGTAGCCGTTAAGGCTGGCAATGGCCATCGCGGCCTCGTCGTAGTTGGTCATGGTGACAAAGCCAAAGCCCTTACATTTGTTGGTGGTGAAGTCACGGATGACCTTGACATTGGTGACGGCGCCGAAAGGCCCAAAGAGCTGCCACAGGACGCTCTCGTCCGCCTCGGGGGACAGGTTGTACACAAAGATGCACCAGCCGGCACCGGTGGGACCAGTGAGGTTGACCCCTGCTAGGCTGGTCATGCTGTCGATGGTGATGGGCGAGAATCTGGGGAAGAGAGCAGGAGAACTACCATGGGTGTCATTCTGAAGTTCAACACAGCATTCACTGCGCTACACAATGTCTCTTATGGGTGTTTGTTCTGTTAGAAATGATAAAGCTTGTAGCTGGGTATGGAGTCGAGGGACTCCAACTCCTTCCTCTGTGCTGTACAGTAAGTAGATAAATATGTGGGCACAGCTGTGGCTCCAAACTACCTGTTTTCATTCAAATGACACTGAATGCCCTGAGACAGAAACAAAAAAATAAATAAATAAAACCACCCCCACAATCTGCATATTTTTTCTCTGCTGACCAAAGCCTCTGGAAGAATTACACCACAATGAATCACAATGTTCAACATAAATCACAGTATCGAAACGAAACACAGAAACCTAGAGAGGGATGAAAAGCAAATCGGAATCAAATCATACAAAAAACTGGAGCAAACAGAGAAGACGCAAAAACGGAATCTGGTATGTCCATGCTGGTGAAAAAAAGGGGACATTAAAGCAACTGAAACTGAATGTTAGTTCATAAATAAATACATACATAAATTACTTCTATTAAGTAAAACAAACGGAACAAAAATGTTAAACAAAGCCATGCCAGAATACCCTGCTGTTAAAGAGGCTGCATCATTGCTTATTGCAGTTTCATATAGTCTTTTGTTGTCTGGGCTGCGTCTGTGACTTGGTTAAATGGGCAGAGGACGTTAAGAATTATGGTCATTATCTAATTTTCCAGGTGAAGTCAGCAGGTGGTATTCCGGACACTTTGTTTGCGGTTTTTATTTTGGCATGGATGCTTTTGAAAGTACACCTTTGGCATTTACCTCTTGACTCCGTAGCTGGCGTTTAGTAAATTGTCGAGTCTGCAACGCAAGAGGGAGAATGAAGGGGATGCAGAAGTTAGTTATGAGCTCGTCAGGGAAGTGGGGGCTGTCAGTTAACATTTAGCTCCTTCACCAGCTGGCCTCCAGAGGGCATCCTTCACTGCATTGCAGTCCCCCCCCACCCCCACCCCCAGCCCCCCAAAAAGGAAGAAAAAAAAAACACCCAACCCTCTCAATCTGATGACTTGTCAAATCATCCTGTGAAATACTGAATTTCTAATTTATTTGTTGTGAGTTCAGTTACTGAGACTCGAAAAATAGGTTCCCCTTTAATATTTGTCTGAAACCCAGTGACCATTCTAACCTCAGAAGAAATCTACCATTTAAAAATGACTCTCCCTTCATAATTACACATGTAGATGTGGCCAAACGTGGACAATACCTCGAAATCCTGTCATGTGTATAAGTTGTAGGTGGTACTGTATAATCCCTCTGAAACCAAAATGTGTTTTATCCTTGTAAATAATTCTTGATAAAATCTGGTCTCTTACATTGGTTTTGAGCTGTTATTTGGATCTGGTCCCTTTCCAAGTGAAGGGATCACGCTGCAGTTTAAGAGAAAGTCAGAGAGAAAGAGTGAGAAGGAGGGGTCAATGACACACGGCCATTTCCTCCTTTACTGTAACAATATTTAATCAAAGGAACAGTTTATGTTAATAAACGTAACATAATAATATGATTTGTTTTTCCCTTTCGGACTGTTTTGAATTAGAGCAGCACATTTGCTGTTTGTTGGGTTGTGCGACTTCATCTGCTGAACTGTTCTTGACCTTCTTGAATATTTACTACAAGCTCTTCACTCGAGGCTCGATTATTGTCAGAAAAAGACTCAGTTACGATAGTCATGTAACAATGAAACATCAAAAATGCTGGCACATTCAACACGCTGCAATTTCAAATTTGAAGGACACTGAGTTTAACCTGTGACTTGGTCTTGAAACAGTATTCTTGCACAGACTAATGTGTCGGTTAGTGACGGACACGCTCGGCATGGTTCGTTAAAGGTTCAGTACCTGAAACGCTGAGTCTGGTGGTGCAGGGGCCCCGTGTAGCGGCGTGCAGCAGTCTGGTACAGCTGAGTCAGTAAGGCCTGGCCCGTCTTCTGGCTGGGGTTGTTTGCAAACTTGACAGTGATTGGCTCTGCGGCGCCCAGAGGCTTCTGTCCGTTCAGACCCTTGATGGCCTCCTCCGCCTCGTTGCGTTTGTCAAACCGGATGAAGCCCACTCCTCGTGATATGCCTGCTCCGATTGACAAGAACAGACAAATGTTACTACCTTGGCATCACCGGGTTGAACAAAGCTAAGACAAGTTTTTCCTGGACTAACTACTGTCAGCTGGAGGAGTGAATTAAGGCTATACCTGTGACCTGGTCCACTAGGATGCGGGATGTGATGATGCGGCCATATTGGGAGAACAGCTGCTCCATGTCTTTCTGGCTCATGGTCTTGGGGAGTCCACTAACATAAAGGTTGGCGTCACGGATAGACGCTGAGCTTGGTCGAGCGTATGATACCTAAAACACAAATAAAATAAATGCTTTGTTAATTTTCTTGTGTCTATGGGCTTAAAGCTGCAGTGTGTAACATCATAATGCTGTTGTTGATGTTATTATGCCTCTGTTTGACCTTTGTGAACATATATGCTGCATCTTTCATCTGAAAACAGACTCTGTGAAGCAAAACCATCAGACCAGCAGCAGAGCAGGGGCGGGCGGGCGGGGACAAGTACGACCTTCTCTCCTGAATCTTTTTGAAGATGCTTCTTAGTGTTTTCAGTCAAACCTCAACCTCTTTAGAGTTATCCTGCTTTAATAGCTCAATGTTGCTGTTGTCTCCGCCTGTCGTGACAAATCACTTCATGTGTGCAGTGTCGCCCGGTGACACGAGATCCAAACACTACAATCCTGAGATTGTGGTGAGCTGATAAACTTGATCAGCACTGTGTGAACTAGGGCTGTATGGATTATTGGATTAATTGATGATTAACTGGTTGCTAAATGAATCGTCAACTGTTTTGGTAATCAATTATTAACAGGTTTCTGATTGTTTCTTAAATGTGAATATTTTCCTGCTCCATTTGAAGAAATCATTAAAATTGAACAATTTTGGTTTGTCGACAAAAAAACAACAACATCTGAGAACATCATCATCACATTTCGAGGTTTGGGAAACGGTGATCAAAGTTTTTTCAACATTTTATGGACCAAAGGAGTACTTGATTAATGGAGATAATAATCGACAGATTAATCGAGGATGAAAATAACCATTCGTTGCAGCCTTAGTGTGAACTAGTGAGGAATATAAAAGACAAAAACATATAAAATAACATATAACTCAATGTTCTAAGAAGCCAGAGTTCAACTTCCACCGATTTCTCCGTATTCACCACAAAATGACACTAACCAAACTCTCTCCCTGTGCTATCTGTGGATTTAATCAGTGTGTTTAAAATCACACTAAGCTGCAATGACGATGTCACTGTTACTCAGACTGATAGTGATCATCAGCGTTAGTTTTAGTCTGTACAATTTTCCTTGAATTCACCAGTGACTTAATTAGTCCATTTTTTTTGGGGGGGGGGGGTGATGGTCTGTGTTTATCTCTCTTATGGTTTTCTTTCAAAAAGATTTTTGCTTCCAGTTTAGTGCCGAGGAATAACTGAGTGATTGTAAAAGCCATACACATGTTCTTGTTATCGTATTCATGGGCTCGTGTGTGTGTGTGTGTGTGTGTGTGTAGATAGATAGTCCAGTTGGGTGCACTCATTGTTGTGCGTGCTGTGTTTGTGTGTGTGATGGAGACACAGTGAGAGTGTTGTGAGTGAGATAGGCCGAGCTGCCCTCCCCATCCTGCCTCCCTCTTTGTCTCCGTCTCTCGGGAGAAAACAGCTCCACTGGCAGCAAACAAGCTACAGCAAACAATGTGATCACATCACAAGACCCACAGGCTCCTCGACGACGATCCTTCTATACGCACATGCAAACGCTTACCGTACATATTCACGTGGTCGGCGTGCCCAATATAAATCTCTAAAAACATGTTTATTGTTGCCCAGCGTTCTTTGTGCGTGTGAACAAAGACGGCCGTGTCACCCTGACGGCATATTCTCTTTCAAACGAATACAGGTGTTGTGATTTCATCCGTCTGCACAAAGCACCGGTGTCATTGTGTCCACAGACGGACAGACAGACAGACTGTGTGAGCAGGAGGGTTGGTGTGTGCTGCAGTGATTAGGGTGTTCTGGACGAGTCAGAGGGGAGTTGGTGTGTTCGGGGAGCAGAGGCTGCCCTATAATTAACCCTCTCCCTGTCGCTCCCACAGTACAGATGGTGCCTGAAGCCCATATGGCCTCTAATCCTGTCAGTGGCATTCTGTTCTCCGAGCAACCCCCTACCCATCTACTGCTGCCCCCTCCACTCCCTCCTTCACCTCCTTCACAGCCTTACATCCTGTCTCTGTTGAAGCGTCTGGCAAAATCTAAATCAGAAAGATTAGACTGTGGTCTTGGCTTCAGGAGTTATTTTTACATTTTGTTAAGTTAATTATAGACAGAGAGATCTGTGTATAGAAACTCGTGGAAGTATAATTTCACCTCTCTTCTCTGTCTTCTCTCACTCTCTAATTTTAATTAATTTTACTTCTTAATCTTGCCACTATACAGCTCTACAATTTCAGAACAATGAAAAAAAAAAACGGCAGAATCTTTTGCAGAATGTGAATCTGGCTGTAAATCACACAGATATGATGCATATTTTGATATTTTTATGGATGCTTTGACGTCTCACTCATGTTTCTGTAAATGTTACTGTTATTTAGAGCTGCGGCAATTAATGATTTATCGATTAAATATCCATTACGTAAGTAATCAGCTATTTTGGAAATCAATTAATAAATTCACTTTTTTTTCATCCAGTAATTAAAAGGAGCTCTGTGGTTTTGCTCCATGTATCAGAGACATAAAGATAAAAGATCCACTTTGAGATCAATATAATTTTGCAACATTTCTGGACATTTTATGGACCAAACAACTAATACAAGAACGGATAAGTTGAAAGTAATCCTTAGTAACAGCTCCTACTGTTATTTGTTGTTTTGTTTGAGTTTCCTGGAAAAGCCCAGGAATCTATTAAATCTAATAAAGGTTATAATACTAATACTAATACAATAATATGGTTATGTCAGATTTATTTGTGTAGTATTAATGTAAGTCACTATTCACGATATTGAATATTTGTTCAAAATCTAGTGTTTTGTCTGCTTCCAGCTCGTCGTTTGATGAGTCAAATCTAACGTCCATCTTCATGGACAGTTGTTAGAAAACACCTGCTCCGATTTCTCAGTCCTGCACTTTTTCTCTGTCCATCTTTGATCTTGTTTGATCAGATCTGGGGGTGAGAGAGGAGGAATGAATCAACCTCCTCCTCTTCTTCTACTTTCTCCTCTCATCTGATTCCGGGACAAAGAAGCCCCCTAATTAGCCTCGATCGGAGGCAGATGGGGTAACCTGGATTGACCCTTGTGCGCCGCAGCCAGGCTCCCTAATTACATTTCCATCACAATAACCTCTGCGTGCCGTCCGCCCCTTGCTTTCTGACCTCCACTCTCTCCTTCTCTTTTCACCCTTTTCTTTTCCTTCTCTCTGCCTTTGTTCGAGCCACCTTCTGCCTCCTCCTCCTCCTCCTCCTCCCCCCCCCCCCCCCTTTACTCCCTCTGCCACGTCTGTCATCACCTCCCTCCCCACCCTTGACAAAATTACCACTTCCATTTCTTTTTTTGTCAAACACGCTGCAGTCGAGAACCAGGCGACAAAAAAAAAAAAAATCAAGAGTGGATACGAGTGCTCACCTTGATTGTTTTAGTCTGTAGTTTGAGACCGTTGAGTGTGTTGATGGCCTTGTCCGCATCATTTGGATCCACATAGTTTACAAACCCGTATCCCAAACTCTGACCTGGAAACAAAGAAGGAAGAACAGCTTTGTTGAGCGTTTACTTCTAATATTGAACGGGATTACGAGTTGCATTCAAAGACCCCGATATATTGATATTTCTGTGGGATCTGCAGCCTGTTGACCTTAGAGGAGCAGCTTCAAGGTGCAGTCAAGAAACCTCATCACACACTCAACTGACTGAATGATGCTATTTTGTTGTGGTTTTTTCATCATTTCAAATATTCATATGTGAAATAATATTATATCATCTTAATATAAACTCACCAACTTGTTATTTCACAAACAATTCAATAGTTATAGGGATAGCCGATCCCTATCTGGAAGCACTAAGGATTTTCTTTTTCGGTGGGGACAAAGTCTTGTACCTGTTATCTTGTCTCGCACTAGTTTGCAGGACTCGATCTCGCCGATGCTGCCGAACAAACTCTTGAACTCCTCCTGGGTCATGTTCTGCGGCAGGTAGTTGACGATCAGGTTGGTTTTGCTGTCGTCCGTGGAGCCGTTGGTGCTGATGACTGGACCATTTGGCATACTGGTTCCGCTGGGACCGTTGGACACCTGGGTTTCCATGGTGCTGATTATCTGCTGAGGAAGAGGGTGGACTTCAGATCCAGAATTCCCAACAGCACAGACAGCGCCGTGATATAAATATCTGCTGTTTAACTTACTACAACACACAGACAAATAAGATGTATGGTGCACAGGCTGTCCACTTTGTCACTGTCTGAGGCAAAGGTTAGGAATCAGCACTGCTGAAATGGAGATGGAATCGGGCTCTAATTTGTCTTCTCCCCTCCCCCCCATTTCTGCCCCATCTCGCTCCCAGCCGCTGGTCCTGCAGATGTCACAGTCCCTTTTTTTCCTTCCTCCTCCCCTCCCCCAACTCTCTTCCAGGGTCAAACACCATTACATCATTACACGGGGATGGATAGTAGCCCTGGTGGTATGTGAGAGGGGGGGGGGGGGGGGGGAGGAGGGGGTAAGTGTGGCTGGGCTTTGACATGACGAACAAAGAGCTAGAGTGGCAGTGGTAAAAGTATAAGTGCTGCAATAACCAAAGATCATCACAATGAAGGGAAGGCAATTTTGGGGGATTATTTATACTCCTGGTTTTGATATGTTTTTTCTTTGTGGTCAAGTGACCTTTATTTCTGTAAAAGTGGAGTAAGACTGGTTCCACCAGGGATTCTGAAGGAACATCTGTTTGGTCAGAGAGAAGAAAAAACTTCCTGCTCCAGTTTATTTCCCCTCTAATTCATCATTATCTTGTCTCTGAATCTGTTTTTTCTCCAAGTGAAGGACACAAGAATTAAGTTAAACTTGTCGTGAGGTAAATGCAGCACTGATTTTTTTCCCCCAGCTCGTTTTGATCATCTTTGGGATATAAACTGTGTCTGTCTATACCCTACTGTATGAAACACATGTTAAATCAGTTTCCATGTCAAATATTTGATGTAATCATCTACATTCGCAGCTCGCTTCTGTCGCTTCTGTGCTGCATTTTCAATTCCCCGCACCACAAACAAAAAAACAACACCGGCCGTTTAAGCGTCTTAATGTGCACTCGTTGGGACAAAGTGGCAATTACTGTGTCAGTTTGTGGGTGAGCTGTTGCACATCACCAGTAGGTGTTATGTACTGTATGTCAATACTGCTGAATGAGTCGTATCTACGCTCTCTGGACTTTGTAGTACAAGGCAAAAAGAAAGACATTTACTTAATGAATGAGTCGTATAAGAATGACTTCTACATTTGTATTCATGGGGTTCCCTATTTTGTTGGAGACTGGGTCACTTATTTGATTGTGTTGTGGAAAACTGTGATGAATTAAGCGTCTGTCTGATATGATAGAATGACACGATGTTCTACTGTTCTCACGTAACGGAAGTAATTTCTTCTCTTGCATCAACAGAAATCCTGCGTTTTCTCTCATCTCTTCCTGCTCTTCACGAACGGCACTGTCTAACCTGCCTTGTCACCCCCCCTCCCCCCCACCCCTCACCTCGTCTCTGTAACCTGCTGTCTCGCTTTGAGCCTCACCTTGACTCTCGTTGCCCAGGTAACAGCCCCTCAAAGACGTGCATTGTTTCTACAGGGCTGAGTGGCTTTTCTTACTTTGAGCTCAGCGTGTGTTTGTGTCTCTCTCTGTATTTTCTTCTGTGTGATGATAATAATAATAATAATATGTGGTTTGTATTGGGGAGAGGGTATAAAACAGAGAAAGACGCAAACATTTACACACACGCACGTGATGTGGAATCACAGTCTCGTTGTGTGTGAAGTGTTTGACCACAGCTAAAAGGCTTGTGTGTTTTTTTATGACCTAGAGAATATTGTGCTGTGATGTGATGCGTCCGAACGTGGCCTGAATATGACAAAAAGCATTTTGAGTGAAAATAATAACCCTTAGCACAACAGAACACGCTTTGCTTCCCCAGTGAAGAACAACGTGGAGTTACATAATTCAGTTGAGCGTAGATGAGAATGGCTGACACAAGCAGCAACACACACAGAAAAGAGAAGAAACCACAGGTATTCTATGACGCACACCAAAGAACAAAAGTGGAATCGAATCGTCATCAAGATTTGATATGCACTAACCTCATTACTATGATATGAATAAGTCATTGTGATGTTTTAAGAAGGTCGTCAAAAACATGAATAATCAAATCACAGCCACAGGCTTTAAACTATAGGCGATCATTTAAATATTGACTCCAGGGTTACTTTGTATGAAGTTGCACATCTCCCCCTTCTATGTCAACATATGTCTTCTTAAGTGACTAATAGGGATAAAAATCTGCATTTTTATTTTCTATTTGGGTGGTTCAACGAGACCATGAAACCCATATTTAATGCAGTGCATCAGCATCATCGCTTACACATGGTTCCAGACTTGCACGCAAACAGAAGCCCCGCCTTTATCAACACGCACCGCCAAGCACATGACCCCAGACTTGCACGCAAAAGAGGGAAAAAAAAAAACCAAGAAGAAACGTGAGCCCTGCCTCCACTGCCAAGCACATGCAACCACCTACACACTAATACAATTACAAAAACACACACACAAGCATCACACGACTCAGTGTTTCTCTGCTCGTGTTTATATACAGTTTCCCCCCACGTTCACTTTCTGCTCCAAATAAGAGGAGAATACACTCAAATGACAACAAAGACGACTATCACCAGAGCGTCAACTAGGCTTAATGTTACCTTATTTCTTTTCAAAATGGAAGATAATGTTGTTTAAACTTGTCCAATGCTTCCAGGTCACTTTAACTCACAGGATAATTTCAATGAAATGCAAAATAGATGCACATTTTTGGTCAAGTTAAATATCTACTAAGTTATTACATGTTTTTTATTTGCATGTATTCAAAAGAATAAATAACATTTTCTTATTTATTTGAATAAGATTTGATGTTTTCTCCTGTTGTCAGCCACATTTAGTCTCAATATCAGTTTATAGTTATTCAGATTTTCCCTTTTTTCATCTTCAAAACTTATACATGCATGAGTTAAATTGATTATAAGTGTAATTATGATTAAGGTAAGAATACTTTTCAAAATAGTTGCACTTTATTTTTATTTATAGTATAATAATAGTCTATCATAGTTAAGTGGCTATAAAGATAAGTTGTTATTAAAGATAATGTTATTTTTTGACAGATATTAAAAATTGGACTTAAAAACCTTGTCTGATGCATCATATAAAGAATCTCTTTATGTTTTTTTCTAGAGATGCTTGAATCAAAACAAAATGCTCGTCTCTCAGTGTAAATGAGCCTCCTAAATAACACAGATTACAGGATTATCCCAGACAAAGGGCATTAGGCACACTCTCGCTGCAGCTTAAAGGATCACGGTGGCAGCTGTAAAACAACAGGGCGACAGGAGTCACGCGCACACGCGCGCGCACACACACACACTCTCTCCTCCTGTCCGCTCTGATAGAGACTTTAGTTTGGGAAAAAAATTAAGATTAAGATTTGTAGAAAGGCTGCATAATGATGATGATGATGGTGAGGATGAAGACATGAGTGTGAAAGGCTGTGCAGCAGCAGCAGCAGCAGCAGCAGCCAGGGCGCTATCCAGCGTGCTGAAAAAGGGAGTGGCTTTCATCCGGTACCACTGTCTCATCTGAGGCCACAACCAACAAATCCATCTATTTTTTTTTACAAATTCAAAACGTTTTCATTCAAAAATTACTCTTTCACCCACAATAATTTCATCCTCTTTGACTTATTCATTCATTCATTCACTCATCCTTTCATTTGTTTTTTCCCCTCTGACTTGTGAGCTCTGCAGGCATTCAGATTTTTTTTTTTTTTGCTGAATAAACGTATTGAAGCGACCAAACAAAAGAGCCACCCGTTCCTCCTCTTCTCTCTCTCTCTCCCTCTCTCTCTCTGGCAGCCCTATGAATATTAATGTAAACAGTGGCGCTTTGTGTTGAGGCCGAGGGCTGCAGGACTCTCTATCTCTCTCTACACACACACACACACACACACACACACACACACTCTCTCTCTCTCTCTCTCTGGGAACAATGGCCGTTACAGTTGCCATCCCAAAGCCAAAATAATTAGCATTAAATTAAAAGGTTTAGAATAAATAAATGAATGGATGAATGAATAGATTTTGCCATGTAGAAAATAGTAAATCGAGCGTTTTTTTTAGTAAAACCACACTTATTAAAGGAAGTTTGAATTATCAAGGAAAATAATAAAAAAAAAGATATATATCTATACTTGTATAATATATACACCCTCTATACAGTTAACATTTCGGATCTATATGTGCTCCCTTAGAAAGGTTATTGTGAGAAAAAGGCGAATAAATGTGCTGCCATAACAGTTGTATTTCATTTATTTTAGTTATTTTTTTGCTGATAATATACGTTTAATATGTTTGTTTTAAGGTTTTGTCCTCAGTTGTAAAAAAAAAAAAAAAAAAAAAAAATTGTATAAAAACGTTAAACATGACCTTTAAGATTTTAAAAGAAGCACACAAAAGGATAATGATAAAAATCCTGCGCTTTTATAGAGATAACGAACGAACGTGTTTGTGATCGATCACAGAGAAACACCTGTTTAGCCTGGTTCGCAGTGATGGCCTCGCGCTGACTGTCCTTGTCCTTGGATTGTTAAAGGTTATCTGACTCGACGCTTTTATTTGCTTGGCACTGCGGTATTTACAGGAATACATGGAGGACTGCGGACCATGTGGAGCTCCTGTGTGTGTGTGTGTGTGTGTGTGTGTGTGTGTGTGTGTGTGTGTGTGTGTGTGTGTGTGTGTGTGTGTGTGTGTGTGTGTGTGTGTGTGTGTGTGTGTGTGTGTGTGTGAGAGAGAGAGAGGGACAATAGGTATGAAGGATGAGCGGCGAGGAGAAAAAAAAGGAAACTGAAGGTGACGATTTTTCTCCTCAGCAATACTGATTTTTTTTTCTTAAATCTTAAAGTTATTCTTGGTCGTGGGTGAGTCACATCCTCCACTTTCTCTGGGTTCAATAATTCATGTTGTGCTCCCACTATTATTAGTCACAGAACAGTCTGTATCTTGTCATCATTTAAATGCATCATTTCAGAATTAAATGTGTAGTTTTTTCTTTTTTTTTAGGGAGGAGGTGACATCTCTCCTTTGTTATGCAGATTGATTTTAAGCACCTGTCTCTGACTCCGGGTTTTATTGTTTATACCCTGACTTCAATAATTCATTCAAGAATGTGTGTTAAAAAAAAAAATGTGCAGGTGGAGAAAGCGACTCCTCCAACAACAAGGCCTCGCTCTGGTCCTCGCGGTCCAGCAAAGACACGCCCAGGCCAAACGCTAATTTACCACCACCGCTTCTCTCCTTCCTTCCTTCCTTCCTTCCTCTTCACTTTTCCACCACCGCGCACCGACACGCGCAATGCGCGCACGCATGGCCATCTTGTCGCACTGGAATCAGTCTGGAGGAAAATGGAGACGTACGCGCGCGCGTGGAGGCCTCCGAGATTTGCAGCTCATTGTTGCTCGAGAACCCCCGAGGAATTCGGACTTTGTCTGATTCAACGCAAACCAATGGATGCGTAATCGTTCCACCTCCCTCCCTCCCTCCCTCTGCCCCCCCCTCCTCCCCCTCCCGGAGTGACTCGACCCTTTTTTCTTCTTCTTCTCCTCCTAGCGCTGTAGATGTATGTATGTATGTATGTGTGTATATATTTGTATATATAGCCTCCAAAGCATCATATTTGTTTTAATCTTATATAAAGAAAAGTAAAGAATCCTGACTCCAGCATCCTTGTCTTCCTCCTCATTCTCATCCTTTCCCCCGGTGTCGCCTTTCCATCACAATAATCCTGCAGAAATGCCTCACATCCTCACTCCTGCGTCATTACAGCAAACATATATCTATGTATATATATATATACATACATACATATATATTCACAGCTGTGACACTGAGAAGGCTAGAATATGAAGCCTGTGAATGCTTCGCCTAAAATGGCAGGAGGATGTGTGACTGCAGGCTGAAGGCTCAGCTGGGGCATGGCGCATCACTCAGTATGAGACTGCTAATGTTGGCCATAAATCGCTATAATATGGCACTGCACACTGGACCCACTCACCCCACACAGACACTGCATGTTTTGGCCTGTAAAGCTGTTTTTCTATCATATTACTCTCTACTGAGGTATTTCAGGCATGACCAGAGCTCTATGACACATGTGTGTGAACAACAGATCCACCACAAAGAGACTGTAGCTGCTGCTGCATCATCACAAACATCTATAAAAGAAATATGGAGTCATACGTACAGTAACCATTCTTGACGTACAATTCAAGAAATCTAGGTCCTCCTTTGCACTGGTGTTGAAGCTTGGACGGCGTCTGTGCTCTTCGGTCTTTCTGGATTATTATAACGATTGTTGTTATTATAATAATAACAGTACGGCCCTTTGCCTTGGAGTCCAAGGGGAAAAAAATTTAAAAAATAAAAAAAGGAAAAAAAAACAGTCTTCTTCAGGGGATCTCAGCCCTGTGGGGTTGTAGGTGTCCTCTACAGGGTGAAAAAAGGAGGAGAAAATTGGGCTTTTCTGCTGGATGGCAGCGGTGGTGATGAGGATGATGATGAGGGAGAGCGTTCTCTCTCCGAGTGGCGTGGGTGATGGAATCAGAGTGGAGGAGGAGGAAGAAGAAAAAAAAAGGAAAAAAAGAGAAGCAGTGATCCTCAGCAGGGTGTGTCCAGGGGAGGGAGTTCTGGTTCTGCTGTGTTTTGTGTGTAATTCCCTGCTCCTCTCGCAGTCTCCTTCTGTGCCTCTGCTGCAATGTTCTTCTTTTATGCGTCCTCCTGGCTGGCAGAGCGCACTGCTGATTGGCTAATTGTGCAGGGAGGGTACTACATGGCAGCCATTGCAATGCGCTCCTCGCCCATTATCCCCTTCAGGAGAGATCACCAAGAGTCCCCCCCCCCTCCTTTACTCCCTCCCTCTTTTCTCTTTTTCCATCCCTGCCCTTCCATGTCTCCACTCCCTCCTTCTCGCTGCCCTTCCTTTCTTTCTGCCCCCTCTCCCTCTCTTCACACACACATGCAGAGCAGAGTGAATAGGGCTCCACCTGCACTTTGAGAACAGATGGGTGCAGCACAAGACAGTGGACATGTCTCCCTATAAGCACAGACACATTTCCTTTTTCCACGTTGGTAGTTCTCATTTTATTTGGAACCTTAGCAAACAACTTCACTCCTCAGGGTCTTTTGTCTTTGAATATAAAAGGGTGGAAAACGCAGACTTTTCTCATTCCACACTGTGAAATCACACGAGTGACAGGAGTGGAGAAAAGACACAAAATATTCAATAACTGGGGTGTGAAAACAAAAGCATCGAATCCATATAAAGGGACGACTGATTGGGTTATTTCTGGACCTCTCATGTCAGGCAGATGGCGAGCTATAGGGTCAGGTGCAGACATGAGAATAACAAATTAGATACCCCCCCCCCCAACTCATATATACATATATATATATATATATATATATATTGGTTGAGAGCGGTGTTGCTGCAGCTCTAATCAGACTGTATTGGATGATTTCTTTTCCCTTGTCGGGGAGAAGAAATGTTCCCCCGAAATATGGCCTGCAGTGATTTTTGTCTCACTTTACGACATCCCATACGTATCCTGTTCCTGAGGAGTTCTGCCCGCCTCCTGCTGCTCCCTCCTCTGTCCCTGGCTGTGTGGCGAGTGCTCACTGAGACATGCTGTTTGGGCTCATCTATAATGCATCCACTGCCCTGGGACATCATGTGTGACAAATGACCTATTTCTGTGCAGACCCCCATAGGGCCTTGACCTGGGGGGGGTTGCGTGGTGGGTGGGTGGGTAGTACGTAAATCAGTGTATGTTTATTTGTGGTTGTCTGGAAGGAAGTGAGATGGTTAGGAAGATTTCTCCTTTGCGTCAAATTAAAATCTCTCATATATATATACATACATACAGATACATTTGTTGATGAGTGGACGAGTGTCAGTTCTTCTTTATATTTGAATCATCTGGTTTAACAGCAATGTCCTCTTGTGGCGCTTTAATGTCCTTGAAGTGGCAAAAAATGCCGTTTGTGTTGTGCAAAGTAACTTCAAACCTCTTGAATTTGGACACAACCTCCTGGAAAACCTGTCTGGTTCTGGCTTGAGCTCGGTTCGCAGTCATATCAACAAACACGACACACAAGACAACAATGGCGGATATCCGGCAGCTCTCATCAAGCTCGAGACATCAAGACGTCTATCCTCAAGTTGGTATGAGGATAGACTGAAGGCGTTTTACTGTCACCCATTCAGCTGACTGTCTAGACCGTACCATACCATTTTACTCTGGTATACCCCAACAGAAGGGTGCCAAAGAATGGAATGGTTGGGCTCGGTTATTTTGATATTATTCCCAATGGAAACGCAAGAAATACATCTCATACCAAACTTTCACCCCTGTGGAACCGTGACTTGAGAGTAAATGGTCTTGACTGACCCACTCAAAGCTACTTTACTCCATAGTTTTACCATTCACCCATTCACTCAACTATGATACAACCGCACCGTATCATAACTAGTGGAACTGGGGATTTGAACCCTTGTCTTGTGGTTGAAAGACGACCTGCTCAACAACTGCAGTTTGTGATTCTCTCTTACTCAGAATTCCCATTAATCTTTTAACTTAAATACACCTTAATTGGCACCTATATGGCTGCTATTATTGTGTGTGTGTGTGTGTGTGTGCACGTTAGAGCTGCAACTAACGATTATTTTTGTAATCGATTAATCTGTCGATTATTTTCTCGATTAGTCGATGAATCGTTTGGTCCATAAAATGTCAGGAAATGTTAAAAAACGTTGATCAGTGTTTGTCAAAGCTGGAAATGATGATGTTCTCGAACGTCTTGTTTTGTCCACAAACCAAAATGATTCAGTTTTAATGATTTCTTTGTTGTGGAGCAAAGAAACCAAGAAAATATTCACACTTAAGAAGCTAAAACGATCAGAAATCTTCTTTTAATAATGAAAAAAGCTTCAAACCGATTATCGATTATCAAAATAGTTGACGATTAATTTAGTCATCGATTAATAATCGATTAATCGATTAATCGTTTCAGCTCTAATGTGTGTGTGTGTCCGTGCGTGAATGAGTGTGTGTGTGTGTCCCAATGTGCTGCCTGTTGAGGGGGAGAGATGAATATACTACACTTTGACTATTTTTCATAGGTTTCCCATGCTGACAGACAATATTTTTTTTTCAACACATTCCTACATGGATAAATGCAACAACATCATAGAAGGTGTATTGCGATGTGGCAGATCAGCTGTTAGCGTTCAGAATGTGTAGCATCATCATCATGGTATACCAGAGAAAGTAATCCAAATATAGAAAACAGTGAGGAACATATTGATCTTCTCTGTTCACATTAAAACTATGCATTGTTCAAGTATGGAACTCTATCACTTTTTCCCAAAAATGGGTTACAATATTACAAGGTTAGTGCAGCTATCCCTTCTAGACTGTGTAGTTTGAAATAAAACAAGATTGACATCCCTACACTCAATATAATAGTTATCTTAATTTTGGATTAAAAACAAGTGACAGCCCGACGACTTACTCTGCTCTGCTCTCCCTATCTGACCTTGATGGGTCCTCAGAAGTCTTCAGCTCTGAGGACGGATGTTGAGCGAGGGAGGAAACTGCCTTATTGACAGTGGTCACCTGCCATTTGATGGATATGCATCTGTAATCAGATAAGGACGTAGTTCAGGACACAAAAGTTACTCATCTCTTCAATGTGTACTAATCTTTTGGCGCGTTTCCGTTATACGGTTTGGCTCTACTTGACTCGACTCTACTCGGTTTGGGTATCGGGCACGACTCTCTGCACTGTCACTCTATCGACGCCCTCTCTGTCACTATCCTGCCGTTCTCTCACAGTCAGACTCTGAGCATGGGCTCCTGTCTGATATTTTTACATAATTGCCTTACATAAGTAGCAAGCTCGACTCGGAGCTGGGATGATATTAGCGCGGATGAATATTGCATGAGGAAAGCACTAGTTAAGCGTTAATAAGAGGATAGAGATGGAGCCCCACTGTCAGTCTGTCTTAACCCCGCCCCCACCGTTCTGTCAGGCAGTGACTCAACTCAGCCTTTGAGTCAGTTTTGAGGGATGTAAAAGTGTGTGTGTTTGTGTGTGTGTGTGTTTCTGGTGGTGCGCATGAACGTCTGAGAAGAGACGGCGAGATTCGGTCATTAGGTGCTTGTGTTTTTTCCCAGCTTTGTTTGCTGAATAAAAGCGGCTCTTCTGACACAAAAGCGTCCAGGTCTGTCAACTGACTGCAGCTCCACTTACAGTTCACACTTAATGTGAATAAATGGCCTTAATTGTGGACCCTCATTAGAGCCCTGGTTTCTAGCACAGGCAGCTGAATCCTCCTGTGGGGTAAGAGGGCATTTGAAGCGCCCAATTGCACATTACTGAATCAAAGGATCAAGCATAGGTTTTGCTAAAAAGCCTTTTTGTTATCCCACTGCTTATTTTCTTATTCTTAAGGGTTCCTCTGCTACTTCTGATTAGGGGGCTTGTTGCAGTGGTCCTTTTCTCTTGGCATATTGTGGAATGTTCCTTTGGTGCCAGAAGGAGGAAACGCAGCTTACCCAAGTTCTACCAGGCAAAAAACAGTTCAAACCCAGGCTTAAACTGGTTTTCGACCAGTAAGAATCTGCAAAATCAGCCATCACTCATGTGTCAAATGATTCACATGTTTTTTTTTTTCATTTTTATCCCCTTTGGCTTTTGACCATCATCTGATCTGATGTGAACAAGGCACTTTGGTCTTCTTCATTTTTGCGAAGGCCCTGGTATACTTCTACTACTGCGCAAAGAGCGTGTTGGGTGCGCATGGACAGCAAACTGAGTTTCTGCCCCACCAGTAGGCGCAGTATAAGCCCCGCTCACCAAGCAGAGAAACCAATTCTACAACAGAAGAAGTAATTGCCAGTGATCGACCTGGCGAGCCTGAATCCGGCTGACAACCCGACTCTCCTGCCCCGACGGGCCTTTCAGCTGTGAGCCGCTCGAACCAGACGTATCCGAGGTAGCATTGTTCTCTTCTTCTTTGGTCGGAATGTATCCTATTCCCTGTGTCCAGACTCGTATCGCCACCCGATGGTGACGTCAGATACGACAGGACCCTGATGCACGAGTATACCGGGGTCCACCATATGTGACGCGCCCTTTGGCACATGTGGAAGTGTACCACTGGCTTAAGTTCCTGTATCATCTCCGGTACAGTGCTATGACTCACATTCATCTTCCAACTGTTATCCATGAATGTTTGTAGCTCCCAAATATATCCATAATATGTAATTATTTAAAATACATTAAAAGATTGTTTGACAGAGCAAACAAAGTGCCTGATACAAAATATATTTTTCTTTTTCCTCAGATTTATTTTGTTGGTTACATCACAGTTCACGTGGGGTATTTATCGGGTTCACCCAGGTTCACGAATCCCAGATGAACCTGCTAATAACAGCGTGAAAGAACTCTACACTAAACACCGTCTGCTGCATATCTGCAATTATCCAAGAAAACATTTCACACATATTTTTTCAGAGATTTTTCAATTTTGTTTTCCTGAAAGGGAAATCTCTCTCTGTCATGTGTGTGTGTGTGTGTGTGTGTGTGTGTGTGTGTGTGCCAGCAGTGTGTTGATTTATCATGATCTCATTATTCCGTTCATCCTTTGCAAGCAACGATACCAAAACCTTGGATAATGGACATGAAAAACCTTCAGGTCTGAATTCCTCAGCCTCATCTCTGTTATTCTCGTAGTCCTACGTCAAAATAAAAGCCTGTTGCCGATGCCCTGCGGTAAAGTAGTGGCCTCTGAGAGGAAGAGAAGGAGAAGGGAGGAGGGAGAGTGACACTATGACAGTGTATCTGGGGGATGGGGAGGATGATTCAGCCTCGGGTCTGGTTAATTCAGTGGTCCCTCCGCTGGGCCTGGCTCTTGGCGATTCAGGGTTTTTGTGGCGGCGGCAGCAGTGAAGCAGTTACTGCATTTAGGAATGGATCCAAAATTAAATTAGCCTCTTTTTAAAAGGACATTTGTTGATCATGGCAAATGGCCTAATTCAACCCTTTTTATGTGCGATTTTGGCAATTTTCTCGTGGTCTCCCTCATGGGTTCACTCTTGCTCTTTCATTCCCTTCTCCTTCTCTCTCTGTATCTTTCTCTCCCTCTGCCTCTCTGGATGTGTTGTCTCCTGGCTATTATTAGAGTAGACAGGCTGGTGGGAGGAAGTCTCTGAAGTAGACGGTCTTGTCATCTTTTTATTTATGGATTATATTCTGCTCGTCTGTGTGTGCATTTAATTCTTCTATGTATTGTTCGCAGAACAGGATATGTTTAACCTTTAAGCCAATGTCCACATGCTCTACATTCTGATTATGTGATTAAAAGAAGAAAACGTGCTGGAAAATAACATTATAGCAATTACATTATATGCCTTATCAATGTACGAGTGGCTCTGAGCAGATGGAACTCCTTTTGGGGAGACCGCATCTTACTTAAAACCCTTTTTAAAAATAAAGCGGTGTTTATTAATCTTTCATTATGTCCTGTCTGAGGTCGCTATCCAGGGAGCTTCCTTAAATACACGAAGCTCTTAGACATTCTCTTTGTTTTTCCTCTTGTTCCTTTTTCTGACGCTTTCTTTCAATGTGACATGAAGAGGGAACAAATAAATAAATAATACAATAAAACACAAGTGAAGTGATAGACACAAAACTAATAGATAAATGTTGTTCCTGTTACGATGAGCTACTTTCGCTGCGTGAAGTGTTTGCAAGCGTGACTTTTAATGAAGAACAAACACGCCTCTCCAGCCCCAAACCCTGAAATGTTTCTCATTGATGTGGAATTTATGGATTGAAAGCCAGATTAACAGATAGATCCCGCTGGCTGTCCAAATGGAATATGATCATGTTTCCTGAGAAAAAAAAAAGGTTTATTGCACTCTGATTTCTCCCTCTCCATCCTCCTCTCCTCTTTCAATCTCTTGCTCCCTGTCATCCAGTTCTCCCTCCCTCATGGCCCTCCCCTGTTTCAGTAATAGGAGACTTGAAATCAATAGCACATTAGTCTGGCCGGAAACTCTTGTGGAATTAAATATGAATGACTGAGATTGCAGCTCTACCTGCTGCTGAGAGAGTTGCATGATGGCTCTGGGGAAATTTTTTTTCTTCTCTTTCTCTTTAGTTCCTTCCTCCAGTAGACAGTCTGGCCGTTTTGTGTTGTTCTTACAGCTTACTGGATCGCTGCTCTGCCGTGTTCTGTCAGAGATCGGCTGTGCCGAAGCTGTGGTCTTCTTTTGACTGTTGTCATTTTTGGCGGCGAGACAGTGACCAGTCCCACGATAGAGCGGTACATTAAAGCAAACGCAATCACGGAACGTCACAAAGCCGCGACAGTTCAGAAGGCAAGAAGAATCATCCTGCCACACCCATCCTTCAAACACAGCAGCAGCAGCAGCAGCATTAGAATATGAAAGAGCCCTCTGGTTATTAGCAGATTGCATCTCACCTTTTTCCACTACTTCCTCTAAATACATTATGTGCCTTCTCTTGAATTAGGCTGGAACTTTTTTTGTACATGCAAATTCTCATGACTTGGTAGCTGTGCATTTTCTGCCATAATCCATAATCTGCAAGGGAGGTTAGGAAAGCGCTGCAGTCGACAGGAGGAAAGTAACACGAGACAAAAAAGGGCCACAGCGTTCTGGGATTTGGTTCGAGGCTTAGGCACCAGTAAGCTAATACGCATCGATGATATGGAGGTAGATGTATTTGTGAGCGATATTTCATCCCATCAGAGATGAAACGGTTTGTGACAGATGGAGTGATATTGTTCCCATGTAGGGCCCATGAGTGCGGCCCCTCCTGTTTTCCCTCCCTGACAGATGTAGGGGGAGGACCACAGTGTGCACTCTTCTTTCTTTCAATTGATTTGGGTGCTTGAACCCTTAGGGACTAGAGGACAGTGTTGGAGGTGGGGGTGGTGGTAATGGTGGTGGTGGCGGTGGGGGTTTAGTCATTTCCTGCAGCACAGAACCTGTAAATAAAGTCTCAAGCAAGTGCTGTAAAGAACTCATAAACATATTACATGCATACATCTGCATATATTCAAAGACGGAGATCACGGAGAGCGAGTCGAGATGGGAACATTTCCATAAATCTTGGTTAGTGAGCAGCAGCAGCAGGCGTCCATGCATGTAATGCAGGCAGAGGAGAAAGTGTGGCTGGTTTTTTTCCATTTTTTATTCAATTTCGCTAAAATAGCTCCAAGGACAGAGAAAAGGTGAATACCAAGAGCTGTAGCTCCGTCTATTTTGGCACAATTTCCCATTCTGATTTTTTTTAGTGATTCAGCAAATATCCTCACTGTAGGATCACAAACACTGCAGCAGATGTGTCCTGTTGCAACACCTCGCTCTCTGTTACCAGAGGGCAAAGGTCAACACTGGTGGGGGTGGAGGTTAAAGTGGAGAGGTCCTGCTGAAGATGCTACATGTTGACACTTTGAGCGAAACAAAGCAGATGAGCATCTGCCTGCGTCTTGTATGGGACTCCACCACAGGACGGAGATGGGAATTAGCATTATTGATTAGTATTTAGGCCTGGTGTAATTCCTTCAACCTGCTTTCAGAGCAGCTTAACGAGCGTGATCTAGATTCCTGGAGGCTGCATCAGGATCGGCACGTGTCGGTAATTACATTTGCTGAAATTTTCCAGCCTTTTTTTTTTTTCCTTAAAAAGTGAGGTGCACAACTTTTAAATATCAGCAAATGTCTGATACGTTCAAACCATTCTTAAGTTAAGCCCGTCAACTCCACTCATGTCTCTCACTGCACACAGGAAGTGATTTGTTGGCAACATTGAGCAAGTAAAAGCAAAATAAAAAAAAACATAAAGAAGTTTCCACAAAAAGTTTCAGGATTTCATTTTCTGCTGCTGTATACACAAACGCTCCCTCAAGCTGGTGTGACAGTTTTAGCTTGACTGAGCCTGTTTTCAGACGTTTCTGCTCACCAAACTGAAGCAGAATTATAATAGCAATATCAACAACAATTTGTAAAACGAAATTGCCAAAAGTAATGCACTGCAGCTTTAATTAAATGTTGTGATCCATCTATTAAACATGAATCTGATGCCAGGGTGTTTCAGAAATGGCAGAACAAATAGTGCGATTTGCGTCGGTCACTCCCTGGTTTTCAGTAAGCCAGCCCGACTTTTTCTGGTACGCCAAAGATGCAGAGATGTTCTGCAGCCGGTGTTTGCAGAGGTTACAAAGAGTGTTATTATTAAATTAGAGAATTTAGGGGAAGACACATCAGAAGCACCATGTAGAATATGTCAGGACTAACTACTAAAACAAGAACCAAAAGGACAATGTTTGGTTATCGCTCAACATTTTTGACCAATATCGGAAGAAGGAACTTTAAGCAACAACTGACCAGAAGTTAAGGAGCTGGCTTTTATTCAGAAGTTGGAAGTGACTCTGCAGTAGCCGTTTTTGTCCTTTGTTTGTGTGGTAAGTTTCCACTTCTGATTAGTTTGACCATGTAGCTCTCTGTAGAAATTGTGGTTGCTAGATGGTGTCTTCTGTAAAGCAAGGCCCTTCTCGAAACATTCTTATTTAATGGTCAAAATGTCGATTTGGTGATTTTTCCATCATTAACCCTGCCAGTTTCACTCGCCGGGCGTCGCTACTTCATGTCTCCTCACGGTGGCGCTGCTTAAATGAATGAGGGTGTTTACAGCGGGATAATGGTGGAGAAAGCTACGTTAAGAGATGCTCCATCCATGTTACAATCCATAGACTTTATGCACTCTGTTCTCTGTGTTGTGAATAAACAGAGAAATCCTGAAGTTTTAACTTTTCACGTTTTTCTTTTCTTCAGTGAGACAGATATTGTGATGCATCGACATATGATTGTCTCGTAATATATTGAATATCACAGAATCGTTGTATTGCGATATTATTGGTATTGTGGACCATGCATCGTGTATCGTATGGTGAACTATTCTAATTGGTGTTATATTAGATTTTTTCCAATTAGCCCTTTTAAATGTCACACACTGAACATTCATCATCATTTACTCCTCATTTTTCCTCAGTAATTCGTCTTCTGGCAGACAGACTGGGAGGTTTGTCCTTCCTTTTTTAGGACTTAATGTTGTTAAAGTTTGTGCTGCTGATGGAGTAACATCCTGAGAGCAGACCCCAGCTAAGAAAAGTGGTTAATGATTTTAATGGGACTCCCTGGTGGGGGTGGGGGTGGGGACATGTTCTGGCCATGGGCGCGTGGCTGCGAAGCAGGTGGATGACGGGCAGCTGAGTAGTGGGCTCCAGTGGGAGGGGGGGGGGGGTCAGGGGTGAGGGGTGAAGGGAGGAGGGGGGGGCATCCATTTTGGAGGACTCTTGGGGTTGAGAGAAACCCTGAAAAAAAGGCAACCCCATCTGGAAGTGAGGTGGGGGTTCTGGTGTGTGAAAGAGATCTAGTGGGTGGTGTCTGACACTCTCTCTTTTGTTCTTTGGTAACACAGCAGTGGTGGTGGTGGTGTGTGTGTGTGTGTGTGTGTGTGTGTGTGTGTGTGTGTGTGTGTGTGTGTGTGTGTGTGTGTGTGTGTGTGTGTGTGTGTGTGCGTGCGTGCGTGCGTGCGTGCGTGTGTGTGTGTGTGTGTGTGCGTGTGTGTGTGTTCTTGCTGCTGTGGGGGTTGGGCTTTCAATAACAATAGTGCCGATCTAGGAATTGAAAGCCTTCGATGAACAGAAGAGGCGAGGAAGCAGGCAGGGAAGGTGTGGTGGACAGAAGGATAAAGTCGGCACGGGTTCAGCCCACTTATGGTACGCGCAGGCTTCCCATTTATGCAAGGACACTGCAATGTCACACGCACGCATGCATTTTGGCACTGTGTTGGTCGTGTATCATATTTATTTTCATTAGCAGCGTCTGCACACACAACACACACACACACACACACACACACACACACACACACACACACACACACACACACACACACACACACACACACAGGGAGTCTCCGACGTCTGTCCTTGCCCAGCCACAGCCTCTGTCACGCAAGGTTAATTTTGCCTCCATCTTCTTCCCCCGTCTCTCCATTTGTCACATCCCTCCTTTACAATTCCTGCCATTCATCAGCCGTCTCACAGAGGACAGGCCCAGTACCTGCAGCAGCTCTCCAGGGTGCTGAATAGGACGACTGTGGGGCTCAGAGGGGGGAGGGGTGGGGGGGAGGGGAGGGGAGGGCTGCAGCAGCAGCAGCAGCGAGAGTGGCTGTATTAATTCTTCTTAGTAGGCATGAGGTTACAGAGTGATTGCATGCAGCGAGAGGAGAGAGACAATAAACTGAGGGCCTCCATTAGTGAAAGAGACTCTCAGACAGTGTCATTCCTCATCCACTCAATCAGGACACGGTCACATCTACACTTTCTGACACATATGGTTGTTGATGTTGTTTTTAGCAGTTTGAATTATTCACGTATTAATGGACTCTCCCCCCCCCCGGTGAAGCTCGCCATGGCTGCTCCTTGTCTCCTTGTAGAGGTCAAATTTGAAGACGTTTGAATCTTTTGAAGCTATCGCTGATGAGCCAAGGCTTTCTGTCTTTCACAGTCATGGTGAACAGCCCCATCTGCTGGTCCAGCCTCGGTACAACAGCCCACGTTGTCTGGAGTAAGGGCCCAGAGGCTTGAGACAGTATCTGCAGTGACCTCTGGGTGCTGCTATTGTGCATGTTCTTTTCTTAATGAGAGTAAAGTTGGCATCAGTCACAGGTGATAGCATACAAAATAAATAAATAAATAAATAATACTAATAATAAGGAAAAGGATCTACAGGTGGCTCATGTGAGGTCAACATTTCTGATATGTAGACACATTTATATTCAAAACGTCTCTCTTGTCTCCAAGTGGTGATAGTAAATGCACCAGGAAGTATAAAATATGAAGGAAAACAAGATTAAATATAGGAAACAATACTATATAGGACTGTGCAAAAGCTTAAATTAAAAAAAAAAAAAAATCAGCAACTTTGTTGTTTTGTTGTTAAATTCTGTGAATGTTTGGCATTTGGATGATATGAAATGTGCTCTTATTTATCAGGAAACTTTCAATGAGTTTAACTTGTACAACGTACTGCTGCTATAGACCTTTTTCATAGCAGATATTTGTCCACATAAAATAATAGGAGTGGGGTTAAGTGTCATGCTCAAGGACACATAGATCAGGTCCAGGAATTGAACCTACAACCTTTCAGTTGAAAGACAACTCACCCTACCATTTTAATATTCAAAATTCTAAAACTTAAACACATTTTATATCAGATAATAATCAGAAATCAGAAATACTGATATACTTTTACTTAAAAATGTATTTCAACTTCTACCAAAGTCGTTTTATGGTAAGATACTTGTACTTGTGAAATTAAAAGTATCTCTCTGATTCAGATTCAGAGAGTAGTTTCTTTTGGCTGCTTCCTAAATTTCATACAGAAGTGAAATCCTAACCTGAGGTGGATGTGAGACTTTTTGAGCTCAGTCTAAAACCGGTCAGGTGATATTTCTGCGTGAACACTGGAACTGCTCATCTATATGACAAGACAAGTCAAAACAGCGGTGACACAAAGGACGAAGAGCGGAAGTGAGGTGAAGAGAGTCATATAGCAGAAATAATAATAATAACAATAACAACAACAACAATAATAATAATAAAATAATCTGAGCAATTTCAATAGGTTCCTCGCCACCTTTGTGTATGAGGTCCCTAATAAAGGATCCTCCATACACAGTAAGGCCCATTCAATGTACAGACATTTCAAAACAAGTGCAGATGACATAGATTTAAAATGAATCTATGTTATTAAAAAATATATATAATCAATAAAGGGGATACAACCAAATTATCTAGAAAATATTTTTAATTTATGAAAAGCCTCATTTGTTAGTTAACATGTGACACTTCTTTTTTATTCTTAACCTTTTTGGAATATTGAAAAAAATAAAATTTTATAGCTGTCCTATGTGTTCCGTCAAATGCGTTACTTTGGATAAACACTATCCCAGAAGTGACATCATTTTCAGGATGTGACATCATCTGCCTTTTTTCAGGAAGCTGCCAAACAGAGAAGTAAGTTAACCCTTTCCCTGCCATGTTCCTTTGTTTATTGTGTGACCAAACCAGAATTATTCATACAATGCATAATTATTAATCTTATTTATATTAAGAATAGCATGTTTTATCTCTAAATAAGTTTGTAATCTTATTATAATATGTTGATAGCAAATGAATACGGTTGTGTATTGACCTGATATAGTACAGTCTTTATTAAATCATTAAAATATGTTCAACTGAAATAAACGACAAGAAAAGTGATTTAATATGAATTTGTATTTCACATGCTTTTGTTGGGATTTAGTTGTCTGATAACAAAATCAACATTTCACATTCATATGTTTGGGTTTATCATTTGTTGTTGTAATTGCTTTGAAAATTCACTTATGTTAATAAAATAACAGTTTTACATGTATTAAGTGTCAGTGTTCATTTCCATAATATTCTATACCAAATCCACTTACATACAGTCTACAAACAAACACGTCTCTTGAACAGGTATTCTATGTCAATTGTCAATTCCGTTACTTTTAGAAAACCCTCTCTATATACATAATACATAATAAATAGAAAAAAAGAAAAATGTAAATAACGTATTTTAATGTTCAGTAAAATATAACTATACCCCCTTTAATATATAGGATAAGATTTTTTTAAAAGATGACTTTTTCATGATTTTTTCCTAAAAACTAACACAGAGTGACTTGGCTGATATGCATTTGAGCATATCCATTCATATAAATCACATGTATTACTTGAAGTGTCACTTCAAATACTTTTTAAATGCAAGTTGGTGTTGGTAACACAATCGACAAAACACATGTGCATGATTGATTATTTTAGGAAATAAATAAATAAATAAGATAGCCTGAGATGGCATGACATGTTTTTTTCTGACAGGTAAGGGTCTACATAAACCAAATAAGTCCTTAAACAAAAAAAAAAAAAGCCAAATGGCACGTTTTCGTAGAATGACCCTATATATATATATACATCTATACATCTATATATTGATGTAAGGATGGTATGAGTTCGGATTTTGCAGAATCGTATATTTGTATCATTATTATTTATACATAAATACGCTGTAGATTCGATTGAACGAATCGGGGCAATCTTATTATTATTATTATTTTATTTTTATTTATTTATTTATTTTATTTAGACCGGACGCAGTGCTCGCGCAACATGGCTGTCTTGACACATTATTTCCCCCCGTTCCTTGGATGTGTGTTCCGCTCCCGGCCGCTAGGGGTAACAAGGAGCGATCCGAGAAGGAAGCTGCTGCGGCGTGAAGCGTCCGCGTCTCTCCCGCACAGAGGAAGACAAGGAGACGGGACACAAGAGCCGCGGAATTACGAGGGACACAGGGTGAAACTACTTGGACCCGGCGTAGTTTCTCTACATGGGGACGAAGTATGACATCGACAGCCAGCGAAAGGAGGGCGTTTGCTCATAAAATCAACCGGTGAGTGTGAAACAAGTTATTATTGTCGAACAGCTGCAGTTAGTGTGTGTGACCTGCTCCCTGTTTATGTCTACAAGTATATAGCAAGTAAGCTAGGTCTCCTGATGTGTCTTTAACTCTGAACTGCTCAGTGTCGATACATGTAAAAAACCGCTGGAGTGAAGTTAATTTAAGCACTTTATAAACGCGGTTTTAAAAACAAATTTAGTATCGCGCTTGTGCGCTTGCTTGGTAACATCGTTACAACATTGTCATGAATGATGAATATGAACACACTGCGGAGTTTACGTCTAATTTGATGGGTGATATAGGAATGAGACGATTATGCGGTATTATCGCGATACGTAAAAAAACCGATTGATTTTATATATCATTTAATGTATATATAATTTTTAATAGTTAATTTCCATTTTTATCAAGGTGCTGTTCAAAGACCTTTCAAAACAAGTGCAGAGAACATACCTCTGAAATTAAACTACAGTTTTAAAAATCAATAAGAATCTGTCTAAAAGAGCATCACAGAATTAAACAATTGTTAAAGGTGCATTATGTAATAAATGTAAAGCAACTGGCCATAAAATCCTCCTAATATGTTACAGAGACTCAGGAATAATGTTCATATAACAAACTGAACTCACCAACAACAACAGTACAGCCAAAATATTTGCATTATAAAAAATATTGATTGATATTGATTTCTGCAAATCATGTTTTAGCATGTGGCGCCACCTACCACCGTCTACCAATCATTGCTGTCAGTAGAGTCTCAGCTGCCGAGCAACCACAGGTTGCCAGTTAGGAAACCTAAAAGACCTCGTTATTTTGAATTTGAATGTAGTAACCGTTTTTGGCCACATTCTCACATATGGCACCTTTAAGAGAAGATAAACAAAAATGTGTGTTTGGAGAGTGACTTGCTCCGTGTTTATGTCTGTATAGCAGGTAAGCTAGGTCTCCTTATGTGTCTCTGAACTGCTCAGTATCGATACATTTAAAAACAGCTGCAGTGAAGTGAAAGTTAATTTAAAGGTGAAGTAAGTAGTTTATAGTGACATCTAGAGGAGAGGCTGACATTTACAACAACTAACTGCTCCTCTGCTCACCCCCTCCCTTCCCTGAGTGCTACGGTATCCTCAGCCGGTCAAATGTCGTCCTCGTCGTCTTTCTCCGTGGTGCGGCGTACGGTCAGGTACTGGTGCTCCTTTATCCGCTGTAAAATACGTGTGGTCCTCCATTCTAAACGCGTAAAAAGATCCGCTCTGGATTTTGGGTAATATAAACCCATAAATACTATGCAGTGTCCCTTTAAGCAGGGTTTTCTTTTAAGTTTTAATATCGCGTTTATGTGCATGTTTGGTAGCATCGTAACAGCATTGTCATGAATGATTGAGCTACTTAAGGGTAACACACTGCGGAGTTTACGGCTAATCTTGTGAGACGATATGCGTTATTATCGCGCATCCGCGATACCTATAAAGCAACAACTGGATTATGGTGAATATCCATTGTTGGAGACTTATGACAAAAGTTGAGAAAAGCGATGTAACAACAACAACACACAATATCGCAATATATTACTGTATCTATTTTTCCCCCCACCCCACAAATATGTGTATATATTTTTGAAAGTTTAACATTAAGATAAGTCATAGAAATGAATTAAATACATATTTTGCAATAGTATTGTGAATTAGTTTTTGGGGATAATTTCGACAGAAACATTTTTTATACATGAAAAAGTCTGTAGGTGACACATTATGATGTTTTTGTCCTCGTGTGAACGCCTTGCACTGTTAATGTAGAAACATGTTTCCACATGTTATAAACTGGTTCTGCCTCTCCACACCAAGGGACTTGATATCTATCTTGGTTTTTAATGCAAGAATAAATTATGGTGACTTTCCAGCTGGAGTTATTACGTGTTGCCACAACTGAACTGACACTTGTTTGTGCAAATCTCTTATTCATTATTATCATTTACAGTTTAAGCAACTTTGCTTCAAACAACATTTTTCAGACATATTCTGCACCAAACAAGTACTCTTTTAATCGAGAAAATAATCCACAGATGAATCGATGATGAAAATAATCGTTACTTTCAGGTTGACTCAGGAACTGCACTTCCAGCAAAAGTTAACACAGTGTTGTTTTGACTTTGTTTGTCCAGAAACTGCTTTAGCCTCTCAACACCAGGAGCCTGTGAGAAAACAAACAGATTTTTATCACTGACCTGCAGTTTAAAAATTTTCCACCTCAGTGCAAACTCCTTAAAACTCTCCACTTGATAATGTTGTAACTTTTAAGGTCAGAACTCGGCTCCATGATCGCATTTGTTTCGATAATTTCTATGTTTGTTACCAACATTTTTCAGTGGAGTTATTAGCTTCATTAACAAGGCTCTGTCTGCATTCTCCAAGTTATGTCTTTCCTCTACTTAGTGGGCCCAGAGCATTGTTCAGTACCGGATGCAGGAAAGGGTGGGAAGGAAGGGGTGCTAAGGCTATTGCATCTACAGTCAATAGCTTTCCTTTTTCCTGTTTTAAATGGAGGTATATAGATCTGCAGAAACAGTTTCTATCACAGCACTACCATGGAGCAGTACCATGGAGCAGTACCATTCTGGCAGAATGGAGGCATAAATCTCAGCTATGTAATCACAAGGAACGTAGTTTGGGTAATGTTGAAGCCTCTGCAGCTGTGTATATGAGAGAAATTGATATTTTGTGGTTGTAGAGGAGCAGCTGTTGCTGTCTTTGTTGAGGCGATTGTTTTGTTTTCCTGCATTGTCTCTCTCTATAAGCCTGCATTTGCTGTTGGTACATTAAGGCCTCGGATGCGGTTCTGGCTCTGCGCCTGCTCCATGGAGCCAACTCACCACCTCTCTTTGTGAGGTCCATTCAAGTCCCTATTCATAACAGCTGTTGGCCTTTAGGATCGCTACCAGGAGCTGAAAAGTGTGTCATAGGAGGAGGGTGTTATAGATTGTATAGGCATCGCTATGAGCTTTTGGGGCGTACTCACAAACACCAGTTCAGGGTAACATCGTATCAGCTTTTCTATCCGCATACCTGGTATTTTTTGGACCACTGGTATTTTTTGTATATCCATTTCTCATATACTGTTAAATGAAAATCAGAAACAATCAACAACTGAATGTGGTAGCAAAAATGGACTGGTCAGAAAAGAGGTAGTTATAAAAATATTTAACAAGTCTGATGGGGACACAATACACAATTGCATGTGTTGCCGGAGGTGGCAACACATGCAATTTATTCCACTGACTTATCAGAAAACATGTCTTGGAAAACCAAGAACGTGACTGAGCACTCACTCATGCTCATGCATGCAAACAAAAAAATGTTGCATACCGTGAAACTGTAAATTTCTTTTGATTGTACCACCCAGCACTGTTATTTTTGAAAAATGTTTTTCAGAGTAGGAAAATCGCAAAAACGCCACTCTTGAGTAAAAACAACAATGTCACAGTCCCACCTCTTTCTTGAGGTTGCACTCGCTGTTGGCGTCTTTGTCATCTTTCTGTTCTTGTGTTTGGAGTTTGTTTGGTCTTTTCACTTCATTCATTTATTTTTACATTTCGCTTTATGACCAATCTTCTTTCATCAGTCGTACTTTCTTGATTAATTCTGTCTCTGTTTCTGTGATTGTGTACAGTGTAGTGTAGACTTCTCTGAGTAAAGCTTTATTTTTGTTTTAAAAAGTTAATTCACATTGCACGTGCTTAATGCCACCTTCTCCATTTGCGTGGATGAAAACGTGTTTATGGAAAACCTTTTTAAATAAGGTAAAGTTCTGCTTCTGTGTGGATAAAACTTTAGAGTGAGTCTTGCTTGTGCAGATTAACGTATGCAAAATGTAAATTAACACCAGAGGGAGACTAAAAGTGGTTTTGTTTATGCAAAGTTCTCCTGTATTTTAATAAATAAATTTGACTTTGTGTTTTTGCCAATGATTTTTTTTTAGTTGCTGGATTCATACTTGATCCACACATCAAATATTTATTTTAAAGCACTCACTTAAAAAGTCATTTACTCACCTACATAATTCAAATCAATATTTTTCAGCTCTTGAAGATACAGGATTTTACTTTTTTCAAAACTGATATCTCTTATTTTTTAACCAAATGAGGGAATAGCCCACACCTGTCCATGAAATAGCTTTTCAGTAAATTGTCCCATTACTTTTGGTAATCGGGAGGCACATATAGAAAGTATTGTAATTCCTACATCGGTCACCTGATTCGGATGTACTGAAAGTGTGCGGTTAAAGCACATCTTGTTCGTTTCATTTCAAATCCATTTTAGTGCTGTATAGAGCCAAAAATAAGAGAATTGTGTTGATGTCCCAATATTTCTGGACCTTACTGTAGTCTCGTCATTTCACCGCATGTTTTTTCTCTGTGTCTTGTCTTGTGCACATGACAAATAAAAATGCTTGAATTTTCCTCTTCTTGGACTAATGTTTCCCGTGTACGTTCTGTATCTTTGTCTTGCTCAGGACGGTCGCTGCAGAGGTCAGGAAACAAGTTTCCAGAGATTATGGCTCTCCTCAGCTGTCCAAGAAACGAGGCACACACCACACCGTGAGTCACTCTGTGTTTAACCTGCTGCATCTTTGAAGCTCCAATTTGCGAGGTCATACATTTATGGGTGTGAGTCAAGTTTGTTTTGATCCAAGTAAATACAAATGAGTGCAGTTTTAAATTAACACTGACGGCAGGCGTGACAGGAGGTGGCATTTAAAACACGATATACCCGTTTGTGTACACGTGTGACCGCCAGGTCAGGTTTCTGCATGGATGCTCACCCAACAGTACGGTCGGCTGTTACATAAAGTGCTGTGTTTGGGAAAATGTTCTGTTGTCACATCACAACAGTAACAGATTTAGAGTGAGTCAATACAGATGCACTGTGAACTCCCGAAAACCCCCCAAGACACCAGGCACCGGTTGTGTAATTGAATCTCTTGCTTTGAAGGGGCAAAGAGATCATGAGCGGAGTTTACGCTAGAAAATATTTTTCACAGCCCACGTGACTGTTAATATTTCAAAATTCCCACCATGCGTATTTAATGCCGGACATACAGTTTTCTTAAATAGCCACAAGACAAGAAACATGCACACACAGAGAGAAAACAATGAACAAAATCTTAAGATTTAACAAGTTTTCATTGAATTCTGGAAAACAAACATTCTGGAAACTTTAAACTGAGCAGGCACAACTGTAATTATTATAAACTAAATGAGAAATAAACAATGAATACCCTGCTGAAATACATTATACCGAGTCCGATAAATAATGCAAATTAGGGAAATAAGTATGAAAACGCACGTCTTGGTCCAAATGTCACAATTCTCTCTTCATGTCAGTTTGTGTCAGTGTTCCGCTGCTTCTTCATGACTATAACTTGTGATCCTCCTGAACCTTGTCACTTCTTCCTCGGTGAGACGGCTTCTTTTTTGATTCGTTAAGGTGCGAGAATCCGCGTTCGTGCCAGACATGGAAATTATGGTGTCTGTTTTGAAATTCAATTCTCCATACCCACACAGAGCTGTCATCAGTGGCACCGCATCTCGCTACACATCTGAGCTTCACATTCATCGGCCACATGACCACATGGTGACACGGGAAACACTCGGCGAGATAAAATAAAAAATACTTTTTAACCTCTTCTTCACAGTTACCCCCGGTACCGGGGTCACACGCATTGACAAAAAGTATCAACAAACATAGACATGCTGCATACCCACAGAAAGGTCAGAAACTCAGCTAAAAGCTCATATACACCATTCTTATTTTTACGAAACACAGCTAAAACAGATGGATCAAACCAGCAGGAACGAAAAAAAACGTGACAGTGCAAGCATCGATCACACTAAATATCTAAGGATGGAGCAGTCTGAGCCAGCGTGACAGGCTGAGCTAACGCTGCTCTGTGCCGGCCTCCACAGACGCTGATCACCCCCGACAAAGTTGCTCGCCAAACTATAGATACATCACATCTTAATACACAAAACCACAAATTTATGAATTCCAAATGACTAATTTCTCGCCTCAAATGATGTTAAATGATTGTGCAATCCCGAGTCTGAATACTGATACCAATATGAGCCTGATAAAGTCATTTTATAACTTTTAAACTACTAATCTGATATGTTTATCACCCAACCATATCACAAATCAGCAGCCGATAAAATTACTCTTTTTTTGGATTTTTATTTAAATGTTTCTTCTTGCTATCTGATCATATCTCATCAATCAATCCTGTCCTCTGTTCCGCTGCTGAAAATCGTTTGTCAATTGTATTTCTTCATGCATAATATTTTTGAATGTCTTTTGACAGCTGCCCCTCACAGAGGTGGTGGATCCTGTGGACTTTGAGGAGTATGTGAGCAGCCATGCTCCTGTGTTGGAGCCTGGGCCCCTCAGACAGCTTGTGGAGTTCCCCCAGGATGACCTAGAGCTCCTCCACCAGGACAAAGAATGCACTACACTGGAGCCTCCGCTGCCTGAGGAGGAGGAGTAAGTCTAACCGCTAATGGCCAATACACTCGCATCCCTTTGTGCTCCGTACACTACCTCACACAGAGGATTAATATTGCTATAATGGAGGACAAAACATCTCTACAGATAGGAACAAAGGATTCCTTTCTGTCACACTGAATAATCATAAATATTAAAAGGATGTTTTGCTCAATAATTAATGTTTTTTTTTTTTTTTTTTCATTCCGCAGCTCCCTTGATCCCAGAGTGAGAGATGCCTTGGCAGTCTACACAGACGACTGGCTCATCATTCAGAGAAAGTAAGCTGTCACGCTATCAACTGTAGTAACCCAGTTTTTCCCTACCTAATATTTAATCATTTGCATCACACGATTGAGATTCACATTATAACCCCTCCACCCGCCTGTAGGTATCAGCGCTACAGCACCATATACACCCCTCACAGCTCTGAGCGTCAGCGGGAGAGGCAGCGAGGGCTGGTCAAACAGACCTTTGAACTGGATGAGGCCGCCGCTACTGAGCGCCAGGATGACCAGGTAACTGAGGGTGCTATTGTAGGCCATGAAAAAAAAGTGTACACATTCACTCCACGAAGGGGTCTATCAATATTGAGGTTTCAAATTGAGAGTTTAAATTATTATTGGTGACGTCACAACTGGTAGGCCTCAGAATCTTTAACTCAATATTGGTAAGGGACCAGGGTTAGGATATAAAAATCAGAGAAACTTGTTTTAATTCTGGAACAAAATAGTTGATGACTCGATGTAGTAATCAAGTAATTGTTTCAGCCTTAGTGGAGACCCAGCTGCTGGAGATGGAAATCATATATGAAAAGACCAATTAATCACTCACAGGCCACATAAAATGAAGTGGCGGGCCACATCTGGCCCCCGGGCCTTGAGTTTGACACATGTGGTTTAGAGGTTTAAAACGAGCTGTCAATCACCCACATTGAGCAAGGTAAACCAAGGTAAGCTATGGTAATGCGTAACTGATGACACTGCAAAGTCAGCGGCAGAGTTGTTATTACGCACCGCACCGCTCAATTTACAGCGAGTTTTCATAGTTTTTTATTTTTTTCAAAACAAGTTCTTTTTAGACCAATAGTGACATGTAAATAAAATTAAATGGCACAGCACCCCCCGCGACACTCTGGTGGAGGATAAAGCAGTAGATAATGGATGGATGGATTGATGGATGGGTTTTAATAATTTGGTACCTAAGAAATCTCAGTTTGGCACAGATGGTGCCAAACTGTGCCAAACGAGAGAACACCTAGACATCTCTTTACTAAAACCTCATCATTTTACTCTGTTTCATTTCAGCAGCATCAGACTTTGCACAGCTCATGTCCACATGTTATTACATGACCTCCTAAGCTCCCACTGCATATTTTAAAGGTGATATTTGCTTTAAAATGCAATATCTTTTTAGGCGAGAGAAAAAAATCCTTAATTTATGCTGTATTCCATGTGCATTTACTCTGACACAGTGGCATCTACAGTGAAACTGGCAGAATCTCACAAGTGTTATCTTTATTTTGATACCAAGATAATCCACATAGAGCGTGTAACTGCAGAGATTTACTCTATTTAATTTGGGCATGTCATTTTTCGAGCAGGGACTCTAAAAAGCAGTCAGGGAAAAAGAGGTTAAAGAAATGATTTTATAGTTAGGTTCGCTGGTTAACATATCTCATAGGTGTCTGAATATTAATTTACGTTTCATGCCGCTTTCGTGTGAATATCTAGCGACTTTACATACCTTTGTAAATTTGTGAATAATATAGCAACTAATTTACAGCCATATCTGCAACTCTGAATATAATTTTGATTTGGCAGATAAAGGATTTCCTCAACATCATTGCTAAATTAACTAAAACTTACATTTTCTGCATGTTATTTAAAACATATTTACATAAATCTTAACTAAAAGGTTGGGAAAATGTTGCTAATTTTGTAAAACAAGGTTCCTCACCTAAAGTATACTTAAGCATTAGTCATGCTATGATGCAAAGGGCACTTTGACTTGTGCATTGTATTGTGGGTAGTTTGTGTTCACTGTGTTGGTCATAATGGATCAATGCATATACCTGGTCCATTATCCGGTGTACTCTCTTTATATGAATCCTGTTAAGCCACAAGGTAATTGGATCTGCCACATATTGTTCTCCTTATCTTTCTATGAAGGAAAATTATTAATGATCTCAACCCTCTGACTCACTCCAATGTGTTTCAGGATGACGCAAAGCGGCGGTCAGTTAGCCTCGATGAGACCCCTCGGGGCAGCTGGGCTTCCAGCATCTTTGACCTGAAGAATTCTTCTCCAGACGCCCTCCTGCCATCCGTGCTGGAACGCACAGCTGCCGAGGACATGGACCACCGCAACACCGAGGCTCGCCTGCAGGGGCGCCACAGTGACCTTCTCGGACTTTACCCTCCCCCTGACGAGGTTTGTTTTTAATTATGGCCAACATGGCAACATTAATCACAGAGGTCACTAAACCACAACCAGCAGAACACTGGTGGTAATAGTAATAGTAGTAGATTCACTTTCCATTTGCTTCCTCTCTGAGTTACAGTATTGAATTTCCGATGAAGTGAATGCTCTTTAACGTGTGGAAACTCTATTGTAGCTCCATCTACGAGGGAACTGTTTGCGCTTTTCCCTTCCGTTTCTCTCACTCGATCCTTCTTTATTTCTTTGTACTTGCCATCTCTTCCTCTGCTGCCACGTTGCCATGGCGTCTGTGTAAATGTTACTCGTGTGTGTGTTCTACATGGTTTTATTGTCTGTGTTGCAGGATGAAGCAGTGGAGAGATGCTCTGTTCCTGAAGTGCCCAAAGAACATTGTGGCCAGAGAATTATGGTCAAGTGTCTCTCTCTGAAGTGAGTGACATTTGGGGAAATAATTCTCCTTCATACTCCGGTTTATTAAACATAAGCTCCCTTAATATATTGCATTTTTTGTTCCAGGTTTGAAATAGAAATTGAGCCAATATTTGGAACACTTGCCCTCTATGATGTCAAGGAAAAGAAAAAGGTAAAAAGAAATTCACAATAAATGAGATTATTTCTTTATTTGGTACAGTGAGTACTCTACAAACCACTCACGTAATGCTTAGCTCATGCTTGGCTAATTGAATTTTCCTTGTCTCAAAAAGGTCTAAGTGGTTCTTGCGGTTTAAATCACTGAGTCATAACTGAATTAAAAATCCCTTAACGTGCATTTCCATTATCATCTCTCCTTCCCCGTTCCTCTCTTGCTTCCCACTTATCTCAATCTTCCCTCCGACAGATCTCAGAGAATTTCTACTTCGACCTGAACTCGGATCAGATGAAAGGGCTACTCAAACCGCACACACCTCACATAGCCATATCCACGCTGGCCCGATCGGCCATTTTCTCCATCACTTATCCTTCCGCTGATATCTTCTTAGTCATTAAGGTACAGATAAACTGCTGTGTGTTACACACATTAATCAGACTGTGTTGTTGATGGCACACTCAGACATTCACTTTCCCTGTAATTCCCTGCATTTGAAGGTGGTACTTTCATTGTAATTACATTTAATATATGTGTGCACTAATTAATACGAGAAGAATGAACATGTTAATTATGATTTCAGCTTGAGAAAGTCCTCCAGCAAGGAGACATCGGTGAGTGCTGTGAACCCTACATGGTCATGAAAGAATCGGATTCATCCAAGGTAATGGAACCAGAGGTTTATAAAGTTAAAGCAGCGTGTCAAATTTCACCTCTTTTAAAGCTTGAGCAGGTCTGCATTGGAACACAATGGTTTTGGATCAATTCCAAAAAAGCTGCAGCATTCTACTTAGCGGCACACATTTGAATTTGCTGTGTGTCACGTTGTATTATTATTGAAGTCGTCTTGTTCTGTTGACAAATCAAGTTCAGTGATTCAAACAATATGTCTACATATTGTTCTTTTGTTTGTTGTTTTTTCGTTTTCGTGGTTGTTTGTGTGAAGTCCTGCATCAGAGTTCACTGGTGTTGTTGGTTTGTCAACAAATACACATCTAACCATGATACACACTGTATTGACAAAAGTATTTGGGACGCATGATTATTACACCAACAGGGACTGTAATGATGTATTCAAAAACATATACAAGGACTTTAATATGGAGTCGGTCCCCTTTTGCAGCTATTCTTGCTAGAGAGAGGGAGCATTTATGTTCAGGCACTGATGTTGGACGATAATATGTCTTCAGGACACATTAGAGACTGCCTCCGTAGCTGACTTACACCAGTTTGAAGTATTTTTCTTTAACTGTAATCGGCACTTATCTGTTGATTTATGACTGATGACCATGTGATTTTTTATTTTTTTTCAGTTAAAATCTTATTTCATGTCACAACAGCACAAGTAGTGCTTTGATTCACTCAGGCTCCTCTCAGTTCTTATCTCTGTCTCTTGTCACTAATGCACACATACAGACAGGTCCACAGCAGAACACATTTGTACAGTGGGTCTTGTAAACATACAGTAACATGACGTCAATGTATGTTTGAACAAAGGTTGTGGGAGATTAGGGCTGCAACTAGTGATTATTTTCATGACCAATTCATCTGTCAATTATTTCCTCAGTTGGTTGAAAAAATTGATGATGTTCTCAGATGTCTTCAATTTTAAATGATGTCTTTGTTATATGGAGCCAAGAAAGAAACCAGAACAGATTTATATTTAATAAGCTGAAAAACTGATTGCTTAAAGGAGCTTTATTTTATATTATTAATTTCATTAATTATTAATTAATTATGAGAATAGTTGGTGATTAATTTAGTAATCAATTAATTGTGGCAGACGTACAGGACATGCATCCAGGACTGAGTTTGATGCCAGGTATGAACACTTTTCCTGGACCTACTGAACTGTACTTTGGATGACTGTTGATAACGTGGACCTGAACCTGTAGCAGTGCTCGGGCACGTGAGACCCCTCCACTGTCTGCTCACCACCATTTCTCAATTCTGTCTGGGAAAGCTGCAATATTTACCGTCACCTTTTCACCCCGGGCTTTTGGCTATTGCTGATACTTTCGGCGTGTCTTGTTTGTTTTTCTTTTCATCATATCTCATTTGCTCTTGTCCCACTACAGCACAAGGAAAAGCTGGACAAGCTGCGTCAGCAGGCAGAGCAGTCCTGCTGTCGGCTCGGCCACTTCCGAATGCCGTTTGCCTGGACCGCCATTCACCTCGTCAACATTGTCAGCAGTGTGGGGGGTCTGGATCGGTCGGACCCTGACTCTGACTCTGGTACCACTGACTTCACACACTGACCAATACTGGACTCAAGGGAGATAAAGAGGGGGCAGTGACCATATTGATTTTTAGGGAGCAAGCTAATTTTGATAATGATACATCACCTGATATTCTTATCTGATTTATTTGGTAATCTTAACCTCTTAGTATGTATACTGTGGATTGGTATGTTGTTGGATATTTATAATGGACATCATAGTTTATTTTTCCATGTTATATTGTATTTTATTCTGTTCACCTGAACCTGATTATGGACTACAAATGCAAATTAGCGTGTAGCTTAATTCACTGGTTGGGCTGATCTATTGAACTGCAACTAACAAATAACTAATGTCTCTAATATTTTCTCGATTAATTGAGTAATCGTTTGGTCCTTAAAATCTCTGAAAATGTTGAATAATGTCTCTCAAACCTAGAAAATGATGATGTTTTGTGCCCAAACCAAAAAGATTCAGTTTTAATTATTTCTTTGTCAAATGGTGCAATGAAACCAGAAAATATTCACATTTAAGAAACCTAAAATCAAAAAGCTTGTTTCCATTATAAAAAAACAACAACCTCAAACTGAATAATCGATGACCAAAAATAGTTGATGATTAACTTAGTAATCGATTAATAATTGATTAATAATCAAATAGTGATTGCAGGCCTACTGGTCAGCATAGGCCATTTATTATAAATTACACATTTTGTTCTCTATAACGTGAGAATGTTAAGTCACTAAAACATTCTTTTTTTATTTTTTATTTTACCTTTAAGTCAGTTGAGAACCAATTCTCATTTACAATGACGACCTGGGAAATTGAAAATACTGTTAATAATTTTGCTGCAGTAGAGACAAAATGTTATAAATGAATAATGTATTATTTATCATTAAATAATTGTATTTTAGTAGAGGGAGAATAAAAAAAAGAAAATCAGCTAAATATATGGGACAAAAACATGTTTATATGTCAGGGAAAAACCCATATTGATCAAACTTAATCATCTCTTTTTGCTTGTTTAACAGTAAAATATGTATGTATTGTTATCATTCCTAAATAAATCCTTTAGCAGCGGGTATTAAACATCATGTACATTAATCTGTGTTTGTACTATTATCGTATTCCTGCTTATGCCACTCTAACATTATGCTATTTGTCTTCCCTGTAGAGCGTAAAAGTCATGGCACATGGAACGAGAGAAAGAAGAAAGGCTTTGAGCGAATGAGCATTGGTGACGACATGTGTAACTTTGCCACATTCCGACCAGCAACGCTAACCGTCACCAACTTCTTCAAACAGGTCAGACTCCTTTGTCATAGGTGTATGAGTCATGTTGTCCTTGTTGTTTTTTATTGTTATAGTTGTTCCGACATTCATGTGCTATGTAAAGTGGCCCCGGCGACCTGCCAATATATTGTTGAAGCTTGTCAAAGATATTACCTGGTATCAAACACAGACATCACACCTGTGCCAAATTTGAAGAGAAATCAAGCACCGGTTTAGTAGGACTTCAACTACTAATTATAGATTAAGTCTGTCAATTTTTTTCTTGGTTAATCGTTTAATCGTTTAGTCCATTAAATGTTAGAAAATGTTGACCGGTGTTTCCTAAACCTCAAAATAATGCTTTCAAATATCTTGTTTATGTCGACAAACCAAAATGATTACATTTTATGATTTCTTTGTTACATGGAGCAAAAAACCTGAAAATATACACGTTCGAGAAGCGGAAAAATCAGAGAACTTGTTTTTAATAAAAAACAAACAAACATTCAAACCGTTTAATGGATTATCAAAATAGTTTTAATTCATTTTGTCACCAATTGATCGATTAGCAGGTCTGACTTTTGAGTCAGTTATCATGAACTTTTCTATGTAAATTTTCTTGTGATAATGTATGCTATGAATTAACAAACTATACAAATAAACACACTGAAATACAAACTACAGAGACTTTTAAGTAGTTGTAATTGAAAGTTTGAATGATTAAAAAAAATGTGTTTAAAACACTGGAGCGTGTCCACTGGAGGATCTATCCTCCCCATACACAGATTTAGTAGAGACTGTAGTAACTCCAGTTATTTTATGAGAAATTGTACGCTAATTTAAACTCTGCTGCTCATGTGCATGAAGGAGGGGGACAGGCTGAGTGACGAGGACCTCTACAAGTTCCTGGCTGATATGCGAAGACCGTCATCTGTTCTGCGGAGACTCAGACCTGTCACAGGTGAGCAAGACTTGCACATGTAGTCTATGCTAGCTATTATTTTTTTGTCGTCGTCTAGTGCTGTTTTCCAGAGTTTTGTGTGAGTCTTGGGAAAAGTCTTGGCTCATGGTAGAATTTTAAAGTCTGAATTTTAAAATATGTAATACACTGTATGTAGAATAGCAAATAAATACAATATGATTTCATGTCATTTGTTGAACTGGCATCTGAACCTAGGAAGTAAACATCTTATTTTTGTGAAGAATCGCAGGTCAGCCACGATACACATGCATTCTGTGTTGACAGCTAGAATATGTGTGCATAACCTTTTTTTTTTACATGTCATCTGTACAATAAATCACTTGATCGATTTTGATATATCCTTTATGAAAGAAGAATATTAGTTACACAGTGGGAGAATTTTGTTTTTGAAATGGCACAAATGTGTTGTTACCAGCTTCATAGTAGAAAAGGTCTGAAATGACTGTATTGGACTGATATCGGTAATGTTTACACCTTTATTCTTCAAGAACATATTTAAAATTATTGTGTAATATTTATGCAGATCTGTGTGCAACGAAGATGTTTTTCTTCAGTCTGTAGCATATGATGTGCATAGGTCAGGACAATATTTTTTTTTTTTTTTTGAAATAATCATTTTAAGAGGCAAAATCGCCATCTGTGTGTTAACGAAAGGCACAAACGAATATTGCATTATAGTTAAAACTTCGATTAATTGTTCAGCCTTAGATATCGGTATCGGACATGGAAAAGTGGTAGTGCCATCCCTAGCTTGAACATCTGAAGTTTAAAAACTGGATTACACCCACGCCCTAAGTCCAACGCGAAGGAATATTGAACATATTCCACAAATGTGCTAAATACATCAACATTACCGGCATGGGAGAGGCAGCACTCGGAGTCAACTTCAAAGCAAGAAGCACTCAAATCTGGCTGCCAGTGCATTGAGATCACTGCCAGCGTCCAGCTCTTTTCAATCAAGTCGGCATGCATGTGTGAAACTGCACACTGTCAATACGTGTTCTATTTTCTATCTTATGATGATAGAACATAGAATAATTTTCTTTGTTTTCTTGTGTATATTTTGCTCCTCAGCCCAGTTGAAGATCGACATCTCTCCAGCTCCAGACTTACCTCATTACTGTCTGTCACCGGAGCTGCTTCATGTAAAACCCTATCCTGATCTGCGTGTTCGTCCAACCAAAGATGTGCAGGAGTTCCCTGCTCGCTATGTTTACACTCCACACACCACCTATAGGTGAGTCTTGAACCTACGTTAACCCTGTCACTGCATTCATGCTACACTGTGTCCAGGGTTTTCCCTGCCTGTCTAAGGCAAAGCAGGCCGCCTGGGTGATTTTGGCCGCCTCCTTGATTGAAAAAGGGCAGAAAGCGATGTTTCCAATGATCTTGACACGAGAGATATGAGCATTGTAGTGTCTCTATAGTGTGGGCAGGGAACTGCGTGAAACTCACATGCGTCATATGTCGCAAGCATTTGCATCGTATGCGTGCGCTCCGTGTGACGCCTTCCTGCGAGTTAACTCCAGCTTTCCAACCCCCAACGTTATTTCTTCCAACAAGACAAAGGCACAGGCATTAAAGTTCTCCGTCACCACAATAAGTTCGGCGACAATGATAACAACAATCTCACAAGACGGAGACGAGACAAACACGTCCTGTGTTGGTTAAGTTAGTGATTGAAATCTGAAACTCCAACTTTAGCTGTTTTCACTGATGGAACTGGGCAAACTGGCTAGAAAGATGGGTCGAAAATTGTACAAAAGATTATCCCTCTGTGCACGTTTCTTTCATTGTTTATAATTGCCACCCTGCCTTGGTCCTTGAACGCACCATAGACTTACCACTCAGATCTCTGCAGTGTGTGCATCCACAGAGCTGTGAGTTATGATGTTTTACTTACATGTTACTATGTTTATCTGAACAGATCAACCATAGACCAATGAGATTGACCGATACTAGTGACGTCATGACGACAAGCAGACTGATGCATGTATAAGTAATAGACGAAATCTATAATATCAATTGATTATTATAGGCTACATATAGAGAATATTAGAAAATAGTGAATATAGTAAGTGTCTGGATAGAGATAAGAGAGATTTTTTTTTTGCTTTAATCCCTGTAAAGGTAAGAGATTATTCTTAATTTAACCACATCTGTATTTACCACTACAACCCTGTATAAGTGAAATATTGATGAATGAGTAAAAATGTACGTACTTTATTTATTTTTTGCTCCAACCTTTTCCAGCCAACCAGATGATGAGACTGGTGGAGTGGAGAATGAGTTATGAGTGTTACTAAGTTAGCTAAGACATTGAGGTATAGTCTAATCAAAATAGGTAAAATAAATACATTTATAATGGTATTTTTTATTTTTTATATTTTTGATCCCTCATGGTGTAAAACTTGGAGGGCTCACACACTTTGCACACCGCACACCTCACCCAGATTCTACAACCCAGGGAAAACCCTGTGTCCACAGCATTTAAGAAAAGCAGTTGCCAGGTAATCAATAAACACACACCCTGTTCACCCTGTTTAAGATGAGAGAAAGTCAACCAATGTCAGACGACCACATCTGAACATACATGTCGTGCCACAACAGCAGAAGACCAGCTCGGTGTCCTGTGTACCTAATAAAGTGGCGTGTTACAAATAACTCAAAATCTTGTAGCATTCAACTCAGTTTATTTGAAAAGAAACAAAAAAAAACAAAGTTTACTATAGTAAGTGCATCAAGATAAACAAAAGACAGACAAAATATTACATGAATGTTCACTGACAGCAGTTTGTTAGCATGTTTATAAAGGTTACAACGTTCATATTTATTTTTTTATATTGTTTAAGCTGTAGGAACATTTGAACAGTTTGAACTGAGGCCTGTTCTGAATGATTTGGGGTGTATGGTGATGTTAATGTGAATTATTAAATACAAATGTGTCCAAATATCACCATACAATTCAACCCCACATAGTGGAATCTAAAATTGTAAACACAAACTGAATATTATGTATTAATGGTGCATTCCAAGAACTTGGAGCAACCTGATGTACTCCGAAGGTAGAATTCCAAGATGCTTCTTTAACCGTTAACAGCATTTCTCTGTTTCACAATAAATTGGTCGTATGCGAGTACTTTTTTAAAATCTTAGTCCATAGACTTGTTGCTGTGTTGCTGTGAAATTTTGGCCCTTGGTCCTCTGTTGGGCTGTGCTGGTACTGCAGGTTGGCCCTCAAAAGTCATAAAAATAAACAAATAACCATAAAATATTGTTACATTCAAATAAAGTGCTTTACTCTGGACTTTATGGAATAAATACTATGTATGAAAACACTTAAACTTATAGTTTCTGTGTTGATCAGAGCTTTGATTTAAAGTTTGGTGGGCCCCAGATAACTGCTGCTGTCGATAACTGCTGTGAAATGAAGCACCTAAATCATAATGCTACTATCATGGTCATACATCATATGTTTAGTTTTACACAGCACGGATGGAGGGGAGTGCAGTGAGATCTGGGCAGATCTGTCTCATTCCAAGCTGCGAAGACTGGGGGGGGGACCTCAGTGTTGAATCATAAAACTATGTCATCACTTCACTCTGAAAGAACAAAAATAAAAGTGTAAGTTTAATTAAACATCAAGAGTTCAAAAACACTTTGAACAAGTGCTTCACCGTCTTCTGCAGCTTGCAGAGCTGTTCGTTCTGGGCCTCAATATTCTCTTTGTGGAACTGGGTCAAGTGCTGCAAATGTTTCAAGACGTTGGATTGCTCCTCTGCTCGCTCCTGAAAACAGGAGGCAAGTTTCAGTAACCTACTTCCTTCATGTGAGTGTTTTAAACTTGTTTCGTGCCTGTGTGGGTTTTCAGCTCAGTTACCTGCAGCTCTTTGAGGCTGGTTGGTACATAGTTGTTGAGGAACATCTCCAGGCTGTTCACTTTTGTCTGTAGCTCCGCCTCCTCCTGCTCCACACTGGCCAGCCAGTCTTTAGTCATCATGGTGTGAGCTTGCTGCTTGGCCATCTGGGCCTGTCAAAAGAAGCATCTGCCCAGATTATCCTCTTCCCCCACACCAATGATCCCAGTGCAGCTGGCAGCTGCCTGCCGCCACAGTAACATACTGCTTCCTCAATTTCTTAACTCTCTTCCCTTTGATTTGACCCATTTTACAACTTTTCTAAAGCATTAATAATCTGTTTTCCATCTTAATCGCCTCAAGACCTCGTGATATCCTCCCCACAGCAAATACTATTGCTGATCACCATCTTAGTCACACCTTTGTATTGATATATATATTTGATATTTGTACGTTTGATAGATTGTCTTGAGCTAGAAATAACTCCCTCAAGCTGCCTTTGTGTCGTGATTGTTTGCTGAGGAGGATGTTTTTGTTTTGTTTGTGTCCTTCATTGTCATGGAAAATCATCACTTTGGTCTTCTCCCAATGAATGAATGCCGTGCTGTGCTCACAGCACCCTCTGCTGAACAACTTGTTGACTTCCAATTGTCTGCTGCTCTTCTAGGCTGGATATTTTAAAGTTGGAACAGGTGTTTAATGTTTGATTGAGTTATTATTAAATAAAATGGGGTTACATTTTTAATGTACACACATTACTACTTTAATACCTTAACCTTTTTCAATGATGCAAAAAGGGCAACATCAGTTGTGTTAAAATTGCTTTTGTACTCAAACAAAACTAGTATGGAAACTGAAATATTTCAAAAAGAACTTTGGCTCTTGCAAAGGAAAGATAGAAGTAAGTTAAGACAGAGTTAAGACAATGTTACCTCAGCCGTTATCTGTTTATTTACGCTGCTCACAATCAAAAAGGCAAAGTAAACCACAGTTTTAGGAATTATATGTGGATATAGCGTATTACCAAATTAACAAAAATATTAGACGAGAGTTAACATAGTTTTGTACTTTGTGAGTGTTTTCTCTGGTTTGAATAGTTGTTTCAAATCAAATTTCTTCTTAATGGCACACCTCTGCAGCTCATCACATTTAATCTGACAGATACTTGACATTGTATGTTCGTCTGCTCCTGCATGTTGTGACTTTAGATCTGCAATCTAAAGTCTAGAATGACTAGAAGTCTCAGTGTTTATCTCTCCTGTAGTAGCAGCAGCACAGAGGAAATCTGTTGTTTACTTATTTTCCTTTGGGTGTTTGGTTGTTTTTCTTACCTGCAGCGACTGTATCACGTCTTTCATCTGCTTCTCCACCTTGGCCGCCTGTTCCGTCTCCTTCTCCAGTGCTTGCAGAGTCCCCTCATGGCTCTTCAGTGCCTGGGTGATTTTCGTTAACTTTGCCTCAGTTGTTTCGTAAACATAATTAAGAGATTCACTGAACTGTATGACGCCAAACATCAGCACGTTGACTTCTTCCTGTGGTGCAGCCACCTTGTTGGTCTTTGCGAGCGGACTTGCATGGACTGCTCTCAAACCCGCAGCCACACAGAGTAAGCACAGGCCCCAGACCATCTTGATAACACTTTAAAAACTGACTGAAGTCGAGTGACAAGTCTACCTCAATTATTTTGAATGTTTGTTGGATGTTGAATCTCAGAAATTAGGAAGGACAATGTGTATTTTGTCTATCACAGCTGTGCAGAGGTGAGCATCATCCGTGAACGCCCCTGTGGGATGAATTTGCTGGGTGGTTACAGTGCCTTATATGTGATGTGTACATGCAACAGTGTGGTGAAACATTAGCTCAGCTGTGGTTCGAACTCAGGTCTTGTCTTTGGCCTTAGTCTCAGTGACCTTGCCTTGAAGTTTAACCCCAGAGATACTAATTTTGTCATGTAGGTCATAAATACATGTGCGACCTAAATAACAATAAATGTGGCACCTTTTTTTGGCTCTATAATGATGTTTGTCACAATATACAGTTAATGCTTCTTCAAGCAACCGGGATTTTGTGGACAGTCATGACAAATGTGTTCATATTTTGAAACAGCTGATTTTACCCAAGTGACCTCTGATGTTTGACTTGGGCAGGAGTGAAGTTGACTTTCATCATGACAATTCAGTGCCAGGCCACATGATTCTGAAGTGCAAACATAAAACTCGATATCTTTTTGTTTCTAGCAAAGACATGAATTTAGGAGTAGTGTACGTTTTTGTTCAGTTGATACAGAATCGTGTGTGATAATGTTCATGGATTTGAACATGGCAATTTTTTTATTTTCTTGGTCATTTTTCTCTAATTTCCAATCAGACCACAGTGCATATCATGAATTGTGAATCAAAAATCTCAGAAATTATTAATTTCAACACCGCTAAAAATACTGACATTAAGTGATTTTACTTTAAGAAAGTGACATTTACTGAATTGATGATTCTTTTTTTTTTTTTTAAATTGAGTTGTATGAATGAGACATGAATAATTTTGCCTTTCAGGAATCTGCTGTATGTTTACCCACAATCCCTGAACTTCAGCAGCCGCCAGGGCTCGGTGAGAAACATCGCTGTGAAGGTTCAGTACATGGCAGGAGAGGACCCCAGTCAGGCTCTGCCGGTGAGTCACTGCCGCTGATAATCAGGTTTTGGCGTCAGGCAGCAGTGTTCTCTGGAAAAATGAAATTGGAGACGTTAAGACAGCTGGAGGCAGTGAAATATTGATATGATGTCACCTCGGAAAAAGAGCAAACGTCTTCCAAACAGCTTTTTGTTTGAGCAATAGAATTTAACGCAGCAATGGTTTTGCTTAAAGAGACACTCCACACTCATTTACCTCATAAGTTAAGACTCTTTACACAGCAGTAAAATTTATATGCTTTAGCAGGAAAAGCATATATGTTAGTGATCATCTTAACAATGGCAGTGTTCAGACCATTTGATAGTGAATCATGTCACTCCCTGATTTGTGCCAGAAACCTTTTCTACCCATGTGTGGAGTGTGACCACTTCCTGTCAAAACTATTTATAGCAGTTTCAGGGAGTGAAGTATTGTTTTTAGTGGTTTTGTCTGTCTGTGCTTCTGAACTTGCACTTGCCAACATGACCAACAGAGGCTGACAGGCTTGTTGCGTGAATGGGGTGAAGTCTGTCATCTCTGATTGCCTTGTTTTAGTTTGTTTTAGTCGTGGATTTTCAAAATAAGAGCCACTGACTTCAGCTTCTTACTGCGTCCCGTATAAACCTTTTGCCATAACGCTAGGCAATAATAAAAAAAAAATAGCTTGCAGCTGTTATTCTTATAACATAAAAATAAAAATTTTGGTTTTAGTAGTGCTTCCACAACTGTCATAATACATTAGCCGTAACAGGATTTTGTCACACTTTATGCATACACAGAACAAATCAGAAACTAAGGAAGCTAAATTGAACTCATTAATTTGCTTTAAACAAATACTTATCACATCTAAATCAAGAGACAGGAGTGTCAGACAGTGGTGATAGGAATCAAACACCAAACAGAAAATACTACACAATGTCTAAGTTGTCTTGATTATAACATTTTGGTATTAGACCTTTTTCAGACAAATGTTTTAGGTAGATAAATAAACATCATATAAGATCTATGTAAGAATATACAACATCAGTGCATACATATTTTTCCAGCCTGAATCTGATAATATGTGTTCCCAGTGTGTTTTATTTGCACAGTTACATACATGTAGGATCTTTAAATGATTGACTAGACTCAAGTGACTTGCCCTCCCACCCACTGGTCGTGGTACAACCATGTTTAAACTCCTGTCATTTTGACCAGGTCATCTTTGGAAAGTCGAGCTGTGCCGAGTTCATGAAAGAGGCGTACACCCCCATCATCTACCACAACAAGTATGACTCAGCCACCTGTTGGCCCTCTGTGGATTTTGATTTTTTTTCCCCCAACTTTTCTTCTTCTTCTTTCTCCTGTAAACGTTGAGTTTAACTCTTGCCCCGCAGATCTCCCGAGTTCTATGAGGAGATGAAGATGAAGGTCCCTGCCAATCTGACAGACAACCACCATTTGCTGTTCACTTTCTACCACATCAGCTGCCAACCCAAACAGAACACTCCTCTGGAGACAGCTGTGGGCTACACTGTGAGCACGCTCCTTCAGCTGACCCACATTTAACACATCCTCCCACACACATGCTTGTTTGAGCGCTGCCTCTGTTGTTTTGCCATCAGTAAGAGATCTTATACTCCCCCACCTCTCTGTCTGTCTCCCCTGCAGTGGATCCCTCTGATGCAGCATGGCCGACTGCGCACCGGTTCCTTCAGTCTGCCTGTCTCGGTGGAAAAGCCTCCACCCAGCTACTCTGTGCTCACCCCAGACGTAAGTGTGTTTGGCGAGATCATGTGACCGTGACTTTGCCTGTCATCACCTGCTCCTTTTGATATTATGGAGTGTTAACCCAGTTGGATGTCACTCTGTGGCAGGTTCAGCTCCCAGGCATGAAGTGGGTGGATAATCACAAAGGCGTATTCAATGTCGAGGTGAAAGCGGCCTCCTCTGTTCACACTCAGGTACACAATGTGTTTGTTTTTGTTTTCTCTTTTTACTACTAACTACTGAAATGAGGTTGGTTGGACTGGAGAAGTTAAGTTTATAGTTTTCAAACTGCCCAAACAACACACCCATAGTTTCAGTGAAAAATGTATAAGTACCGTATACCTCTATGTGCGTGTCTTAGTTCACCATGATTGTCCCTCTAGGACCCACACCTGGATAAGTTCTTCACTCTAGTCTACGTTCTGGAGGAGTACTCCTTCCCCTTCCGCCTGAAGGACGTCATCATCACAGAGTCAAACATGGAGACGGAGCTGAAGAGCACCATGGCCACCCTGAGGGGAGCGCTGCTGGACACCTGTGTCAGGTTTTTGCACCAGCTGCTCAACAAGCTCATTCAGCTCATCGTCTACCCGCCGGTCATCGCAGGTCAAATCGGTAAGAGCTGTTTTTACATTCATTCTGCTTCTGGAGTGAAGTTCACCTGGAGTAGATGATGTAATGGTTGACCTACACACATATATCACTTTTCTAGAGCTGTTTGCATCTCTGTTTCCACCAGTTGCTCAATCACATATTGTCTATAAAGTCTTAACAGTTCACGCAGACAGACCTTGTCATTTCAGCTTTTGCTGTGTGTACTCACATGTGGCATGCAAAGCACTTCTTTGTCACACCACGCCCTTGGACACTGTTGTATCCGAGTGTAAACAGAGCATGTGCTCTCCTGCTTAAACCATAGATTAGGGCTGGGCGGTATACCGGTTCACACCGAATACCGTTTTTTTTCCCGTTACGATATGAATTTTTAATATACAGCCATACCGGTTTATTTGATTACACAACATCCGCGCAGCCGCGGCGCTGGTGTCTGGTTTGCGAGTGAGCGTTTCATTAAGGTTTATATATTTGTTTCAATCACTGAATGAAGCCTGTCATATTTGGGACAAGAGTCGGGACCTTAAATTGCTCGCACAAAACTTTTGATCAGCACTCAGCATTTGTTTGTTGTTCATTTAAACCTGTGTGCGCAGAGAGTGCGAGGGGCGGGCGAGAGAGAGTGAGCGAGAGAGATCTGCGCTCTTGGTCATTAGTTCATTTACTTATTTTTGTGTAGGTAATATGTTGAGAAATATGTCTAAACTTAAATAAACTACTACAGGTAGTTATGTCTCGTTGTATTAGTTTGTCCTGTTATTGACGTCATGCTGTCATCACCTGACAGTCTGGCTGATTGAAAGCCTCCAGATGCAGCGGATGCAACGCACACCAGATGCGCGGTTCAAATACTATGCGAATATATTCGAATATCTGTGTTTTTTTAGAGGGAATATTCAAATATAATTATTGAGCATTTTGACAGCCCTAGTAAGCATGTCTTGGAATATCAAGAATGCATGAAGTTAAGTCAGCACCCTCCACATCAGTAGGTAACACGGGGATTTTTTTTTATAAAAGATGTTTATTTGCACAGTCAAGTTCTGATTTTTGACTGAAATTGTCTTTGCATTCTGATTACTCACTTCATTAGAATCATGAGTAGCTCTTCTTTGTAAACAGCATCATTTTCTGGGGGCATGTGAACCTGTACTAGTGTGGAGTTATTCTACAGTATTCATGACAGTAAAATAGACCACTCTAAGTTAATCTACTACAGTAATTCGTTCTCAACCAGTAGAAAATGCTGTGAACACCTGATTATGCATGAGAAAAAAAAATACTGTGAAACTGTATCGAATTTTGAAAAATACCGTGATATATATTTTTGGTCATACCGCCCAGCCCTACCATAGATTTAATTAATTCTTTGGGAAACACTGAAACACCCAACAGTTGTCAACCAACAGTAACATAAATATGGCTTAGTATTTCTTTACATTTTGAAGTGTAATTTATATTATATTATATAAGTACCTGTTGTCACCGTGGGAAAATCTCAAAATGTCACCCTTGCTGTGTTCATGGAAAACCTTAAAACTTTTGAAAGACACAGAAAAAGATTGGATCGACAAAGTTCTGTTACAGTGTGGATACTTTAATTTCCTCATCCTGCTAATCACATGCTTAATCTGCAGTAAACCTGGGCCGTGCTGCCTTCGAAGCTATGGCTTTACTCGTCAACCAGATGCACAAGAACCTGGAGGGGAACCAGGATCAGCACGGCCGTAACAATCTGCTGTCTTCCTACATCCACTACTGCTTCCGCCTGCCCACTGCTGAACCTATGATGCCCCCAACAGGTCAGTCAAGTTTCCAACACACAGGTTGTCTTTGTATCACGGATAGTCATTTCATCAAACATCTCTTTTCCTTCAAGCGGGCACCCATACATACGATATGCCAATGCAGTACGCCACCTTGTCAAGAGCTACAGCTCGTCCGAGCAGTCTGCAGTTGGCCCGCTCCAAGAGCATCAGCAACTCCAACCCGGACCTGGCCACCACTCCAGTTTCTCCTGATGAAGAGGTGCAAAGGATCATTGGAAGCAAGGTGTGTTATTTTTGGATATTTATATAATTTCAATATATAATATAGATTTATATATATATTTATATTTATAGCTACGCAATTTTTACTGTACTCAATGTTCATTCAAGTTATGGAAAAGCATTTAATCTAACCTGTGTTTCTTGTTTGAATGAATTTGTGAAGGAGAATTTTGTTTTGTTTTGTTTTTGGAAACAAAACAAAAAAAGTATTTATTTTTGCTTTGTTTTCAAAAAATATTCAATCTTCTTCCATACGTTTATGCGGCATCGAACAATGACATATATTTGCTTCATTAACGGTCAACTGTTTTTATAATCGATTAATCGGTTTGATTAGTTGTTTTAATAATTAAAACAAGATTTCAAATTTTTCAGCTTCTTAAATGTGAATACTTTCTGGTTCCTTTGCTCCATATAATAAATAAATAATTACAACGGATTCATTTGGCTTTGTGGACAAAACAAAACGTTCAAGAACATCATCATGTCGAGGTTTGGAAAACACAATTGATATTTTTCAACATTTTCCAACATTTTATAGACCAAACATGTACTCGGATTATGAAAAAGAATTGTTAGTTGCATCCCAAGTTATTTATTTGAATTATCCCTGTGCTCCATGTTCACCTTCTGTTTGTATTATTATTACTTTTATTTTGCTGTAATGATACTGTGGCTCTCCCTGTGCCATCTCTTCACAGCAGATTCAATAACCTGAGATTGACTGAGAATTGTGCCAACAGCTAAAGATGTTGTTTTGCTCAAAGACGCACTTATTCTTTGTGCCACTGTCCCTTGTGATTCATACAGAATGTCCAGTTCTTCCTTTGTTCTCCCTTTTCCTGTTTTATTTCCTGTTTTAGCTTCACTTTTCACACAACCTATATATATTTGCTTCTCCTCCACATAATTATCTTTGTGGCAATGATCTCCCCTTTTACTCACAGTGCCCTTGCCTCTCGCTGCTCTATGTTTGTGTGTGTGTGTGTTATGTCTGTGTGTCTCTTCCGGTGGCTTATGTCAGGGCATTGACCGCTCCCACTCCTGGGTAAACTCTGCTTATGCCCCTGGGGGCTCCAGATCTGTGCTACGTCGGAACCCCAACTCCAGCTGTGAGCTCAAGCAGGTGCCAAATCCTTTCTTCTTCTCCTCTTCATCCTCGTTTTCGTCCCCTTCATCACCTCCGCCTTCAGCCTGAACCATCCCTGTGCTTCGACTCCTACCTCACTTCTCTGCCTGTCCATCTTTCTAATCAGCATGATACGTTTTCGCCCTTCCTTCACATTTCATATCCGTTTCATATCGGCTTTGTTTCAATGACACAGTCTCTGCTCGGGGCTCGGAAGTTTATCAGCCTCGCACTCAGCAGCGTTCACAGAGCGTTTTCTGGCCACCCGTTCATTTCCATTCATCCATTTTCACCTCACTTTGTCTTCATGTCTGTGTCGCTCACCTCACCATCACTCCATGTCAGGCAAACGACCACAGCTGCAATCGCATGTCTGCCTTTCTGGACAGCGTGGCCTTGTTGTCAGTTCCTACAAGGCAGATTATCAAAAAGGTAAAACTGGCATCTACTTTAAAGCAGTAAAACTGGCCTTTTCCACAATTAACTAACACATTCCAGCTTCCTGACATTCCTCAGTGTTCTATGTCATTATAATTCATCAGTCATCACAACTTTTTTACAGTTGCTTCTTGATTAACTAATATTAGATTAGATGGATAATGCATTGTGTGTATTTTACTCTTATTTATGTGGTGCCTTTATACAGTAATATAATAATAGTAATAGTAGTAATAATAATAATAATAGCAATAATAACACATTTCACAATAATCTTTATAAACCACAGTCACAATTCTCTGCCACCACAAACACACATTTTTTTAAAATCTTATTTTCTCATAGTTTATGAAATAGTTTCTATTACATGAGCTATACTCATAATTCTTGTGATTCCTGTGCAGCTGCTCCATGAGGAGCTGGCATTACAGTGGGTGGTCAGCACCAGCTCAGTGAGGGAAGCAGCTCTGCAGCAGGCCTGGTTTTTCTTCCAGCTTATGGTCAGTATGAAAAATTGTTTCACAACGCACTCTATAAATCAAACGAGCTTTGACCAGAAAACTTTGAAGCACAAAACACATGTTCCTCATACCGTTATGAAAGCCAGAAATGCAACATTTTTCTTAGAGTTCTTCTTTTTTCCCTTTTCTCCAGACAAAGAGCATGTCCCATCACTTATTCCTGACCTCAAAGTTAGACATTCCCAGACGTCAGCGCTTCCCAGACCGCTTTGTGGACGACATCGCTGCTCTTGTGTGTGCCATCAGTGCAGACATCGCCAGCAGATATCAGAAGGTACAAATCTGGCAGGAATCGAGTTGATATGTTGTGCAATTTCCTGTAGAATAAGAATTAGCTTGTCGCTACTATCAAATATACATGTAGTTTTGTGAAATACCATATCCCACAGATCAGACACATAAATCTAACAGCAGAACACATGTTAACTGACAAAATAAATTCATCTTTTACATGTAAAAGATGAAAATGTTTTGGAATCAGTTAATATTTTTCCATTTTGTTGAGTTAAATCCACATGAATACCTCCTTCTTTCCTCCCTCTCAGGATGTGGAGCTTGTGGAGAGGTTAAACACTAGTCTGGCCTTCTTCCTGAATGACCTGCTGTCTCTCATGGATCGGGGCTTTGTCTTCAACCTCATCCGTTCCTACTACAAACAGGTTCCTACATCTCCTCTCCCCCGTCTTCCTCTAATATTCAACACTTGACGATCCCACTCATATTTTAAACTTTCACTCTCTCAAATGAACATGTATGCTGAGCAGATCGCCAACAAGCTCCACACGGCGCAGAACCCCAGTTCTCTGAACGCCCTGAGGATGGACTTCATTCGAATCGTCTCCAGTCACGAGCACTATGTCATTCTCAACCTGCCGTGTTCAACTCTCAGCCCTCCAGCCTCCCCCTCCCCCTCTACTTCCTCCACCACCTCACAAGTAACTGGAAATATTTAACCTTCACTTCATCTGCAGATATTTTTCCTGCTGTTTCATTTAGTCATGTTGGAAAGGATAATCAGATTATGTAAATGAACTATATGTAAAATATGTAAAACTTTGGACATTCACATTTAAAGCAGGTACTGCCATCCAAATTTAAATAATGGAAGATTGCTTGGAATATTCCAAAAGACACAAACAAGCAGCTGCACTTATAGTGTTTTACACTGTGTTCATGCAAAAACACGTACAAACACATAACTGCCCCACAGCCTTTTATTCCCAAAACATTCACTTGATTTTTTTAGATTTCTGTGGTATATGGAGCAAAGAATCACAGGACATATTAACAATTTAAAAGCTGAAAAACACTCAAACTGATCAAATCAACAATCAGAATATTTTTTTTAAGTTGATTTATTGTTGCAATCCCAAAGGCAACAATAACTTATTGTAAAAAACATATATATATATATATATATATATATATATATACCCTTTTCTACGCTTGATGACCACTCATAGGTGCTTTACAGTTTTGTCATATACTCACACGTAGAACGTCTTGACCTAAGGCACAGACGGGGGTTGAACTGATGCCTTCCCACTTGGCCACAATGCCTACCTAGTATGTCTTAGGGCTTAGATATGGCTTATCTGTCCTGGAAATGGTATGGTCCTGGTATGATTATTAATATTATTATTGCTACACTTACAAACCCTGTCTTCTCCTCTTGTTGAGACATTTTTGAGAGTAGAAGTGAGGCCTTTTAGGTTTACCAACTCTTTTGGCAACCTTGCTCCGAGCTGTGTTAGTGGGTGGCTGGCAGTGGGGGGCGCAACAGGCCAAATAATAATCGGATTTTGAGGGTTGAAAATGAAGGTTTTATTGTAGATTTTTGGGAGCCCTACCAGCAATTTTTGGAAAACCACACACATTTTCTTCTCATCTTGTTCTTTTTTGGTGTATTTTTGTGTCTGCGTTGCAGCGCCACATACTACAGCTTATAGAGCAGTTTTAGGTTTTTTTTGTGTGTATGGGTTAGGGTTAGGGTTACATTTCTTGCAATACATTTTTTATCAAAAACTTTTTAAGAAAGGGAAAAATAAAGGTTATTTTGTACACTCTTAGAAATATTTTGTTTTAAATAAGGTTTTGTGCTATTTAATTTTAATCTTAATTCTTTTTGCACTTTACATTTTTTTCTTAATTTTTGCTCTCTTTTTGGTGCTCTTAAATTAATTTAATTTTAAGGTTTAATTTAATTCTAAATTGTGTGCTCTTGTACTCTCCTTCTGTAAATTTATTGAGTCTGATTTGGAGCAACTGTAACTAAACAATTTTCTCCAAGATAATAAAAGTATTCTGATTCTAATAAAAGTACTAAGTAGAACCATAAGGTTCTTCGGCTTGTCCTCATCGGAGAACCCTTTTTGCCTCCAGGTAGAACCTTTTTTATAAAGGTTCCACCTGGAACCCTTTTGGGGGGTTCCGCAAATAACCCTTTTAAAACCCTTTATTCAGGAAAGGGGTTTTAAAGAGTTCTCTGGATCAAAATGGTTCTTACTGGAACCATTAGTGTTACCAAGAACTCTTGCAAAACCCTATCTAAGAGTGAAGGAAAGCTATAATTCCGTGTGGATAAGGCATACATCAGGAATAAACAGGCTAAAAAAAAAAAAGGAATAAACAGGCTGTGCCATTGTTCAGTAAAGCCAGTATTTCAATTTAAATGGTTCCCTCAGTCTCTTATGACATATCACTGCCATTTTATGACATAACACTATTAATTTCTTATATAATGTACATTCATTTTATCTGCTGTTATTGTGCCATCCCCTTATTTTTTATCCATCTGCTCACTATCTGTAGAGTTCAGCATTTTCCAGTGTGGTGCAGGACCAAGGGGTGGCCACCATGTTTGAGCTCTCCGTCCCTTTCCGCCATCAGCACTTCCTGTCTGGCTTGTTGCTTACTGAGCTCTCTCTCATTCTTGAGCCTGATGGAGAAGGGTGGGTTGTCATTACTTGTTTGTGAGTGTGTCTGTAAATCTCCAGTACAGTACACACTAATGTATTCTTTTCATTTTTTTCCCCCCTCAGGGTTTTTTTCCTCCATAAAAAGGCCATTAGTGCCGTTCACTCCCTCCTCTGCAGCCATGATGCAGACCCTCGCTACAGTGACCCTCAGGTCAGAGCCCACATCGCTCAGCTCTACCTGCCCCTCCTCCCCATCGTCATGGAGACACTGCATCAGCTCCACGACTTCACTGGTCAGCAGAACGCATATGCACTCCATTAACAATGTTGTCGTCCTCTTCCAGATCCCTGTGTTTTTTATTTCCTGTGTGATTGCACCTGATAGGGCTTTTCGTTTATCCCTCTGTAGAATCCTCGCCTGCTCGAGTCCGCCATGCCCCAGCCCACGCCGACGATTCTGACCCAGACGGCAGCAACACTATCAGTCAGTCTGTTGCCATGGCGATCGCCGGCTCCCCTTTGCCGCATGCCAAAGCCAACGCATTTTCGCTGCCCACAGTGGTGAGTGATCGTGGTCGGGGTCCTGTACCTCCACACAAACACATCCAAAGATTATTTTCATTCTTTTCCCTTTTTTGTCAAGTGCAGCTCTTCCTTTTAGACTGTAGGTGGTTCTCTGTCCCTTTCTTTTATTTATTTATAACAGCCATAAATCTAATTTATTTACTGCTTATTTAAAGGTCCAATGTTTAATGTAGGTGAAACTAGTTTCTTTGGCAGAAATTGGCTATAAAGTAATTCAAATTTATTGTAATAATATCCGCGAGAAACGCGCACAGATATTATGGAATCGGTCTCGCGCGTCCTCGTCCGCGCCCGCAGATTTTAGCCGTTAACGCGATAACTGGAAAGGCGTTTGAGATTAAATTTTCTTATTTTTTTGTGGGTCACATACCACCTGTAGATGATCCCTATTGATTTTGAGCTGTCTACCATTATTATTAATTATTATTATTATAATTAATTAATTAATGATATAAAAACCTATTTTCGCCTGTATCTTCCAAAGTATTGCAGGTATTGGCTTCAAATTTTGCATGGGCATCACATACCACCTGAGAATTATCCCTATCTTTGTAGCTTTATTATTAATTAGCAAATTAATTAATGTATTATGCTAAAAACACATTTTCGGCTTTATCTTCCAGACCGATGGAGATATTGCCTTCAAATTTTGTACAATGATTAATGTAACAACTATCTACAAGTACAATCATTATTACTTTTGCTGTGATTGGTTATAGTTACATAATAAGTTAACTGGTTAACTTATTAGTGAACACAGAAAAAATAGTTAAGGCATTTTTTCTTTATTATTGAGCTCATTTGGACACATTGAGGATATCATGGGTTTATTTAGCACTTATTCATAATATTTATTACATTATAATATAAATGTATTAATTATCATATAAAAAATAGTTAAGCCTCCATTTCTTTATTAATGCATTGAATGGAAAGTTTGAACATATTGTATGCTTTTTCATGAAATTTAATAAACATAGTGTATGTTTTTTCATGAAATTTAATAAACATAGTGTATGCTTTTTTATGAAATTTAATAAACATATTGTATGCTTTTTCATGAAATTTAATAAACATAGTGTATGTTTTTTCATGACATTTGGACACTTTGAAGATATGGCAGGTGTGGTTAGCATTTTAATATTCATAATATTTAACAAGGTATAATAGGTTAACTACTTTTATTAAAAACTAGAGAGAAATTTATGAGTTCAGGTATTCTGTGTTCAATATGGAGTTTATATGGATACTTTGAACATGTATAAAGTGTAGTCAGCATTATATAATAATATTTAACAGTTATTTTGTTGAATTTATCAATAATTAATTAAAACAGTTAGTGGCAGGTGCGAGTGCGTATACTAGTTGAGGATTGGACAGGTTCGCGGATATACCCCTTGCTGTCGGTCCCCGACAGCGTAGGCTAGTTGATTGTATGAAATGTTTTTTTGAAATGGTAAATCATACTTGATCTTTGATGTAAGCATCAAAGATGTTTTAAACGCATGTCTCCGTGTTGGATTGGCTACACACTAGAAAGAGATGGACAGCTTTCCCACAGGTCACTGAAATCCTTGAAAGCTTATGGATTCCATGCAGAACAATGAGTCATGTTAAGCAAGAGAAAGAGAAACCTATTTGATGCCACCATCACCAAAGAAAATGACAGACTTGACTTGACTGACTTGCTGCAGAGTGTGCTGCAAATCAATAAAAGTGGACAATAATTAGGGAATTATTATAGGGAATTTGTCCTGGAAAGTCCTTGAAAAGTAATTTAATAACATGTTGACAAAGGTGTGGGAACCTTGAATGGATAACTTTTTTAAAGGGACAGAGCATTTAAATGTATACATTATACAATTCACATGTAAATATGCCATGTGCTGTAGATCCTGTTAGTCTGTAGGGCCGTAACAAGATGGAAGAAACAATAATGTCACTCTCCATATATATTCAGTTCCTGTGCAATAATGCTGAATGCTATCATTTATTATATTTTTTAAAGATCATATATATCACGTTATTTTGTTTAACTTAAAGACTGTCTAAGTTTTCGTGTTTGCGCTCATCAGGCCGGGCGTCAGTCCAGCTCTCTGTCTGCTGAGTGCAGCCGGACTCTGCTGGTGTGTTTCCTGTGGGTGCTGAAGAATGCTGATGCAGCTCTCCTGGAGCGCTGGGTCTCTGATTTGTCTGTGTCGCAAATCAACCGCCTGTTGGATCTGCTGCATCTCTGTGTCTCCTGCTTTGAATACAAGGTACGACAGACAGCCAGGCTCTATGTTTCTGTCATTTCACCACAAGCCAAAATCCACTGTTTAGATATTAAATGTTTTTTTTTTTACTTGACATTTGTTTTATTTGTCTCTGACCCTGTGATGTTTGATCCTCGCAGGGGAAAAAGACTCTGGAGAGAATCAACAGCCTCACGTTTAAAAAGTCTCAGGACATGAAGGCACGATTGGAGGAGGCCATACTGGGCACCATCGGGGCTCGTCAGGAGATGGTTCGCCGCTGCAGAGGTATGTAGCACAGCCATGCATCTTTGTGTGTATGCGTGTGTATTTCCTACCTCCTTCTGAATTTTTCTGGCATAAACCATGACCTTGTCAGGATCAGTCATCCTCATGGAGACTAAAAACCTGGTTCTAATGAGGCAGAACCTAATTTCTGGGAAACTGGTTACGTTTAGGGCAAAGATATGAATTGTGGATATGTTAAGGTTCGGGATTAGGCTTTGTTTAGGCTTTGTTTAAGCAATATTTGCTTTTGTTTGAGCTGTTAATTTTTCCTGTGTTCATTGAATTGGGTTTTGTTTACTCTTTCAGAAAGAAGTCCCTTTGGCAGCCAAGAGAATGTGAGATGGAGAAAGAACGTCACTCACTGGCGACAAAATACAGACCGAGTTGATAAGTATGTAACTAACATTAGTTATATTAAAAAAAAGATGAACTGGTTAAAAATGACATTTAAAATATGTTTCTTTCAATGGAAGACATACAATATAAGATCACTGATTAATTGATAGGATTTATAAAAAATAAAATTAAGAGATTATATGTAAACAAACAGATGTATGTACTGCACATTTTATATAAAAAAATATATATAATTCAGTATATATCATATCTTAAGTTAATATAATGTTTATTTTGGTATGACATATTATATCAAGTTAATGGCCAGTTACATTTACCTCATCCTAAGGGGCACGTGTAATGAGATTTTTCTTTGTTTGTCTCCTTTTTTCCTTCATTAATTTTAATTTGTTAATAAATAAAAAATTTTAGTGTTGTAACTTGTCAATAAATTAACTTCAATTAAATATATGCTAGTGTTACCTTTCTACCTAAATGTATGCAGTCAATGGATTAAAACATTCATTTTAACCCTTTTTCCCTTTCCATTTAATCTCTTAATCTGTGGGTGCATTTCAAAACAGAAATGAAAACTAAACTCATAGTCAGGTCGTGGAAACATACTGGGTATTTTGTAGTTGTCATTACAATACAAGTAAAACAAAAAAAACGGAATTGACTGTCTTTAATTTGTGTCACAGGACTAAAACTGAGGTGGAGCAGGAGTCTGTGGTTGATGGAAATCTTGCCACTGAGGCCTCTCTCGTCGTCCTGGACACACTGGAGATTGTAGTGAAGGTAAAACACTGGAAAAGGAAGAAGAAAAAAACAAAACCATCACCATCCTTAACCAGCTGTTTGTGTAGCATTCCTCTGCTCTAACATGTGTTTTTACTTTCAGACTGTGGTGGCGTCAGAGCTTAAGGAAAGTGTTTTAGGCGGGGTGCTCAGAGTGCTTCTCCACAGCATGGCGGGCAACCAGAGCGCCCTCTTCCTGCAGCACTGCTTCACTACACAGAGGGCTCTTGTGTTCAAGGTAAGGACGTCTGAACAGTTTCTGTGGAAGAGTTAACGATCATTTTAAATGAAACAGAGAATTAATGGAATTTATATTACAAATGTTATATGGCCACTTTATTAGATACAACTGCTTTTCAACGAAATTTGATCTTATTATTTCGAATACCTGGAAGTGACGTAATTGGCACACCAGCTCTCAGAAGCACAGGTCCCCCACTGGAACGGTGGATGCACTGCTCCTCATTATCAAAACATTGTTTTAACAATGTTTAAAAATAGCTTCATCACGACTCCCCGCCACAGTCCCTTTTACAGCAAATGCAAAAAAACACAAAAGAAAATCCAAAAATATGAATGAAAAGGAGCAGAAAGATTAGATTAGATTACATTCAGTAAATTTAGATGTGTAGACATGGTGCAGAATGAGGAAGAAAGATGATTTAAGTGACTCTGATTAAATATACTGGTATTTTCACACACAACCACAGCTATAGTTTAAGACGATGGTTTGTGAAGAAGAGAAAATGTGAAATGAGCAGCAGTTTTCTGGGGGATAAAGCCTTATTGATGCCAGAGGAGAATCAACAGACTGTATGGAAATGATAGAAAAACAACAATAACTCAAAAATTAACTACACATTACAACCGAGTGATGCAGAAGACCATCTCTGAAAACACAAGCTGGACATTAATACAGATAGCTACAGCAGAAAGACCAAACTGGATGCCACTCCTGTTATTTCATTATGTGTCCTTTTGTGTTTAGTTCCCAGAAATGCTGTTTGAAGAGGACACTGAGCTTTGTGCAGACCTGTGTCTGCGTCTCCTTCGCCACTGCAGCAGCAGCGTCGGCTCTGTCAGAAGTCACGCCTCTGCCTCTCTGTACCTGCTCATGAGGCAGAACTTTGAGATTGGAAACGTAAGTTCAGACGCCTATCAGTTTTTTGTTTTTTTTCTTGCATTGTTCGGGGACACATTTGTATTTTTTTTCTTTGTTTTATCAACAGAACTTTGCTCGAGTGAAGATGCAGGTCACCATGTCTCTGTCGTCACTGGTGGGAATGTCTCAGAACTTCAACGAGGAGCATCTCCGTCATTCGCTCAAGACGATCTTAACATATGCTGAGGAGGACTTGGAGCTGCGTGACACGCCTTTCCCTGAGCAGGTACGCAACTGGAGTCACATTGTACATAATCCTGGTGTGGAGCTGCTGGACTTTACTCAGGGTTCGTACGGTCATGAAAAACCTGGAAAAGTTTTGGATATTGAAAATGCTTTTCTAGGTCCTTGAAAAGTGAATGAAAAACTAAATATCCTGTAAAGTTTTGGAAAAGTCATGGAAATATTGCATGGATAATATTTTGGATGCGTAAAACATAAATAAACTGATGTAATGTGTGATTAAGATTTAAATTGACACAGACGTGTCAAGCGGAAACAGGCAGATCACTGGCGCTGTGCCCAGCGACCCTCCGGTCCTCGCATGGATTTTGAGATGCTCTATTTAACGACAAAATGCCAGGAAAGTGTAGTTTCAGCGAGTGTGATATGATTTAACTGCGTCAATGAAAATAAGGCGTACGGAGATGATCATTCAGTCCTGGCGTGTGGGTTTCGCCGGCTAACACACAAAAGCTAACGGAGAAGCTAAAAACACAAAGCAACACACTTCTGGGGGCGTTCTTACTCAGAGGTAAAAAAAAAAAAAGGAGACGCTATAGGAGACAACAATTCACATGCAAACAATGCCACACAGTGGATGCAAGTGTATACTGCAGGCGTGAACCAAAACGTGAACAACAAAAAAGCCCTTACAGTATACAACCACTTCCTCTCTTTTGACCATTACTTAAAGCATTACTCAAATAATAATTCAAATCAATAAGTATGAAAGAAAGTTACAACAGAGTGGCTTTTTAAGGAGAGCTTTAAACTTTGGCTACTGAAAGACACAGACCACGGTCGTGCAAAATGCTGATAATGAAAGACGTGTCGCAACAAACTGCATATGGTTTTATATTTGACGAAACAAAGATTTGCAGTCAAAACAAATGGACATTCATGTAAGACTGTGGGATGGCACCGATTTTCGGTCTTGGAAAGTCAATGAAAGGTTATGGAGAAGTCATTGAAAAGTCTATTGCTAAAAAAGTGTACGAACCCTGTTTACTAATCTTTCAAAACTGCAGGTCCAAGATCTGGTTTTCAACCTACACATGATTCTTACTGACACTGTGAAGATGAAAGAACATCAGCAGGATCCAGAGATGCTCATTGATCTAATGTACAGGTACAGTGACACCACTGAAACTGTGAAATTAACTTAATAAATATAAATATAAATATATAAAAATATAAAGTTTTGGGAACCTGAAGTGTTCTCTAATTTCTAACCTCAGGATTGCGAAAGGCTACCAGAACTCACCAGACCTGCGTCTCACGTGGCTTCAGAACATGGCAGGAAAACACTCTGAGAGAGGGAACCATGCTGAGGCTGCCCACTGTCTGGTCCACAGCGCCGCTCTGGTGGCAGAGTACCTCAACATGCTGGAGGATTGTCGCTATCTGCCAATCGGCTGTGTCACGTTTCAGGTCAGTGCATGTTGACTGATTTTACTGTAACTTGTGTTGATAGTAATTATTATGTTTTTCTCTTTAATGTGTTTACACATGGGTGTGCCTTAGTCATATTCAGCACCCACCCTCATAGTCTGGTTGTGTTTTCATGTTTATGTTGTGTTGTGTTGTGTTATAGTAACGTAGCTCTATTTATGAGTTTAGTTGAACCTGTAGGCTACAAATAACAATGCATTGTCATTGACTTAAAGCTCCCCTAGAGTGGTCCTATGGCACATATGTCAGTTATGGAGGTCTACTTGCATACATTAACTTGTTTTTATGGTCAAAAACCTCCTAATTGCTGTAAATGAGCCGAATCTCTCCTCACTGAAGCTCTCGTCAGTCGCGCTGTTTCAGACTGAAATCTCACACCCAGAAGACAGACTGACAGCTTTCCCAACTGTCTTGTGATTAGCCAATACCTGGAAGTGACGTAATTGGCACACCAGCTCTCAGAAGCACAGGTCCCCCACTGGAACGGTGGATGCACTGCTCCTCATTATCAAAACATTGTTTTAACAATGTTTAAAAATAGCTTCATCACGACTCCCCGCCACAGTCCCTTTTACGCCTTTACCCGGAGTCAGACCCAGAGTCAGAAGACACTGTCGCAAGCGAAACACCTCCACAACGGACGTTCTTCTTCTGTTGTTCAATGTGCGCAACCGGATGTGCCCCGGACTAGTGCCCGGAGCAGGAGGATCCACTGTTCAGGAGAACTGATGTTTACGTAACTGGACCGGGTTTTTTCAGAGATCTCGCTGAGCCCGAGATTACAATAAAACACAGCGTTCTCAGCAGTGGCTGAACTGTTTGTTTCGAACTTTCAGGGCTTCATAAAGAAGGTAATGACGCAGATACACACCAATTGTCATAGAAAAGCAAAGAAACCAGTTATTCACAGTTAAGATGCTGAAATCAGAGTCATTCATTGTCTACTGCTTTATCCTCCACCTGAGGGTGGGGTGCAATTGCCCCACTGGAGTAAGTAAAGTTTTCTGAATCTGAATTCACTCTCACAACTGCAGTCAATTTAGAGTGTCCAATTAATCTCTGCATATTTTGGACTGGAAGGAAACCAGGGCCCCCAGAGAAAACCCAGGCAAACATGGGGAGAACATGCAAACTCCATGCAGAAAGCTAATTGTCTTGCTGTGAGACAACAGTGCCAGCCAGTGCCAATCACATTTAAAGTGATTATACATGTAACACATCAAACTACCTACCCATAGCAAACTAGTAAATTAAAGATCTGCCTCACACAGGAACTTAAATTCATTTTTTAATTTTCCCTTCAGAATATTTCATCAAACGTCCTGGAAGAGTCTGCTGTATCTGATGATGTCCTGTCTCCAGAGGAGGAGGGGATTTGTGCTGGGAAGTATTTCAGCGAATCGGGCCTGGTGGGTCTCCTGGAGCAAGCAGCTGCGTCATTTAACATGGTACGACTCACATTCTCTAACCACATGGTGACAGGCTGCACATTAACACAGCACAAGGGGGGGAGTGTCATTTGATCAAGCTGTTTGTGTAGAACTGGCTTTTCTTTGTGTTGCGACCCCAGGCTGCCATGTACGAGGCCATAAACGAAGTGTACAAGATTCTGGTGCCCATCCATGAAGCTAACAGAGACTTCAAAAAGCTGGCGACTGTCCATGGAAAACTGCAGGATGCCTTTAACAAAGTCTGTAACCAAGTGAGTGAACAGCGTGATGTTGAAATCACCAGCAATTAACTGAGCTGTTAAAGTTGATGAGAAAAGGCTCTAAATGTTCTCTCTTCTCCCTTGTTTTCCAGAGTTCAGGATGGGAGGTAACAAGTGCATTTGTCGCTATTTTAACCTTCAAAATTAAGCTTATTCCTTTTTATTTTGTATTAACAATAATTTCCTTGTTCCCCACTGCTCGTACCTCCCCCCCCCCCCCCCCCCCCCTTCATGAATGACATGTTACTGGTGAGTGACACAAAACCTTTTTTTAACTTTTTGGAGTTCAGTTGTGCCACTGTCAGCCAAACCGTTTCCATTTTTACAACTACAATGTAACTATATGGTGTATTTCCCTTATTTCCTTAAAATAAGTTGTTCTTCTTTCACAAACGCCTCACAAATTTTTACTTGTACAAATTTAACATTGAGATGTAGAACATATATACATACATAGATATATATACAAACATACATATATATTGTTTTTTAAGTTAAAATTTTATTTATAGAGGTGATTGGAATTCTATCCGCGAGGTTACTAATAAGTTGTCTTTTTACTGCATGTTTACTTTGTGTTGTATATAAAGATGAGTTTCATGGTTATTATTTATTTTGTTCATAGACTTTTGCTTACTTTATTTGTGTCAGTGAGGCCCTCTGGAAACAAATGTTACCCAGTCCCACTCTGTTGTCTATAATGATCTAATCTTTACATCCTTTCTTCAGCATTTTTTCAGAGAATGTTTGGGACTTACTTCCGGGTCGGTTTCTACGGCTCTCGCTTCGGAGACCTGGATGAACAAGAGTTTGTGTACAAGGAGCCATCGATCACCAAATTAGCTGAGATCTCCCACAGACTTGAGGCAAGTGAACTCATCTGCTTTCTAATTAAGATTTCACAGCGAGTGTTTTGTGAGAAACGTCGGTTCTAAACTTGAGTCTGTTTGGATCTCAGGAGTTCTACTCAGAGAGGTTTGGGGACGAGTTGGTTGCAATCATCAAGGACTCCAACCCAGTTGACAAAAGCAAACTGGATCCCAACAAGGTGATTTTTCTACATGTATCTCATGACATTAGAGAACTAAAAAAAAAAGATTTAATTGTACTGATGTGTTTTTGTTTGTTTTGTAAGGCCTACCTCCAGATCACCTACGTGGAGCCGTACTTTGACACATACGAGCTGAAGGAGAGAATTACGTACTTCGACAAGAACTACAACCTGCGTACCTTCATGTATTGTACGCCCTTCACGCTGGACGGCCGAGCCCACGGCGACCTGCACGAGCAGTACAAACGCAAAACCATCCTGACAACGTCTCACGCTTTTCCTTACATCAAGACACGCATCAATGTTATCCACAAGGAGGAGGTGGGTCTTTTTTATTATTTGGTGACTTGTTTTATGACGTGAACAAAAAGATTAGAGTTCTTTTTATTCTGTCATGTTGTGAATTCTGTGAAAATGCAGCTCAACGCTACGTCCACCCCTGCTCTGCTGCTGTACACATAAAACACTCCCTTAGTAAGGTCTGATAGTTTTGCTTGACAGAGATAGTTTTCAAATGAAGGATGCAGCATTACACTTTTCATAACAATGTTACAAAGTGCTTAAAAGTCAAATTAAACTTCAACTCAAATATCTCAAGGCATTAACACCTAATAAGGCAGAGCAGTTTCTGCCTCAGTCGGTTGAGAAAGATTTGGGACAGAGAAGACGATGGGGGACAAATGGGGAGAGAGAGTGAACGGAAGCAACAGGTTGGGAGATGGAGGAAAGAGACCAGGAGCAAGAGTTTGTGACAAAAGGGATGAAAATAATTGAGGGCAGTGCCATCCATCCATCCATCTTCTCCCGCTTATCCGAGGTCGGGTCACGGGGGTAGTAGCTTGAGCAGAGAATCCCAGGCTCCCCTCACCCCGGCCTCTCCGTCCCGCTCTTCCGAGGGAATCCCGAGGCATTCCCAGGCCAACCGAGAGACATGCTTGTATCCGCGACCTTGTTCTTTCGGTCACTACCCACAGCTCGTGACCATAGGTGAGGATAGGAGCGTACATCGACCAGTAAATTGAGATCTTCGCCTTTTGGCTCAGCTCCTTCTTCACCAAGACAGACCGGTGCAGAGTCCGCATTACTGCAGACGCCGCACCAATCCGTCTGTCGATCTCCCGCTCCATTCCTCCATTTGGGGCAGATTCTCACCCCCGACCCGAAGAGAGCACTCCACCCTTTTCCGGTTGAGGACCATGGTCTCGGATTTGGAGGTGCCGATTCTTATCCCAGCCGATTCACACCCAGCTGCGAACCGCTCCAGTGAGAGCTGGAGATCACGGCTCGATGAAGCAAACAGGACTACATCATCCGCGAAGAGCAGACACCCAATCCTGAGCTCACCAAACCGGACTCCCTCAACGCCCTGGCTGCGTCTAGAAATTCTGTCCATAGAGGTTATGAACGGTGTCCAACTCCCACTGGAAACGGATTCGACTTACTGCCAGCAATGGGGACCAAGCTCTGGCACCGGTCCTACAGAGACCAAATGGCCCTTACCAAGGGTTCCGGGACCCCATACTCCCGGAGCACTCCCCACAGGAGTCCCTGAGGGGCACGATCGAATGCCTTCTCCAAGTCCACAAAGCACATGTAGACTGGTTGAGCAAACTCCCATGCACACTACAGGACCCTGCAGAGAGTGCAGAGCTGATCCACCGTTCCACGACCAGGACGAAAACCACACTGTTCCTCCTGGATCCGTGGTTCAACTATCCGAAGGACTCTCCTCTCCAGGACCCCCGAAAAGATCTTACCTGGGAGGCTGAGATCAGTGCATAAAGACAAATAAGAAAGAAACAGTAAAACGATGAGAAAAAAAAACAATGAAATAAGTAGGTTAAAAATAATAGAAGGGGAGAAAACAAAGATAAGAATGACAGTAAAAAGGATAAAACAATTGAAAATTATGAAATTAGATAATTTACAGGCTACAACTGGGGATTACAGTTACAGTTTGGGATTATGGAAAGTTTTATGCTTGTCTTTTTTTTTTTCCTCCTCCTGTCTTGTTTTGTTCTCCAGATTATTCTTGTCCCCATGGAAGTGGCCATTGAGGACATGCAGAAGAAAACCCAAGAGCTCGCCTTTGCCACAACCCAAGACCCTGCCGACTCTAAGATGCTGCAAATGGTGCTGCAGGGCTCCGTGGGCACCACTGTCAACCAGGTCTCTCTTCATTAGCTCTTCTTTCACATCCTCCTGGAGCAGTAATCCCAGGAGAGTGGGGTTAAAAGTTTGAGTCACTGTTGTAAGCAGTGGCTGACATTCCTCAGCAGATATGTAACAGGTCTTCTCGCTGCAGGGCCCCCTGGAGGTGGCGCAGGTCTTTCTTTCCGACATTCCTAATGACCCAAAGCTGTTTCGACATCACAACAAACTGCGCCTCTGCTTTAAAGACTTCACCAAGAGGTGATGACACACCCTCAGCCCAGACACAGACCACTGTGTAACTAATAAAAACAAATCCCAACTCCTGACGTCTCAACCGCTCTTTTCTCTGGCAGGTGTGAGGATGCCCTGAGGAAAAATAAGGCTCTGATTGGCCCAGATCAGAAGGAGTACCACCGAGAACTGGAGAGGAACTACAATAAGCTGAAAGAAGCTCTGGGTCCTCTCATCAACCGCAAGATCCCCCAGCTATACAGATCCCTGCCAGCTCAGACGACACAAACACAACGGTAATTTGAGACACGACACACACATGCAGACGCCTACACACGGACAGTCACACAACATGAGATCATGCTGCTTCTCAGACCCCATCAAACCAACAAAAGAGAAACATAAAACCAGACTTTGCTTCACTCCAGGTCATAGATTAATACCATCTGTGTTTGAATAGATGTGCGCTCTCCATTTATCATCACTAACTGTCATGTTTCTCATATTTTCTTACATTGATTAATAAAATAAAGGATGTTTCCTGAAGAATCTCTTTGTCTGTAGAAACCGTCGTCATATTTATTTGTTTTTATTTGTCTGCCTGTGGCATCAGCCTGTGTTTTTAGTGTGTCTCGCATTTCATAATAATGCTGTCAACACGACCTGTGACAGCAATGATTCAGCACCGAGAAAAATACATATTTAAAGGCCTACTCCAACTATTACAGTTATTCAGTTTTAACTTAAATATAAGGCAGTTTTACTTCATTCTTGCTTTTTTGCCATTCAAGGAGATACTAATGCGGCCTGTAGTGTAGCCTCTTGTTTCTGTGTATCCATGTCAACATGAAACAATGACATCAGAGGTTTGTTATTACATGATGAGTGTTGTTTTGTGTAATGATCAACAGATATGTCGTTGGTAAGATTATGTTCACGAAACACAGTTAAAACATTGATGGATCAAACCACCAGGAGCGAAAAAAACGTTATAGCACACACATTGAAAAGCGGCACCGGAGCGACAGCGTGATTATGTAGACAAAAATAACATGTGTTGGCTGGACCATTTTTATCACTCTACGACCAAGATTCACGGATCCAGCCCCAAAATAAGAGCAAAACAACAACTGACTTTCAAGAAATACAAGCAGAAATGTTGTCTTACCTTTGCTGTTTATCAAAACAAGTTATTTCCACTGGAACAAAACCATTTCTAATGAAGAACTACACTTCCCAGCATGCTTTGGGGACAAATCCCGGTGTGATTGATCATTACAGAGTGACATTAGATCGTTCTGATCAGAGAAGGGCGAATGTTCGCACAAATGCGTCATATGCATTTATGTCCTTTTGACTCGCTAATGAAGTGATTCCCACGCATTTGGAGACCGGGGTCTGATTCTACCGGTTTAGAGGTTTAAAACGATGTCAATCACCCTAATTGACCAAGATAAGCTAGAGCTATGGCGCTGCGTATCTGAAGACGCTTGCCGAGCCACAGAGTTATTACGCACCGCACAGGGAGCATCGATTTACAACGAGTTATCATCATTTTTTCAAAACAAGTTCTTTTTAGACCAATAGTGACATGTAAATAAAATTAAATGGGTTTTTATAATTTGGTACCTAAGAAATCTCAAATGGCACAGATTGTGCCAAACTGTGCCAAAAGAGAGAATGCCGAGACATCTCTTTACTAAAACCTCTGCAACTTTACTCTGCTTCACTTCAACAGCATCAGACTTTGCACAGCTCATGTCCACATGTTGTTACATGGCCTCCATGCGTTTTAAGCTCCTACTGCATATTTTAAAGGTGCTATTTGTTTTAAAATGCAATATTTTTTTAGGCGAGAGAAAAAAATCCTTCATTTATGCTGTGTTCTATGTACATTTACTCTGACACAGTGGCATCTACAGTGAAACTCACAATTGTTATCATTATTTTGATACCAAGATAATTCACGTAGAGTTTGTAACTGCAGAGATTTACTCTATTTAGTTTGGGCATGTCATTTTCGAGCAGGGACGAAGAGGTTAAAAAAGATTAGATGGTGGAGAATTGAAACTACACCCCAGAATGATTTTACACTTGAAAGGTTCTGGTTCTGGTTAAGGGTAAACACAGGCTCTTCTTTTTTTTTTCTTTCTTTTCTCTTTTTTTAATGCCATGTTTACAAATCGTGCAACTGTCACAAGGAAACTTGAACACAAATTTATGGTGTGTGTAATTGTGCTGTGGCCCTGGAACACTGTCAAAACCGTAGCTTATTTTCATCTGGATGAAGAATTTTTAAAAAGTGGAGGAGAATATTTCCATTAAAAACTATTCGCAATAATGTAGGCAAGGCAGACATTTTTATAAAGTGTCAAATTTAGGTAATAATTGATTACTCATTGTTAGTCATTTATTTCCCAAATTTAATCAAAAAATGTGTTTCCCCTTGAAATGATGATGTGCTCAAATGTGTTGTCTACGAACCAAAATAATTCAGTTTAATTATTTATTTCTCATACGGAGTAAAGAAACCAGAAAATATTCACTTTTAAGAAGCTAGAAATGTGTTAGAATTATTATAAAAACACTCCAATCAATTAATTGATTATTAAAATAGTGCAGCCCTAAAATTAGCTACACTTTCACTGTGCCTTGTCCTTGTGTAATTTGACTTTTATTCAGCAAAATAAACCAAATGACTTCAATTAGATTCTTGACCGTCTTGCTTCCCTGTTTTTCAGGAACTCCTACAGTCGGTCCAGTCTGCGGAAAGTCGACTGATGAGGAGACAGAAAACTGGAAAACAACACAATAACAAGCTTTAGAAATTATTACCATCCCCTCCCCCGTCTGATCTGCACACCAACTGTCTGGCCCCGTTATTTTACCCCCCCCCCCACCCTATGGACACCCAGTCATTCTATAATCCCCCCCCCACACACACACACACACACACACACACTTGACACTTCTTTCCCCCCCATCACCACCACTCTCACACCTCTGTAGGAGCAGACGCTCAGCTGTTTATGCTGGAAGGTTATCTGTTCTGTAAACACAGTCACCTGGAGCAGGGCTCTGATGTGTGTCCTCACTGACTGACCAAAGACTCTCTGAGCCTGGACTGGTTTTAAACTAAAGGGTTTTATTGGAATGAGAGCTGCCAAACAAACATGCTGCATCCAAATCACCCGCAGATTTGTTCATGACTGTTTTCCTGCTGTGGCGTTATTGTTTCATTTCACCGCAAGCAGGGATGCGCGATATTGGACTTTTTGCTGTTATCCACTATATCAGAGTGCTTTTGTACATTTGCCCTATCATTTAGTCACTTTTGTAGTGAAATAACACAATATTTTGCATAAAGACATGAATAAATATAAAGAAATTGTGCATGTAGAGGGCACCAGATTACCAGAGGTAGCAGGCTATTCAGCCTACTGCTTTACTCATTAGTCACATTGGGGTAACTTAGGCCTGATTAACCGATTTTAAAAAGCCAATCGGCCCATATCGATATATCGTGCCGATGATATTGTGTGTCCCTAACTGCCAGAAATATTCCCAGGGAGTTTTTCGCTTACATTACCAACAGACCAAATAACTTTCATGACATTCCTTCTTCCTCAACTCGTCACATAAACAGTATATCTTCCCACCTCCCGTTAGAAATGATGCAGACTTCGTTGTCTTCATTATAGTAGGTGGGGGGGGGGGACACTGTGTCCACACTCTGTCTCAGCATGGTGGGAGACAGACATAGCATTAGAGGAAAGCATTAGTGAGTGGGGGGGGGGGGGGGGGTTTAAATGGGGGGGTAAATGTTTTTGTTTTTTTAACTGTGAAATTCTCTTGTAATGCACTGCTGTCACATCAGATGTTTATCACAGAACCACTGCCTTCAACGAGATGTCTCCTGATCGTCCCTCCTCACCAGATGTGTGTGTTCCGTTTGCAGTCGGAACTCGGATTTCCTATTCAGAAACTTGGAGCAAACTCACCAACCAAATAGGATTCCGGGAGGGCTACATTAAATCAGTCGTACACAGCAAGTAGTTCCATTTTCATCCATGGACATCCATGGCAGATTAACACGTTGGGGCGTCGCTGTCGACTGGTATTAACTCCAAAGTGATGTCACTCCCAGTTCCGACTTCCAATTTATATGGAACACGGCAGTCTGAACAACAATGTACATTTTGTCTGTGGAGCTTTAAGCCGACATCGTTCAGCATTCCAGATGTGTGACACATGTACGACACATCGTGGCTGTGTAAGATTTATATTCCAACTACTGTATGTTATATTGCACTATTGTAGTACTATGAACTGCAGCACATTATTAACACTGTACCTACTAACATATCTGAGCTTTTGTTATTTTATGAAACTGAAAATTGTTTTGTTTTTTTTACCAATTCGATCGAACAATTTTTTTTAATTTATTTTACACTTGTACTTTTTTCTATTTTTTTTTTTTTTTTTACTGCTTTCTATTAAATTTTTCTTCCTACGCCTCTGGTCAGCTTTTGTTTGTGAGGCTCCAGAGCTGAAGACTAAACACACAGAGTCGTCTAATTGCTAATTCCAGCCGCTGTGAGACTATACTGGTACATACTACCAGTGAAAGTACTGTTATTACTTCAGTATGTGCACATTAATTGTGGTTTTATACTTTTGTAACATGGTAATTTTGTGTATAATGCACAATTTCTTGTTTTTACTGTTATGACAGTGTTTTTGGCTAAATGTTCTAGTCATCGAGGCATTTTCAATGATTATGTAATGTATATTTAAACACACAGAAGAAATACTGAAAAGATAACCATACGGAACATTTGCATTGAGCACATGGATACATATTCTGTATATTACATGCATGATAATGTACATGTTTTCCTAGTTTTTGTAAATGTTTAAAATGTGGTTTTCTCCAGGAACAGCAGGTACAGTATGTGGTGAAAGTTATTGTGTCCATGATAGAAGAGGTGAGCGTTTCACTGATTATTTAATTAACGTGGGAACATTTCTCCTCAGGAACAACCACAACACTTTGATCCACGATGCTGCATCACTTCTCTGCAGTCTTTGACAGATCCAGATGTCTCTCAGGCCTTAGTTTCTGTACCATCAGTTAAACTTCCTGTGACACCGGAACAACCCACGTTGCAGTTGCCTGCAATGTTTATGTAATTACCCAGAGCCTCACGTTTACAGTTTGGTACCTCACGGCGACCTGTGGTGGTTCTGCCAAAGAGAGCTGAAGAATGGGAGTTTTCCACTTAACAGCAGATATAGACGCAGACCGTGATATTTGCTGTGTGTTATTTTTTTTTAATAATCATTTTTGTCTATTATTATTTATTAATCCACCAATTATGTTGGTAAAGGTCACTTTTTTTTTTTAGATCCAAAAATGTATTTATTTTAGTTTTTGTTGACCTGTCTCATGTTTTTAATATTTAGTTCATATGTAATTTGTTTATGAAATGTAGATTGGGGCAGACTGTTGGTGTTGTTTTCTAACTGGTTACTGAAGTTAAACAGTTAAAAACAAATTGGCCAAATCCATGAACCAAAAGAAATCGGGATCAATTATGGACCATGTGCTGCCTGAGTTTAAAATAAAATAGCCATTGGCCTTAGAAAACCCCACAATGGTCGTCCTCTCTTTGAAGACCTTGAAGGTTCCTGTCTCGTAGTCTCTTTAAGAACTTTGAAGGTTCCTGACTTGTCTCTTTAAAGACCTTGAAGGTTCCTGACTCGTAGTCTCTTTAAGAACCTTGAAGGTTCCTGACTTGTGTCTTTAGAGACCTTGAAGGTTCCTGACTCGTAGTCTCTTTAAGAACCTTGAAGGTTCCTGACTTGTGTCTTTAAAGACCTTGAAGGTTCCTCCTGACTTGTCTCTTTAAAGACCTTGAAGGTTCCTGACTTGTCTCTTTAAGAACCTTGAAGGTTCCTGACTTGTCTCTTTAAGAACCGTGAAGGTTCCTGTCTCGTAGTCTCTTTAAGAACCTTGAAGGTTCCTGTCTTGTAGTCTCTTTAAGAACCTTGAAGGTTCCTGACTTGTCTCTTTAGGAACCTTGAAGGTTCCTGTCTCGTAGTCTCTTTAAGAACCTTGAAGGTTCCTGACTTGTCTCTTTAAAGACTTTGAAGGTTCCTGTCTCGTAGTCTCTTTAAGAACCTTGAAGGTTCCTGTCTCGTAGTCTCTTTAAGAACCTTGAAGGTTCCTGACTTGTCTCTTTAAGAACCTTGAAGGTTCCTGACTTGTCTCTTTAAGAACCTTGAAGGTTCCTGTCTCGTAGTCTCTTTAAGAACCTTGAAGGATCCTGACTTGTCTCTTCAAGAACCTTGAAGGTTCCTGTCTCGTAGTCTCTTTAAGAACCTTGAAGGTTCCTGACTTGTCTCTTTAAGAACCTTGAAGGTTCCTGACTTGTCTCTTTAAGAACCTTGAAGGTTCCTGTCTCGTAGTCTCTTTAAGAACCTTGAAGGTTCCTGACTTGTCTCTTTAAGAACCTTGAAGGTTCCTGTCTCGTAGTCTCTTTAAGAACCTTGAAGGTTCCTGTCTCGTAGTCTCTTTAAGAACCTTGAAGGTTCCAGACTTGTCTCTTTAAGAACCTTGACGGTTCCTGTCTCGTAGTCTCTTTAAGAACCTTGAAGGTTCCTGACTTGTCTCTTTAAGAACTTTGAAGGTTCCTGTCTCGTAGTCTCTTTAAGAACCTTGAAGGTTCCTGTCTCGTAGTCTCTTTAAGAACCTTGAATGTTCCTGACTTGTCTCTTTAAGAACCTTGAATGTTCCTGTCTCGTAGTCTCTTTAAGAACCTTGAAGGTTCCTGTCTCGTAGTCTCTTTAAGAACCTTGAAGGTTCCTGACTTGTCTCTTTAAAGACCTTGAAGGTTCCTGTCTCGTAGTCTCTTTAAGAACCTGAAGGTTCCTGTCTCGTAGTCTCTTTAAGAACCTTGAAGGTTCCTGACTTGTCTCTTTAAGAACCTTGAAGGTTCCTGTCTCGTAGTCTCTTTAAGATCCTGAATGTTCCTGTCTCGTAGTCTCTTTAAGAACCTTGAAGGTTCCTGACTTGTCTCTTTAAGAACCTTGAAGGTTCCTGCCTTGTAGTCTCTTTAGAACCTGAAGGTTGCTGTCTCGTAGTCTCTTTAAGAACCTTGAAGGTTCCTGACTTGTCTCTTTAAGAACCTTGAAGGTTCCTGACTTGTCTCTTTAAGAACCTTGAAGGTTCCTGTCTCGTAGTCTCTTTAAGAACCTTGAAGGATCCTGACTTGTCTCTTCAAGAACCTTGAAGGTTCCTGTCTCGTAGTCTCTTTAAGAACCTTGAAGGTTCCTGACTTGTCTCTTTAAGAACCTTGAAGGTTCCTGACTTGTCTCTTTAAGAACCTTGAAGGTTCCTGTCTCGTAGTCTCTTTAAGAACCTTGAAGGTTCCTGACTTGTCTCTTTAAGAACCTTGAAGGTTCCTGTCTCGTAGTCTCTTTAAGAACCTTGAAGGTTCCTGTCTCGTAGTCTCTTTAAGAACCTTGAAGGTTCCAGACTTGTCTCTTTAAGAACCTTGACGGTTCCTGTCTCGTAGTCTCTTTAAGAACCTTGAAGGTTCCTGACTTGTCTCTTTAAGAACTTTGAAGGTTCCTGTCTCGTAGTCTCTTTAAGAACCTTGAAGGTTCCTGTCTCGTAGTCTCTTTAAGAACCTTGAATGTTCCTGACTTGTCTCTTTAAGAACCTTGAATGTTCCTGTCTCGTAGTCTCTTTAAGAACCTTGAAGGTTCCTGTCTCGTAGTCTCTTTAAGAACCTTGAAGGTTCCTGACTTGTCTCTTTAAAGACCTTGAAGGTTCCTGTCTCGTAGTCTCTTTAAGAACCTGAAGGTTCCTGTCTCGTAGTCTCTTTAAGAACCTTGAAGGTTCCTGACTTGTCTCTTTAAGAACCTTGAAGGTTCCTGTCTCGTAGTCTCTTTAAGATCCTGAATGTTCCTGTCTCGTAGTCTCTTTAAGAACCTTGAAGGTTCCTGACTTGTCTCTTTAAGAACCTTGAAGGTTCCTGCCTTGTAGTCTCTTTAGAACCTGAAGGTTGCTGCGTTGCTGATTTTTGAAAGACCCTTAAAGTTCCTGATGTATGGAAGACTGAGCTCTTGCAGGATCCTTATAAAGACCTTAAAGGTTGAGGTCTTACTGGCTCTGTCGAGATCTTGAAGTCTTGTAGCCTCTTTTATACCCTGGTCTTCTTGTCTTTTAGGCTCTTTAAAGACCTTGAAGGTTCCTGATTTTGTATATTTAAAGACCTTGACGATTCTTGTCTTGCAGGCTCTTTAAAGCCCTTGAAGGGTTGTTGTCCTGCAGTTGTCTGAAGATGCTCTGTTGACTGTGACAGCAGCTGCTGGTGGTCGCTGGCCCTTTAAGAGCAGCGGGAGGAGGAGGAGGAGGAGGAGGCGCGGAGCATCTTAGCTGCGGTGTTTTTGTCTCCCTGTCAGTGAGCGCTCCTGGGCCGAGGCGGCTGCAAGAATTTCCATAGGGCAGGTAAGAAGAGCAGCGGGAAAAATAACTAGACCAGAAAAACAAAGAAACTTGTATTTCTTTTATTTACTTGTTTATTTATTTGCAGCCTCGGTCTTTTTTTCCATGTCTCTAAGCGTATATTTGGCAGCTGAGCGCCTTCCTCTGAGTGTGACTTCTTTTGTGAAGCGTCGGGTCTTTTTCTGCTCATTCCTCCCGGGCTTCTCTCCGACAACTAACGGCTCCTTTATCCTCGCAAAACCCGCAGCTTTGACCCCTCGTTTTCCCTCTCCCTGCTCGGTCTGCCTTTGTTTACTCTAAATTCACATTAGTGTGTTGTGTGTTTTTATTCCCGAGGTTTCAGTGTCAGTCTCATGGTCGCTCCTCTGGTGCGTGTCTTTTTGTTCCGAGCATCAGTGGAGGAGGCTCAGGCAGCAGCGCCGTTAACGGAAAACCCTTCATTATCACGGCGAGAAACACGCTGATATTCACTGTAATGCAGCTTTAAGTGCTTCTGACACACTGAGGTGGGTCTTTATTATTATTATTGTTAAGAAATTGGTTTACTCGCCAAAAATGCACATTATCTTTGACAGTAACCGTTTTTATTTTTTATACATATATTTATATCAACATATTTATAAAAATGTCATGTACAGGAGTTAATGCACATTTGTAGTATTATCTAGTATTTTTCAACAATGACTACATTTTAACTCGATCAAAGCTGGAGTTTCAGAGTTGCAGCCACTGTGTGTGTGTGTGCGTGTGTGTGTGTGTCACTTTCACACCTTTAAAAGGGCTGTTTATGGGTTGAGTTGGTTTAAAGGTTGGAATTAGGTTTTGGGCACGTTGTGATGGTTAAGTTTAGAATAAGGGGTTAGTGAATGCATTATGTCCTCTCTGTACTGGTATTTGTGACCTCTTGAGGACCTTTTTCAGGCACACACACACTGACCTGGTATAGTCCAGTATAGTCCTCAATCAAAGCAAAACTTGGTCCTAATGAGGTAGAACCTAATTTGTTAGGAACTGGTTAAGTGTAGGGTTAAGGTTTAAATTGTGGTTCAAACCCCTAAAAATCTCTGAAAGAAATCTGGTTTTTTTTATGCAAATATACATATAAGAGTTCCCTTTTTTTAACCTGATCAAAGCTGGAGTTTCAGAGTTGCAGCTGCAGTGTGTGTGTGTGTGTGTGTGTGTGTGTGTGTGTTTGCATTAATCTTTGTGAGGACTCACAGGAAAACCTCAGGAAATTGGACATTTTGTGTCACACTCACATCTTTAAAAGAGCTGTTTATGGGTAAGACTTAAGGGTAAGACATTATGTCTATGAGTGTCCTCACTGTGTATGCTGGGCAAAATAATATGTGTGCACTGGTATTTGTGACCTTTTGAGGACCTTTTAGGCACATCAATGACCTGGTCTGGGTCAGTCTAATCCTCATAGAGTCCTAATGAGGCAGAACCTCATGTCTGGTGAACAGCTGGTTATCGTTTAAATTGTGGTTGGGGTTAGGCATTAACTGGTTGTGGTTATAGATAAGGCTTTGGTTTGGTTGTTCAAATGAATTGAAGTGGGTGATTCCTTACAAGTATAGCTGTGCAAACCAGCATGTGTGTGTGTGTGTGTGTGTGTGTGTGTCACACACGCTGTTCTGCCAGTCCAAACCAGCAAAACACATGTAGATGTTTGCTTGTGTTTGTCCTTCATTGTGAAACGTTTGCCTCAAGTCTCACACATGTTGTGTTGCAGCAAATGTGACAGAAACCCCCCCCCCCTCCCAGAAAATAGAAAGGAACAGGAGAAAGTGAATAGCTGGAGACTGTTGTAAGGACTCCGGGGAGAGGGTGGGTCTGTGCACTGCATTCTGCAAAGTTTCTATTAGTTCCAGATGTTCGTCATGTGCTTTCCCGCTGCCTCACAGTTGCTCGTCTCGCCGCCTGAAGCCGGTCAGTGGTCAGTCAGAGGGTGTTTACAGCCTCAGGAGATGTTGAGGATTGTGTGTGTCAGCAAGAAGACAGTAAACAAGACTGAAAACACAAATGATTCACGGTTTAGGGGAAATGCTGCGTTTTCTTCAGGGTCTTTAGTGGCTTTGACAGATTTTCTCTAATTTACTTCCAGGCAGTCATTTACAGGGGAAAAAAGAAAACGAAATGAATGAAATCAGCAATATGTAAGTCTTTAGACGTAACATATCGTGGAAATGTTTGCTATCATTTTCCATGTAAGTGTAGCAAGCAGTAAGGAACTGTGAGAAATGTATATTCTGACAGTTCTTTACTCAGTATTTCTTTAGTGACTTCAGTCTCAGGCTCTGACAGTAAATCTCAGATTTGTACATCGATAGTCTGCCGTTGCAACTGATTTGCCTCAGGTGCACTGTGGAGTCGGTATGAGAGTTTCTAATGCCATGCTAGCAGGTACCATTGACTTGCGCTAGCCATAGCACCAGCGTACTCGGCAACTAGAAGAACTGAATGAAATTTCTTGAAAACGTCTCCAGACGTCTCCATCACACTATTGGAACTATTGGAAAAGTACCTCCTTTTTTGGAGTATCCCCATCACACAGGAACTGGGATCAATTGTAGCTCTAGGTAGGAATTCTGGGACCTTTTTTGATCCTAATTTAGGGAAGGAACGTTCTCCGCCCAGGAAGAACCTTGAGTGATGCAGCTTTGCTCTGACTGGCTGAACTCAAAAGCGCTTATAGCATCAACTGACATTCTACTGTCCTGAATTTGTGTTGCACAGATGGACGAGCTTATGTCATTTGTCCCAGTGCAAACACAAGTGAAAAGTCCCAAAGGTTGTGTTGTTGTCTGGGAGCTCCCCACTGGCTACATCAGTGTTTTCCAAACTTCCTCTCAGGAGACTGACTCACTTCTTGAAGATGATAAACTGTCCTGACCCAAATCACATTAATAAATCATGACAAGAACAACATGTACAGCCATATATGTAACACCTAATATCATTTTGAATTGGTAAAAAGGATCATTTCCTAAAAGATGATCATTCAAATTTAATTGTATGCATTTTATTTAAACTTCTAATGTGGACTAAAAAGTTGGGAACGTTATGCAGATTTATTTGGGGACCCAAAAAGAAGTCTCCCATAACCCAGTTTTTGGGAATCACTGGGCTATAATAAGAATCAGGCCCAGCAAATTCAAGAGTAATCCCAAACTAAGATTAAGAATGGCTCAACACCAATTTTATCTTTCAATACCGATATCAATCTGATATCTCTTGTTTACCTTTTCACAGTCTGTGCTTCGTGAAGCATTCAATAAATGTTTAGGATCGATTGGTTTAAATCACTTGATCAGCACTGACCGATACTGAGTAAAGCCCAATTTATACTTCTGCGTAAAGTGCTCTGCGTAGGTTACGCAGAGTCCTCTGCGTCGACGTAGAGCCTGTCAGAGAGCCTCTGCGTCGTCTCCGATTGCAGGAAATATTTTTTAAGTGTCCGTCACTCCGTCAAGGGAAAACGGAGATAGCAAGAGCTGCGATTTGTCCTCAGGACAGGCCGAGCTAAGCTGCTCTGTGCTGGCTCACAGTGAGCACCGAGCGTCCACAGACGCGGGGCTGATCCCCGCCGATAACGCCGCTGCCAAACTATAAATACGTCATATCTTAACACACACAGCACATGTTTAGACTCTAAATGGCCAATTTCTCGCCTCAAATTATCTTAAAACTGCGTTCCGTGACACAGAAAAGTGAGAAACTGCCACTGTTTCAACAACAACAGTCTTTCTCTCTCTTTCTCTCTCGGACACCATTGCTCACTGTAGCCAGAAGCACAACAACCTTGCGCAGCGACCCCTACTGATCGGGCGGGAAATTGCAGCGCGTATCCGTCACCACGACGCAGAAGTATAAAGGCTCGAGGCGTCTCCGTGGTGACGCAGTCGGATTACGCATACCCAGTCGGAGAAGTATAATGTGGCCTTTACATCTCATCAACAAGTGAAATGTACATGTGTTCCTTGACTGTTTCTTCCGCTAACTCGTACAATAGATTCACGTTAGTGTAGACGACTGTTTGTCACTGTGAGACGGGATGTCTCGTGACATGTGTGGCGGACTGTCTGTGGATTCATCAGTAAACACATCAGATGTTGTTTCATTGAAGGACATGCAGAACTTGGCAGGATGTGTGCGTGTGTGCGGGGGGGTAGTCATCAGGATGATAACACGGCATCACACTGTACAATACGCCACTGTGCTGCTGTTGTGTAATGAGCTGCTGTGTGTGTTAAATTACCAGAGTAGATTGTGAAGCAGCTGCCTGGCTCTCTGGATGGACTCTGTCCTGTCTTTCATGCTGTCACGTTAACGTCCGGTCTGCAGCTATGACCATGTGTATAATATTATGTATTATATGTAATTCAGTTCATCTCAGTTCACCTTATTTCACACGCAAAGGTCCAACAACAGTGAGATAAACAGTATAACAGAGGACCTTCTTTTCCGCTTTATCCTGAAAATGGATGGATGACCTAGACTTTTTAGAATCTGTCAGTCAACCCATATATTTATATAATTCTTATTGGAAAATGGGATAATGTTTTATGTAATATTTAATATTTATTTACTACATTCAAGGGTCAACTTAATTCAGGCAAAATTTCAGCTGCTACACAACTCTCTCTGTGTTTTTCAGTATTGTTCTGTTTACATTTCGTGTCACGAGACATTCCCACCCTGCACACAGGAAGTGATTAGTTTCATATTAAGACAGACCAAAGCAACAGCAACTAGTAAAGAAAGGTTACCGCACATGTGTCAAACTCAAGGCCCGGGGGCCAGATGTGGCCCGCCACGTCATTTTATGTGGACCGCGAGTGATTAATTGGTCTTAAAAATCTGTGTTAAAATAGGTCTATGCTGCTTTAAGTCGTGCGTTGACCATAAACTACATTTCCCACAATGCATGGCAATTGTGTGACCAGCAAAGCGACCACGCCGCCACTGGATCACAGTGTATTGTTGTATATGCTATGCATCATGTGACGAGTGAAATTTAATAAGTAATAAATAAAGAAAGTTATTTAGCAATATTTTACAGAGTAGTTACCTTTATTTTACATTATATTTGGTTACATTTAGTTACATAATTTCTGTATGACAGTTACATCTGGCTCTTTGAGGGAAACCATTATGCTGATGTGGCCCTCAGTGAAAATGAGTTTGACACCCCTGGGTTACTGCATCCACAAAAACAGTCAGAATTGGATTCCACTTAGTAAAAAAAAAATCAGTAGATTATCTGCACCCTCAGTCAAGTCTGATAGTTTTGCTTGACAGAGCCAGTTTTCAGAAGAAGGACACAGCAAATAAATGATGTTGCCATTGTTTCTGTTCACGAAGACCAAACAGAGGCAGAATAATAATGGTACATTTACATGGAGATCGAAGTCGGAACTGGGAGTTTGAAAAACATGGAAACAAACGTATCAAGGGCTAAGCATTGTTAGCAATAGTAGTTAAGGACACTTTATGGTTGCTCTGAACTTCAGACTAGGAACTCAGACTAAATGCTTTAATCCCCACATTGCTGAACAATGAGGCCATAAATTAAACCTGTTAACTTTAATGGCGGCAGGATAAGTTGCTCTGTAATATTTTGTGCTCAAAGTGGCGACTAGAACTGCCTCACTGTTTTCACTTTCAGTGAGTGACAGTGTAATAACAGTGAAAACTGACTCTTCCTCACAGGGACCCCCCGTACTCCCCAGGCTGCAGATTTGGGGAATTCCTGATCCGGTTTTCCTGCATTTTTTTTCACCTTCTTTTCTCCTGAGTTGGAATGTGATTGTCTCATTCCAGCGTTTGGACACAGGGCTTCTGCAGTGGAATGCAGGGCTGTAAACCCCATTTGCACACTAGGCCACACGCCGGGCATCTAAATGGTTTAGTGAGGGCTAATGAAATTACACCCTGAACCTTCATGAGACTGTCTGTCACTGTCAAATACTGATTAGCTGTTGTGGACAGTTTTACTGCACGATGGAGTGACTGTTGTGTTACAACAATAGACAGAGGATTGGTGTACTCCAGGCCATGTGTTGTCTATGTTGAAAATTAGGCTTAAAATCCACCATTTCCTGAAAACACAACATTAAATTAAATGGTTTTGTGGTAATGTGGATTAGTGTAAGGATTAGTGCTGTTTAATATAGGAGATAACTGATAATATAACATAACATGTTAATATTATAATATGTTGTCCCAAAATAAAATATGAATATATTATGTTCACATTTTATTTTATATTTGCATGGTTGGCACCAAATATTTGTCTTTTTTTCTCCTGTGCTGCAGTGTTGTTGGAAGCTGCTTCTGCATACCTTGGTTGCAACAAGCAGTTTTTAAAGTTACTGTTGTGATGATGCTTCCATATTTTCACTTATTCAGAAACCTTTCTGTGAACCCCAGACTTAGTCGTGCGTATAAATCCCAGTAGATCAGCAATTTCTAAGAAATCCTCATGCCAACAAGTCTGACACGAACACTGAAAAAGTCACTTGAATCACCTTTCTTCTCCATTCTGATGCTCAGGTTGAACTTCAGCAGGTCGCCTTGACCGTGTTTACATGCTCTAGTGCATCGAGTTGCTGCACTGTGATTGGCTGAGTAGATATTTGTGTTGAAACGCAGTGAAGCACCTAATCAGCCTCGTTTGATCTGAGCAGTGAGGGATAATACTTCTGCTTAACTACTGCATATTGACTGTCTAACTGTCAGGCTTCAGACATTAATCACTTAACTGTCTAGATCAGGCCCCCAGTGGATGTTCTGTGGCCCTTCACTTATTTTAAAATTCAATTTGAATTGATTTCTGTGGTTTTACTTTGGTGTGCAATATCATCCATACTATTTGTTATTGCAACACCATGATGGGTTATAAAGATATCATTTTAACTTTTACACAAACAAACTTCTTAATTACTAGACAGTTAATTTTCCCCGAAGTTTTGGGCTTTTGTCACTTGTTTTTAGGTTTATTTAGTCTCGTTTTTCTATATTTTATTTATCTCTGGTATAAAGCACCTTGTTTCGGCTGTTGTTTTTAAATTGCTTTATAAATAAAGCTTCTCATTTTGAGTTTGAGGCCCCTGGTCTAGATTATCTGACTTGATGCCCTTTAATAGACTAATCACTCAGAGAAGCCACAGGGTGTCCAGTGAAAGACACAAACATGTTTTTTTTGTCGACTTCAGACACACGCTCAGTCTTTAGATCAACAGCTCTCCTAGAATCAGGAAGTAATTGATAAGCTCCATGAGAGGGAACCACTTAGGCCGATCGCCACCTCAGTTTGTGAGATTACTTCCTGTGTTCTACTGTGCCCTCCGCTTAGTACCACGGCACACGCTGCCCTGAGCTTTAACCTTAGCTCCACGGGGCTTCAACCAGATCTGACCGCTGTCTGGACTTCATCTTCCTCCCATTAGGCTCCTGTGCCGAGTTCAGCACAGAGTTTCATCCTTAATCCCCCACCTCCACTATTGAATAGGAATTCTCTCTCCGATCATTTTTATTTTCTCTCTCTCTCTTTCCGGTGCCGCTCCTTGCCGCTCTGCAGTCCCACCCTTGCACAGTTTCCTGTTAGAGGTCAGCACAATGACCAATAGCAGACTGTGCAAGTGTTTACTCTGCTCCTGTTCCAGGGGTAATGTGAGCTCCCATGGCCCCTCCCTTTGGCCATGTACACTCTCCCCCAGCACCAGACTGCTCCAGCACAGCGCCGTCTGCTCCTTTATACCACCACTCACTCCTTAATGTAAAAAACAGGGATTTTTCCTAAAGGGCAGACAAACCAGGAGGAGACATCCCATTGGACTGTGACGCCTTATGTCGCCCAGTATGTTTTCATTTAGAATCAAAGGTCCAGTGTGTAACCTCTTACAGTTTTTATATAATTGTTCTGCCAATTAAACCTCGAAGTATGTTTGTATACGTTTGTAATCACTTAAAAATAAAAATAAATAGTTACCATGTTTCTACAGCAGCCTGAACTGACAAACCAGTCGAAGCGTATTATGCATCCTTTGTGGTATTCAAAGGCCACCGTAGTTCCCTGAAACACTTGGGAAATGAAGGAGTCTGCATTTGTTACGTTCTGAAGTCTTACCAGATGTCCGATTACATTTCTGAAGAATCTTTTTACACACTGGATCTTTTAAGGCTGGCTTTACACGACAACGATCTGAACACAAACCGCAAAAGTGGCGTTGCGTAGCGCACTTTTTATTTTGCGTTTAGACGAGCGTCTTTGGGTGGAAATCTGCATGCACGCGGTGACGCAAAAGTGTGTAAAATTTGATGTAGTTTGCATGCGCTGAAACGTCCTTCTACTTCTCTCTAGTAGCGCTGAGTCGCCCACAGTCGAAAACCAAAACATTAACTCGGCCTAATTACTGAAATGACTCCTGGATAGGTATCAGAGCAGCTAAGGCAACTTGAATTTCCGACTGATGGATAATAATCCGACATGTTTGTTGTTGTTTGTCTGTATAGCACATGGATCTGACGTCAACGCGTACAGGAGGATAGCCAGCGTGAGCAGCTCAGAGAACACTTTTGCGTTTACAACCCTTTAGACGGGAACGCGACAGCGGAGCGTTTTTAAGATTTCCACTCTGGAGGGTGGGTTCATTTTTTTTTGCGTTTTTAAGCCCCAAAAACGCTGTCGCCGTCTAAACGAAAGGCACATCTGATAAAATATTTTGTCAGTTTCACCCGGGAGCGTTGCCGTGTAAAGCCAGCCTAAGTCTTTACCATTCAACTGGACCACTGTCCTGGTCCAAGTATGCGAGCACAAGCTCCACATAACAAAGAAATCGTTAAAACTGAATCATTTTGGTTTGCGGACAAAACAAGACATTCGAGAACATCATTTCCACCTTTGACAAACACTGATCAACGTTTTTTAACATTTTCTGACCAAATGATTCATCGATTAATCGAGAAAATAATCGACAGATTAATCGATTACGAAAATAATCGTTAGTTGCAGCTCTAGACCTTAGAAAATGTCTATGGTCATGCAAAAATATGACCCGGAGCATAGATTCTTGTCAGTCCAAAAATGCACTGGTCATGATTTCACTACAGTTTTCTTCTGTGTACTGGCTTCTTCTTTTATTTAAGAATCAACAGCCGGGGGTGGGAACAGTTTGGGTCCAGTTGAAAGTATATGCGTGTATATTGATGTGACATGATTTGGCTGAGTCATGGTTATGCATGACGAAGGCCACGTTTATCAAAGAGTCTGATATCCACGACTCTGCCACGTTCTGCCTGGTGACAAACGGCTGTTGTTGCATCTTGCATTTAGCATTCTGCTGCTCTTGAGGAGAGAAGTTTGTTGTAATAATTTTTTCCTGATTTCATGACCAGTTGGCTGAATGAAGCCATCTGTGCTCTGGAGTGAGGAGGAGGAAGACAAAGAAGTCTTTACAGATGACTCCATAACCGTGGCTCTTGTTGTGACGCCGATTAAACACTTAAAACTCTTTTGCACATCTATCTTAAAGCTTTGGAGAGGTCTCTTATTTAGATTGAAGAAACCTCTGAAGGACAAGAATGAGCTTTCTTTAATGAAACAGAGTGCAGCTTCTCAGTGGGATTCTCTATTGTCGGTCTATTTTTGGGGAGTGGAATGCACAAATGATGGTAATCTTCTAGGCGGAGCCATTTCAGATTATGAGCAGAGTTCCTTTGAAATCTTATTTGTTGTGAGCAGTTTTCTGTGATCTGTGATTCAGGCATTAACATAACAGGCTGCAGCAGCGGGGTTTGCAGTGATTCATTCTGGTGGAGTTCAGATCTGAAAACAGTCAGAGAAGTTTCCATCTTAAACTCTCAACAGCATTTCTATTGTCTTCTCCCCGCTCCTCTTCTGGGAGTTTTGCCTTTCTTTCCTCACATTCCCACTCCTTTTTTTTTTAACTCCCACCCTCCCTCACATCACCGTACTGCGATCCCTGCTTTCTCCCTCCTTTACTCCTGCTCCTTTTTTCACTCCTTATTCTTTTTTACGTATTCCTTCTCCCTGTTACTCTTTTCTCCTGTGCTGGGAGGAAGTGACTGGGTTGTTTCTGGATCCCGGGGGAATAGAGAGATGGAGCTGCCTTTCCTGTAACCCTTTCTTCATCAAACTGCTGCATAGAGATGAGGCAACAGGATATTAACTGTCAGCTCTACCTCTGGTACTGGTCAAAACCACTGGATCAGATATTGGAAAAGGAAAAAAATGAAATCTGATATGATTAGAATAAATACATATCATGTAAATGCTTCAGGTGAGGGCTGCAGAGGTATGCCGTTTCTATCATAGCTAAGTTCATCAGTGCAGATGTGTTATAACTTAGTTGTTTCCAAATGGCTTGAGTGCAAAAGTTCTGTCAAAGAATGGTGTTGAAACATAGCGTTGCTCATTTTTATAAGTGGCTCTACAGAAAGCCTGGCCCTTTTGTAGTGGTTACACTGCATATACCTGGGTATTATGTAAACTACACCTTGACTACTATGACTACATCCAGGAGACAGGATTTACAAGTAAGAGATAAAAATGTCAATACCTGACCCGGCTCACAAGTCATGATAAAAAAAAAAAGTGAGTCACACAGTTTTAATGGAAGATTAAAGTGGACCTAGACCGGAAGTTCCAATTAACAGATTTTAATAAGTAGCACTTAACATAAATAACAAAAACAATTGAGATACATTTTTCCAGGATAAGACGACAAACAATTTGGTCATCAGACAGACACATTTCCAATAAGGGATGGGATGATGCCACTTTTTTGTGTCCGATACCGATATCACTCCGATATATAACTCGAGTATCTACCAACACCAATAGATACTAAAATCCTAATATGCTTTTGCTGATATTTATTTTCATTTTTCATACCGCATATGATATATAGAATTTTTGGATTGTATTGGATGGTACATTTTTTATCTGTCCGGTATCTGATCCAGTGATTTTGGCCAGTATCAGACCAATACCAATACCGATTCCCATCCCTATGTCCTATGTAGAACGTGATTATGAACACGGGATCGATTGAACAGCTGTGTAGTCTAACATAATTGAAGAACAGGGATTTGGCGTCTGGGACGCTCCACAACACCCTGACGAGAAGTCTAGCATGTTTGATTTTCCTGCCTGCTGACATCTCCGACGACGTGCTACTGGACATGACAAACAGGAAAACAGATGCTCTGATGCAGTGTAATGAAGAAGGAATAGTGACCCCGAAAAATTGTTTTGTTGAGCTTTGGCAACAGCACCTTTGACTCCTCAAGAGACGGCCACGACAAAGTTAAAAACAAGAAAAGAAGGCGGAGGCACTTCCACAACCCGGTGACTAATGATTGACAACTCCTTGCCCCACCTCACTCAAGACCTATGAACTCACTCAGTGTTATGAACGACGAATGGTTGGAGTCACACTTGTAGTGTTGCCAGTCCCCCAAACAAGAATTCGTGGACATGGTGACCATCATGAATGACACAAATATTGTGTAATTTGATCCCGACATGTGAAAGAACGTGGTGCCAGAGACCTGCAGCCAGGTCTTAAGCTCCCAGTTGTGCTAATTAATATGCCCAGATACCTGCAAGTCAGACACACAAGAACCAGGAAAAACTCACATCTTCGATCATCCCTAGTTTAACAACATCATTTATCTGGTGATGTATGCACCACATGCTCATTTACTTTGAGCCATCATCAGAAAAAAAAAGTAGTCCGATTTATCATCGCAAATACAGACGATTTAAAAACAGCTCAATCATTTCTCTGTCACATCATCGCTGCCCTTACCTGAATAAATCAGCTTTAAAAGTTGCAGCTCAGTTTGTCTATATGTGTGGGAGTCTCCAGGCCTGGGAGTGTGTTCGGTGTGTGTGTGTGTGTGTGTGTGTGTGTGTGTGTGTGTGTGGTGTGATGAGGCTCTGTGTGTTTTCATCTGTGCTGCGTGGGAGTCGAGGGGAGTTGAAGTTGTAATCTTTGGCGTTTGTCTCGCTCATGTATTCGCCCGTCCTGCAGCCAAGCACAGGCTTCTGGCCCGAATGGTCCACATCACTCTCAGGTCGGTCTTAAATCCCTTTCCTGTGAGATGTTTCTGGCATTGATGTGTGAGATTTGATAATGTGATGAGGATGTATTCATTTGTACGTGCGTATGTGTGTTGCGATCAGTATATATTATATAAGCAGTTCTTCTGGAGGCTTAGGGGCGCTTTGAAAAATCCACACGTCAGCTCCGCTCCTTGTATTTCCACTTTCTGTCAGTGTGTTGGTCCTTAAACAGCACTTTATCAACTGTTTGTTTGTTTTGAGGCAAATGTCCTTGCCACACACTCTCACACACACACACACACACTGTCGCTCGCTCTCTCTCCCTCTCTGGGTTGCCCCTCCTTGCTTTATATTAGAACCAGCTGTGGAGCCAGAGGCTGAATGAATGGCTCTTTGTAATTTGGCCGTCGCTCCAGTCTTAAAGGTCTGTTTCTCCCCCACCTCACTGTCCCTCCCCCAGCCCCATGTTATTGGCATGACAACAATATGAAACAACGATTTGAACAACAGCGTGTCTTTTTATCATGTTATGCAAAAGGTTACAGTGTTTTCTGAGGCTGCGAGACCCTCCGACAAAATGTCCTCCTCTCATCTGCTCTCCTTCTCTTTCTCACACACACACACACACACACACACACACACATCAGCCTGACTCTTGAGCAGCTGCTGCCGAAGCATGAGAATCAGCAGACGTAAGTCATGCAGCTTATCTGGAAGACTGAAGACTGAAGTCTGTGTTTTCCTCGTGTTGGAGTCTTACAGTAATATAATTATTTTACGGCCCCGTTTCAAAACAAAGCTACAAATCATGCTGTAGAATGAAATATTACAAATACGGAGCAACAAGAGTTTACAAAGTTAAGAGAAGAACATTGTGATACAGAACAGGACTGAACATTTAAATGCTATTAAAAAAAAAAGCACAATTTGTATGTAACATGACTGGGTTTCTCACTGTGGTGTTGTTTAGGTCTCGTGTTGCCGGTGACATTCCCACGCTGCACACAGGAAGTGATTTGTTTCATGTTAAAGACAGATGGAGCCAGACTGTAAAGTGCTATTAAATTGAAGACAACTGCAGACCGGTTGGACTATGACAGAAAAGTTTCAGAAGTGAATTCTACTCCTTGTAAAAACCTGCTGGTTCAGCGGTTTGACACAATACACTCTCACCTTGTCCTGCCTCTGTGCTGCTGCTGTATACACAAACGCTCCCTCAGTCAGGTCTGATAGTATTGCATGGCAGTAGGGCTGAACAATTAATCGAAAATTTTATGAAAATCGTAATATGGCCTACTGCAATTTTCAAACTGCCAAATATGTGTCAAAATGTAATTTTAGAGTAATTATTGTCTTGATCTATACACATCTTTTTCAGACTAAAGAGAACATTTGTCTCTCACAGATTTGCACAAACATCACACAGTAATCAATTTAAATATGTTTTTGAATGAAAATGAGAATAATATGATATGATATATTATTCTCATTTTATGATTTTAAATGAATATTCTATATTATAGAATATTCATTTAAATCATTCAGCCTACAGAGCCTGTGTTCAATAGTGTTTCTCAGGGCCGGCCCAAGCCTCCATGGGGCCCTAAGCAAAATTTGATTTTGGGGTGCTCTGTTACTGCCAATAATAATGATTATTGATCATGCACACACCTACTATACTAAAGGTATTCTGTCACAAATACGAATACACTTGTGAAACTAAATGTGAGAAGTTTTTGTTCCGTGGAAGCAGACACCAGATTTGCAAACTTACAGAAAAATCTTTCAGTTAATGTGCACAATCTTTGGGGGGGGGGGGATTTCAAAATACACTCCTGTAATACAAAGATTTGACTTTTATATGTAAAAAACACAGTATTAAATACAAATAAAAAAAATAAATAAATAAATAACAAACAAATACTTAAATAATAATGTAAATCAACAGAGGCACCCGGAACAAGGTAATAAAAATGGTTTATAAATAAATTATAAAGTTAAATAATCACATCTGACAACTATGTAAAAACTGTGAAAAGGCTTTGGTAAAAATGGGGAGAAAAAACGGGGCCCTAAGCAGCGGCTTAGTTCACTTATGCCTTGGGCCGGCCCTGGTGTTTCTGTTCACAGTAACCTGAAGTTACGTACGGTATCTTTAAAGGAGAACGGGGAGTCTGATCTTCTCAGGCAAGTTGATCCAGTGAGAGAACCAGAGTAAAAAAAAAAAGCGAAATGACAATCCCCCTTGATCCTTTATTTTTAAAATATTTAAATGTTCAAAATAATTCTAAAATTACCTGAGAGACAACAATACACACACACACACACACAGTACACAACACCTAGCAACTGGATAATCACATCATTGATGCTGAATTGTCCCATGTTTTCCCCGTAACACACTATTTGTGTGTTTGATGACTAGAATTGGCTGTTCCCATCATGCTGGAGGGTGTGTGTGTGTTGTTTTTGTGGCGCTGCATTTGTGAGGCAAGAAAACACCAAACATTTCCCAATCAAGTGGCAGGGAGACTCCCAGCCTTGAATTGATTACAGAGGCTTGAACCGGAGAAAGGAATGAGGGTGGGTTTTTTTTGGGGTAAACAGCTGGAAGGGAAAGAGATACTCGGTGCATGGATTAGTCTTCATCCATGCTGCAGTGCGAGGAGGTCGGTCGTCCTCTGGCGTCTCACGAGGGTATATTGTTCGCATCCGGTTTGTCAGTCAAAACCCACAGGAATGCTTGACTGGCTTTTGCAACCTGTGTTTATAGTCTGTCAGGGGCCGCTCTTTTGTAACCTGTCATAACTCTGTTTTTGTCGCTGTGTCGACCAGAGATGAACACCTTTTAATGGGTAACTCCCTCTTCTGAGGCTGATGGTGCTTTTCCATTTGCAATGGTACCTGGTACCCAGTCGGTCACTGAATGGTCAGGGAGTGTCGTCACTGGAAGAGTCATGAATGACTTGCATTAATCTACAACATTAAAGCTCACATAGAGTGGTCCTGTTGCACATATATGTTAGTTATGGAGGTCTACTTACATACATTAACTTGTTTTTATGGTCAAAAACCTCCTAGTTGCTGTAAACGAGCCGAAAGAAATCCTCCTTTCTGACGATGTTCCTGAGTCGCGCTATTTCAGAGTGAACTCTCACCCCCAGAAGACAGAGTCTTGTGATTGGTCAGTACTATTCAGCACACCCGCTCTCAGAAGCACAGCTCCCCCCTCTGGAATGGTGGATGCAATGCTCCTCATTATCAAAACATTGTTTTAACAGTGTTTAAAAATAGCTTCTTCACGACTCCCCGCCGCAGTCCCTTTTATGACTTTGACCCGGAGTCAGACCCAGAGTCAGAAGACACTGTCGCTCGTGAAACACCTCCACAACGGACGTTATTCTTCTTCTGCGGTTCGATGTACGCAACCAGATGTGCCCGGACTAGTGCCCGGAGCAGGACGATCTGCTGTTTAGGAGAACCGGTGTTTACGTAACCGGACCAGGTTTTTTCAGGGATCTCACTGAGCCCGAGATTACAATAAAACACAGCGTTCTTGCCATTGGCTGAACTGTTTGTTTAGAACCTTCAGGGCTTCTTAAACAAGGTAATGACGCAGATACACACTAAAAAACAGCGTTTATTGGAACTTCCGGTCTAGGTCCGCTTTAAGCAAAGAAAATCTCAATAATTAACAGAGGAGTCTGGTGTATTTAGCGACAACACTGCTGAAAGCACAATCGGTTCAGTGGTATTTCAGTTCAGTTACTGTCTTTATGTCGTGTATATAAAAAAAAGGTCACGGCAATCCTGCCCACGTTAAGGACGTACTATGAAGAAATGGAAAACTAACCAAACCGTGTTGAGCAGTGCCATGCCGCATCGTGCCATGTCGTGTCGGGACTGTATAGTGGAAAAGCGCTATAACTTTGCCCAATGCCACATTTTTTTTAAAATGCAAAGACATGGGCTGAGAGACAGAGATGTGAGGATTGACCAATACTACTATTTGAACATTGGGCCCTGGATGACTTGTCTGTGCTCAGCTGTGGCGTCCAAAGTTCACGCTCCCTTGGTTCTCCCCCTGCAGGTGCTGCTGCTGCTGACTGTGACAGAGCGAGTGAGGAAGAGCCTGGGGAGGAGAGATCCCATCCTTGTGGTGCGAGCAGCTGGTATGAAGTGGAAAATAAATCCCTTTTTTTCCTAATTCACAAAACATCCCCGAGCTGGAGCAGAATAGCAATCGCCAAAGTTGGAGAGTCGGTGAAGCAGTGGAAAAAATTCATAAAGATCTTCTCTGAGTGGTGGGAAGAATTTCTGACTTAGCATTACTGAGGTTTAATCGTTTGTCATGGCAATAATAATTAGCTGATTCACTGAATGGAAGAGTTGAGTTTGATGAATGTGGTGAAGTGACCTGCAGAGTGAGGCCTGGCATTTTAGATTGCTCTCCAGGGTGGTCGCAGTCCTCTTGATTCTCCAAAGAATCTGCAGTGTATACAGACTGTAAATCCCCCCCCCCCCCTTTTTTTTTTTTTTTTGTAATCGCTCATATACTTGCCTGCAGAAACCTGGCTGTAATTCAATGATTCTTCCTTGTATGTACAACCTGGAGACAACTCAACTTCACTATCACAACCTTCTTGTAGAGTATCTAGAGCAGGGGTTCTCATCATAAGATCATAAGATTCTTGATTTTCACTTTAAAGGTACAATATGTAGTATTTATGGGTTTATATAACCCAAAATCCACTTTTTTATACATATTATGTGCTCCTGCATTGTCTAGTCGCTGTATAATAGTTTTTGTTTCATTTTCGTAGTGTTTCAAAAAGTCATGTAATATAACATGACCCCGGGCCGCAGTTGCATAGCCACTGTTAGCAGCGAGACGCCATGTTTCTACCGGAGCCTGTATAGACAAACGCGAGAGAACAAAACAAGCGTCTCTTTACTTGTAGCAGAAGTCCCGCCTCCACTCTCTCCGCTTCGTCTGCTACGGCCGCGGTAGCTCGCCCTCTCCCTCGTCTCACGAACCTCATCTGCTGACACGGAGAAAGACGACGAGGACGACATTTGACCAGCTGAGGATACCGTAGCGCTCAGGGAAGGGAGGGGGTGAGCAGAGCAGCAGGTCTTTGTTGTAAATTTCAGCCTCTCCTCTAGATGGCACTATAAACTACTTATTTCCCCTTTAAGAGTTTTTTTGTTTTGTTACATTAGTTTAACAGGTTCTCTGTTTCTGTATCTGTAAGTTATGAGAATAAGGCACTGCCCTTGATGTTTAAGATTTTATTTTAAAAAAGACAGTTACTGCAAAATAAAATTGTAAATCAGAATTTTTTTGAATTGGGATAATCCTGTTACAAAATATTCATGTCGTCCCATACCTGGTATAATGTTTCTTTGTTTTTTACACCAATTTAATTTTGCGATTTTGTTTTTTAATTCCAGCTTCAGTTAATTATTGTTTCTTTTCCAACATGTGAGCGTTAGGGCTGCAACTAATGATTATTTTTATAATCGATTCATCTGTTGATTATTTTTCTCTGATCATAATTCATCATTTTGTCCAAAAGAATGATCTAATTTTTATGATAATCTTTATTATATGGAGCAAAGAAACCAGAAAATATTCACATTTAAAAAGCAGAAAAATCAGAGAAACTTGTTTCTATTATAAAAACATTCAAACTGATTATCAATATAGTCAACAATTTATTTAGCCCTAGTGTGTGCTTTACACTTTTATTATTTTGTCATAGAATGTAGGTCATATATAGAACGTTAAATGACAGCCATTGCCATTTGCTAATGGGATTGTTTAAATTTTGCAATTTAAATTAAAAAACACATAATCATCCGGTCGGCCACATCATGTGATGCAGTTATTCTCCTGACAGTTTCCAGGACATACTGCAGACGTGTAATTTGTGCTGGATGACCTGCATCTTACCCCCGAGGGTTGTCTTAATCTTAATAGCAGGGAATGGAGGGAGTAAACCAGGCGATGGTAACTTCCTTCAGTGTGGTATGCAGCTGTACAGGGAGGTAAAGGGGGTTGAAGGACATTAGTCCAGGAGGAGGCTGGACAGATAGAGTCGCCTGAAGAATGAAAGTGCACACACACACACACACACACACACACACTGGTTTCTGTTCAGATGTCGCTTCAAAGGAACTCTGTCTGAGAGCTGAGGGAGGAAAAGTCGACCGCACCACAATCTTATGGGGAATATGTACACACTGGATAACACATCCAAAACACCCCATGAGCCACTGTTGGAGAAGCAGATGTTGCCGCACTCTGCTGTGGGCGTTCGTGGGGAGGAGGAATGGCACCATGGAGGAGCAGCGGCGAGGAGAAGGAGACATTTGAATTAGAGAATAATGACACGAGTGTGAGAGTGAAGATGTAATTTGAAAGAGGAGAAAACTCTATTTGGGAATTCAAAAGGTTTTGCCCGTGCCGTCCGTCATGTCTGAGTTGCTGAGATGTTTGGTCGCTAAACTTCAGACTCTAATTACATCTCATCAACTGTCCTCTGTCCTCAGCCGCTGTCCTCCACCCTCCCGCCTCTCTCACACACACACACAGGTTTATGCAGCTATCCTTTTGAGGACTTTGCATTGACTTAGAAAAGCGTTATCTCTAACTTTAACCATAACCAGATAAAGTCTAACCCAAATCTCAGCCCTAAACTTAACCACTTCCTCAGAAACGACCTTCTTCCTCATTGGGACCAGATTTCTGGTCTTCATGAGGACAACGGTCCTGACAGGGTCAGTGTTTATGCCAGAAAAGGTCCTCAAGAGGTAACAAATTCAAATACACTCACACTTTGACACAGACACATTCAGGCTGTCTCGTTGGCCTGTTCCATGTCCTGCTCTTACGTTCTCACACATGTATTCATACCCGCGCCTGTGGCATGCAGCACATAATCAGTCCAACACTTTCGCTCCATACTGGAAATAAACAGACTCTTACACGGTGCTGTCTGTGAAGGCAGCGAGCCAAAACCTTCCCTCTTTAATGTTTTTGTGGAACAGAGCCAGATCAGTAAAAGATAAATAAATAAGTCTGTAAGCATGTGCTTCTATCCTCTTGTCCAGCAGCACTCCCTCACTTTTTCTTTCCCCCTGCAAATCTCCCATTTTTATGATCTTATAATTTACATCTTGGACGTTTGATGAATTAACTTTGTCTAGACTGATAGGGCTTTGCTCTATGTAACAGAAAAATATCAAATCTTGGAGACAGGAGTCGTTTTAAAGTAACTTTTTGCTGGACATCTTGGATGATAAAAAGCAGATTTCTGGTGATGTCGTCTTTTTAACTGACCTCAGTTTAGGCTTCAGTTGCTGACTATCATTAAAGTTGGCCTAGACAACATATTTTTTGTGTTATTGATCAATAGTTCCATAATTTAAATGGAGTTGTCAATAACAGGAGAGTTTAGAGAGAGATGGGGAGGAATGGACTTTTATGGCAGAAATAGTTTGACAAACATTGAAAACTCTAGCACATTAGTGCTAATAAACCCTGTTAAATTTCATCACTTGTGCAGGATCTACAGCGGTGTCCACTCCATATTTTTCGGTTATGTATAAACAGCTGAAATTAGTGATTGAGACCATTAAGTGAGAAGTAGGCTTTGGGGGGTTTGTGTGTAGGAAAGGCTTATCTCCAAACAATGCTGTGTTTACAGAAATGTAGTACGGGTACGGAAAAGGGAAAGATTGTATCGGAAAAGTTCTGTTTCCGTTGAGAATAAGGCCTCAATAATCATCTCTTTTTCAAGCAATCCACAGCTGACCTTTAAGTTACTTCACTTTTTACAGTGTGTTTGTGTGGGTTTTTTTTTGCCACAAATTAGTTTGAGGTTGTTAAAAAGGATTAGGTGTTGCTGAATATCGCAGTATTCCCATGTCTTGACAGCGTGCGTGCGTGTGTTTGTGCGTTTGTGTGCCAATCGTCGTATGAGTGGGTGATGAGGGGAGACAGATAAGGCCAAATCACACTGAGACATTAGAGGGACTGCAGGACTTCAGAAATACCAAGTCAGTTTAGTCAGTGTTTCCATGTGTCCTAGTTTTCACAAACGAACAAGCACTGACCAGGGTCACAAGACCGAGAGATACAGGGAGAGAGAGAGAGAGAGGGAGAGAGAGAGAGAGCGAGAGAGAGGAGACTTGAGAATGTCCTAAAAAGAATTAAAGTGTAGGTTTGCCGTCCAGACCTCTGATCTTAGCCCGTCAAAGTCTCAAAAGTGTGCTGACGTTTCAGTCGACTAAATCTGTGGACGGCTTAAACATTACTGTACATCCTCAGTTCCCACAAAGTGATGACCTAGAAAGTTAATCTTTATCCCGAGCAACTCGGGTCTCTACAAACTTTCTCTCTGTGTGTGAAAAAGGGGAAGAGAAAAAAAGAGCACCAGTCTTTTGTTTATGAAGCATTCACATGCATTACCTCTGCTTTGAAAAATGCACTGGAGTATATTGTTGGCAGTTCACTGTGCTTTCTTTGTTAAAGTAATGAGCGAGTGAGTGTGGAAGGAAAGCAAGAGGCAGAGAGAGTGAGTGACCAGCTGAAACCTCCTGATCGTCAGCTGATGTTGAGCCGAGCACCAGAAAAGCATAAAGAGAGGAAAAAATAGAGATGGAGCGAGAGAGAGAGAGTGTGTGTGTGTCAACCCTGATTTGAGAGGAGAAGTTTGCGAGCACGAATGATTCCTAATAAGGTTGTAACTGGCAGTCTCAAACCTCTGTCCTGGATTCAGCTGCCAGGAAAGTTCTTCTCTTTAGAGCAGAAACAAACACACACAATCTACTGTGACCGAAAAACGAACGGGTAAAATTAGAGACGGAAGGGGGGGGGGGGTAGTTTAAGGAAGGAAGGAAGGAGGGTGCAGACGTGGACAAAATATTTTTTGCAACTATTTGCTAAACCGTAATATGAAGAAGAAAAGTTATAAGTTATGGCTCAAATTCGAGCCACATGTTTTTAGGCGCTCACATCTGTCCACACAGGGGCGCTGCAACAGGCAAAGAGGGCGGGAGGGTGGGTCGGTGTATGGTTGAATGTGTGGGGGGGTTTTTCCTGAAATTTTACGATCTGTCATGTAGGCGAGACAATAATGAGGTCATTTTTGGAAATCCCCTTGTGAGGCCGCATGCCACTAACTCTCTACTAAAAGATTTGTATTTTTAGAGCGACAACATGTAACCTTGAGGTTAACGTGTTTCATGAAGTTAAAAAAAGACAGTGAAGGGGGAATTACTTGCTTTTGGTCTGGTGTTGGGGGGCCCTGGGTCACTTTTAACGTAGGGCCCCTGAAATTCCTTGAACTGCTGCTCTATTTGAAAGGTCTAATGCACAGTGGTCCCCAAACTACGGCCCGGGGGCCGCATACGGCCCACTTCCACATTTGGCCCGGCCCCCTGAACAATACCAGAGACCATTATGATTTTTTTTCTATGAAGAACCCAGAGAGGGTTATATATATATATATATATATATATATATATATATATATATATATATATTATTATTATTATTGTATTATTATATTATATTAATGTATAATATATTATATTATTATATTATATTATTAACCAAATAACCCTCTCTGTCATTAATGAAATAAATAGTGTTATAATATATTTCCTGACTTTATTTTTTTCTATGAAGAACCCAGAGAGGGTTATATATATGTATGTATATGTATATATATATATATATATATATATATATATATATATATATATATATATATATATATTAGTATTATTATTATTATATTAATTTATTATATATAGATATATATAGGCACCCCTGTGATCGTCACACTTTTTCTGTTACAAACTGACTCCGGCTCCCATCAGAGAATGGAAAAGTTATGTGGCCCCTCACAGGAAAAAGTTTGGGGACCCCTGGTCTAATGTGTAACATTTAGGAAGTGTCTGTTGGCAGAAATGGAAAGTATCACCCTGAAATATGTTCATATAATTGTGTAATCACTGGACCTGGACTTGCTTTTTTTCCACTTTGGACCTTTAAGAACAATCCACTATGCCTGATCATAATTAATGAAACATGTGTTTGTGTCTCCGTAGGTGAGAGTTGGTGGATGAGCATTTGAAAACCAGCCACAGGCTCATAATGGCTCAGGTGCTGCATATGGACCCTGGCTTCCCAGGTCTTTATTTTTCCTTCTAAAGCTCAACATAATAATGTAGTTATTTGGAAAAGTTATTTGGAAAACAATCATTGTTGTTGTTGTCTCAACGCCGAAGAGATAAAGTTTTAATGAAGTGCTTTGTTCCACTTTGTGCCTAATTTAGAGGTGGTTTAATGCATAAATACTCAGAAGCCCAGAGTTTGAAGCTCCTTTTCTGAAGTCTGAGCCCAAGATTAGACGCAGATTTCCCTTTGTTTAAAGTTGATTTCCTTCCTCCTCAGGGAAACTCAACCCACCTGCTCCCTCTTCTCTGCACGGCAAAGAACAGGAGGCACCTTACTCAGTGGAGACCCCCTATGGTTACCGTCTGGACCTGGACTTCCTCAAATATGTAAATGACATAGAGAAGGGAAACACTATCAAGAAGGTTCCTGTCCAGCGCCGGCCGCGCTATGGCTCGCTGCCCCGTGGTTACGGCTATACCGGCTCCTGGTGGACGTCCACAGAGTCTTTGTGCTCCAACACCAGCATGGACAGCAGACACTCCTCCTTCTCCTACTGTGCTCCAGGCTTCCACACGTCGCAGAGGCCAAACTTCAGCACGGCCCGCGTGGAGAAGACCCTGCTGGACGCACGCAGGAAGCTAGAAGAGGAGAAAGAAGGACGTAGATACTCCAATCTGGGCAGCATGCACAGCAGTGTTGCCGGCTCCAACACCTCCATCAGCAGTGCACACAGCTTCAACCGGGCCCAAGGTGGGGGAGGATCTTTCACTCCAATGAGTTCCGGCCTGTCCACGCCAGTGACACCAACACCAGCACACCTGCAGCATGTCAGGGAGCAGATGGCGGCAGCGCTCAGGAAGATTCGAGAGCTGGAGGAGCAGGTGAAGACCATCCCGGTGCTACAGGTGAAAATCTCTGTGCTGCAGGAAGAGAAGCGGCAGCTCAGCGTCCAGCTGAAGAGCCAGAAGTTCCTGGGCCACACTCTGGGTTTCAGTCGAGGTCGTCCCCGAGGAGAGCTCTACATCGACATCCCCGAAGAAGAACTGAGCATTGGAGTGAAGAGCGGCAACAAATCAGCGGAGCCACTGTCTCCCACCACACCCGAGGCCTCCAAACAAGACTCCGGGTGCGAGATCGAGGACACAGTGATTGTTGGTGGAGCCCGACCAGATGCAAAGCGGGAAGTGCGCACCATCGGAGTTGGACCAGAGGACTCGAGGGGCAGCCGTCAGGTGGGAGTCGGGGTTCGGGAGCAGGACCTGGGGCTGCTGCCAGAGACAGAGGTTCTCAGAAACCAAGTGGGTCAGCTAGAGGGGAAGCTACAGAGGACATTGGAGGAGCTGCAGACTGCTCAGCAGCAGGTCACGTCAGTCCAGAAGTGTCCCCAGGCAGAACATCCGGTCATGGCGACCAGCATGGGCTGGCAGGAGCCACAGGGCAGCAGCCTGCACACTCTGGTCAGCTTCACACAGCAGCCGCAGCAGAGGGAACAGAGGACTGTGGGGATCCAGGTGTACACGTCGGAGCAGCCCACTGTGGTGGAGGTGGGAACGCTGCTCCGAGCAGAGACGTGCAGCTCCCCCTCGCTTCATCTAGCAGGTGGACGGTCAGAGAGCGGCCACAGAGAGGCCGCTGCAGGTCTGGATACAGCCGGTAAAGTATCAGAGTCTCCAGTTTATTACTTTTACCCAAACTCAAGCAGTTGTTTTGCCAAGTCGTTTCTTTATTCACAATGGACTGGACTATGGATCACTGACCTTATGATTGAATTCAATTACGATTATGTCAATGATTCGATTTTTCCATCCTCAATTATCTACAGTAACTTTTTTCATTTAACATTTGACCGATTTTTTGCCAAATTTGTCAATTATCATCATAAAATGTTGGATAATGAAAGATTGAGTTTTGCTCCTGAGTGAAACTTGAAGGGATCAGTTAATTGTGGTTCTAAAATTATTTGCAGACAGAAAACACTTCACAAATCTGAGGCATGTGTGTTTGTTTGGAGTGTGTTTTCATATTAAACAGAGAAATATTGCAGAAAATGATGTGGCAATATATATCGTTATTGAATACTTGCGTGTCCCTACAGTCAGATAAATATGAAATGTAAATGTTTGGTCCCAAAAACAACAAAACTAGTGCGTCTGCAGACGAGCTGCAAATTCTAGCACCTGGAAAATCATTAAGCAGTGTTAACGTGGCTTTAATATGTGCGATCACTGACTAATCCTCGATTTCCACATCACCATGCATCTCAGAAATTGTTATTCTCAGTGCAAAGAGAACAAAGAATATGCTTTGAAACAACACAGTAACAAGGAAACACGGCCAAAAAGACTTAAGTTAAGCTGAAATAGACAATGTTTTGTCTTAAACTTATCGTGAATAAATGGTATGTTGATTAAACTGTGTTTATGTTGGTCCCATATACAGTAAATCTTTCACTGTGTTTTTCTTTTTTGGCCACCGAGATGCGATTTTCACAGAATCAAAGGACCTTGTGTTATTCTGTAACCAAAACACTGCAGGGAATAATAGCATTCATCTGATATTTAATAAAACAGAAGTGTCTGTGTCTTCTGTGTACAGGCGTTTTTCTCCTGCTGCGTCTTTACAAAAGTAAACAAAAAGTTATCAATTACCCCATTAAGGGAAATTAGAATAAATGGAGGGAAAACTAATTGATATATTTGACATAGAAATAGAGGATATTTGTAAAACAGTGTATTCAGCATGAATCAGCAGCTCACTGACGCTCGGAAATAACTAAAAGCCAGACTTTTCATACTGTTGCATTTATTTTATTGTGTTGCGTTTGATTTGTATGTGTAAAATTAATAAACTGACCTTGTACTTATGTGTCACCACATACTCTGTCACAGATGTTCCCATCGAGTTGCCGATCGCCGTTACGTCCAAGCAGGTGCGCGACGTCCTGAGGAGCGAACTGTCCACGTCGGTGCCTGTAGCCAGTCCTGCCATCGTAGTTGGCACGACCATTAATCAGATTAGTTTGACGCAGACAAAAGGAGGAGAGACGCACCTGCGCACGAACACGACAGAAGCCACAAAAACTGGTAACCGTTTAAAACCCCACTCTAACTTCTCCTCACGTGTCTTGTGGCAGTTTCAGTGATTCCTGGTGTCTTTTGCAGCCTCGTCTCCTCAGTCCCTGAGGTCCATTATGAAGCGGAAAGCAGAAGGTGAACCAGGGTCTCCCTCCACTAAGAAAAACCTACAGTTTATTGGGGTCAACGGAGGGTAAGTGTCAGTAAACGCTGACTGTCAGTCAGTCATTTCCATCCACTTAGTGCTGCAGCAAGCAGCTTTCACTGGTTAGTCACTGGTGTTTCATCGAGCAGCAAAGTGCAAATGGTTATGGGGGTGTAAAAAGTTAATTTTAAGTCAATCAGTCACAGTACTTCAACACCGGTTGATCATGGTCAACAGTTTCTGGCATTTCGATTAATCAATTAGTAGAGAAATTAATTGTCCCGATGTCAGTCTTTTCTTCAAGCTGATGCCCCTTTCAGCCCCTAAATCATCTTCTCTTCTCACAGTTATGAATCCACTTCATCAGACGACAGCAGCAGCGAGAGTTCAGACGAGGGGAGCGACTCCAGTGAATATCACGAAGCGCGAGAAAAACTGCCAGAGGCCACAGTCCTGCACCAGCAGACATCCAGCACCGAGGTTCCTCAGCCACAGGAAACGAGCAACATCGTACCTCAGCAGGCAGTCCAACTACCAAGCGTCACTTCAGAAGCACAGCAGAGTCTCGACCAGTCTGCAACCGTAGACTCGTCACTGCCAGACAAAGTCTCTCAGTCACCAGCAACGGACACTGTTGTGCAGCAGGAATGTGCCTCACAGCCGCCGCCACCGGCCTCCACTGACCGCGCCCCGACTCCTCCGCGTCCAGCGATGTCTCCTGCTTCTGCAGAATCTGTCAGCCTGTCATCAGAGACGCTCACAGTCACCTCCATGTCGACGAGCTCTGAATCCACTCCCGAGCAGCAGAGCTCTGAAAACTCCACGGTCAATTCCTGTTCTTCTTCATCGATGTCCGTCACGACGACCTGTGAGGCCACTGTGCAACGGTGCGGTGTCCAATCGGAAACAAGCATCTCTTCCAGCCAATCGGACACAAAGCCAGCAGGTGACAGCGGCACGGATGATGGCACAGCAGCACCAGCCAAACAAGTCAGGTGAGCAGAACAGTTTGCTTGACAGGCTTCAAACTTGACAGGTGACTTATTAAGGACACCAGTGTGTGCAGTGCAGACTTTGACAGTGTTTGGATTGGATATCACTCTGTTTCTCTGCATTAACAAAATGTTTTTTTCATGCAAAAATAAAATGATTTTATTTTAATTGTTTTTCTGAATTAATGACATAACCTGGACATGTTTTTGGACTAGGTTTTTATTAGAAAATGATCTTGTTAGTTAATTTTTTTTAGCAAGTGACTTTTTCAGATTTCCAATGCTTTAATCCTTAGAAAGCACAGACTAGGTGATCCAGTCAAGACACAGAACCACACACGTGCCGTTTTTCAGATTCAGGGAATTTGGGATCTCACAGAAACTCGTGTGATTTAACGTCCATCCATCCATCCATTATCTACCGCTTTATCCTCCACCGGAGAGGATGCTGTGCCTATCTCAATGGGCGATAGGCGGCGTACAACCTGGACAGTTCGCCAGTCCATCACAGGGCCACATATAGAGACGAACAACCATTCACTCACACTCTCACACCTACTGTCAATTTAGAGTGACCAGTTTACCTAATCCCCATGTCTCATGTTTTTGGACTGTGGGAAGAAATCGGAGAACCCGGCAAAAACCCATGCACACACAGGGAGTACATGCAAACTCCTTGCAGAAAGGCCCTTGTTCCGAAGTTGTTCCAAACAGGGTCTTCTTGCTGCAAAGGCAGGAGTGCTAACCACTACACCAACCGTGAGGGTGATTTAACGTGACTTCAGAATATAAACAGACACGGACGGTTCTAATATAAAAGTATGCAACATCCGTTTCCTGGGCAACTCGCTCTCATTGGTTATTATGGGGTTCTGCTCATGCCCCGAATCGCTGTTCAGTTGTAAATATCAAAAGTGTTTAGTATTTATGATTTGATATTGTGACGACTATGATGCGTCTGATGACGTTAAAATCGTGTCTGTTAATCCCACACACTACAGGATAATTTGACCAGATAATCTATTCAAAATTAAATTAATTAAAGGGAAATCAGACTATAACGTGTATATGCAGCAGTACATGCATCAGAATAAACCATTTTGACTGTTTCAGAGTTGTACGGAAACGGTAGTCGGAGAAGTGTCACGTGCGTCTGGATTGAAAACAGATGCTGTTGTCGCACTTTGACCTCCTTTGTCACGTTTCTGGCTTTTGTTTTGTTTCAAAGAAAAAGGAACCCACATTATGTTTTTCACATGACATTACACACTGAGCAGTTTATACTGTCCTACAGTACAACCCTCAGTTGTTTTAAAGTCTCCAATAAGAAAACAATTTCGCTTCCAGACCGGGGTTTTACATCCGACCATTCGTGCCGTGTTTCTGTCCATATCCAAAATCAGAAAGAGGAAATACATCAGGCAGACAAGTGATAACCAAAGCAGGAAGTCATGATCCAAACAACTGTTTAACTGTCATTCCAAATGGGTCGTATTGGACAAGAGTTTTCGAAATGATGCGTTGACATGAAGTATTTTTATTCCTTTATACCTGTGTTATACCTTTATTTCTTAGGCGTACATGTCATTATTTATGTTCATGTAAACATACAGAGAGTGACGGCGTGTTTGTGTCCTCGTCTCTTTGTCAGACTGGAGCTGGGCGACGCCCTGATGTCGGCACTTGTTGCCCTGCAGAAAGCTCTGGGAGAACCCAACGCCTTCAGCCAACAAGGAGCAGTACGTGTTCAATTTAATCAACTTTGTTTTTTAAGCTACGCGGTCATTGTCAATGCTGCTTTTCAGGACACCCAGGAGTTAGTAATGAAAACTGATTTATCGTTAGCTCACACCAACAAAGTTTCTATCAGAGTTGTTGTAGCACTGAGCAAAATTGCCTCAGTCCAATATTTAGATAACTATAGAAAGAGATGGAGCAGTCAATCACATGACATGCCATCAAAATATGATGTTATACAGTTATAAGTTATACAGTAATGCAAAAAGTGAACTTTTGACATGTGAAACAGATTTTAGCTCATATTTTTACTATCTTTAAGCATATTTTTGGCTGATAGTCATAACATTTTGGAAAATGTTGGATGAATGTCCACAAACTGTATAACAAATGAATCTGTTTTAATAATTTATTTGTTAAGGGGAAAAGAAACCAGAAACCTGATCAATCAGAGAAACCTATTGTACTTATTGGAAGAAAACTGATTAATCGATTATGAAATTACTTGACAATTAATTTAGTACTTGATTAATAATTGTTTGATTGAGTAATAATTGCTAAGATAGATAGATAGATAGATAGATAGATAGATAGATAGATAGATAGATAGATAGATAGATAGATAGATAGATAGATAGATAGATAGATAGCTATATATAGATAGATAGATAGATAGATAGATAGATAATAGATAGATAGATAGATAGATAGATAGATAGATAGATAGATAGATAGATAGATAGATAGATAGATAGATAGATAGATAGATAGATAGATAGATAGATAGATAGATAGATAGATAGATAGACCCCGTTTTTAAATACAGTCACACTTCTGTCTCACACTGCTCAACTCTGAGCTTCGTCCTCATCATTGTCTCTGGCCTGTAGAGGGCGGCCTACACCACCGTGCTGCAGGAGTGGCTGCGCGTGTCCTGCCACAAATCCGCCGATACGGCCATCGTCAGGGCCCACATGGACGCCTTCGCCTCCGTCTCTCCTCAGCTGCTGGAGTTTGTGATCAACATGGCGGACGGCAACGGGAACACAGCGCTTCACTACACCGTCTCCCACTCCAACTTCCCCGTGGTGAAGCTGCTGCTGGACACGGGTGAGATAAAGCCTCAGTGTTGAACTTTTTGTTTGTAAATTGGTGTTCTTGTTGGTGTTCTTGTTGGTGTTCTGGTCTTTAGCAGAAATTATGGAACATTCTTTGTATGTTGTGTCCTTCGCCTGAAAAATTGCCAGACCTGATGGAGGGAGTTGCCGTTGCCTTTGTCCGTCTCAACATAAAACCAATCAACTAATCACTTCCTGTGTGCAGCCAGCTACAGCTAAATCCAGTGGTTCTCAAACCTTTTATAAGTACCACCTGAGAAAATATTGAGCTCTTGAAGTAACTCCATGTTTACCATTGCATACAACTGGTGATACACATACCACAGTTTGACAATCATGAGCTTAGTCGGCATTGTTTACATTGTATGAACTCATATGACAAACTGCTGTTTTAAGATTTTGATTAGATTACCTCAGCTCTATTTCCAATACTCTAATGCATTGGTTCCCAAAGTGCGGCCCAGGGGCCAATTGCGGCCCGCAGAAACATTTCTGGCGGCCCACATTGAATTACAATTGATAGTTTTAATCCAGGAGCTACTTAGCTTGTTAAATGTTTATTGGACATTACTGGATACAGACCAATAAGTGTAAACAAAAATACTGGGTATTTACCTGGTTTCTATATGGTGAATTTTAGTGTATTATTGTGTTATAAGCTGGTAATAAGCAGGTAGCTACAGCCCCCAATTACTAGCTATTTACCCAGTAAATATATGGTAACAGAAATGTGTTACTTGGTATTAACCTGTAATTAGAAGGTAAGAACAATGGCCAAAATACTTAAATTACATTATATTAAAGCTTATATTACTTAACGCTAAACTGTAGAACTGCAATCTGGTCATTAAAATGATTACAAATGGGATTTCTTTCTGGGTTTTTTTTTCTGGTTTTTTTCCTTTGATGGCCTTCAGTCCAATGTTGGGTTCCTAAATTGGCCCTCAGGTATCAAAACTTTGAGAACCCCTGCTCTAATGTATTAAAAATACTTTAATGGATTTGTTTAAAAGTAAAAGTTTTTAAAGGAACACTTCACCAAAAATATACAGTTTTTTTTTTTCTTTTACTCATTTTCAGAAATAAATGTGTCATGTGATCATCAAACGCTCCGAGACACACTTCCCATTGCCAACACAACAGAGGAAGATGGTGTTGAAAAGATAAAATAAAATTGACTATTAGATGTCAAAGTCACTTCCTTTAAAGAAAATAAGAAGTGTCATGAGTAAAGGATCTTCAATAAGAATATAATATTCCAGCACTGCAACAGAAAATGAAATCTCAAATCTCATACCCGTTACATTTATATAATCCTGATCCCATTGTGTCTCGGCTCGTGCCTGTTACTGATTGTGCTGCTGCTGCTGCTGCTGCTGCTGCTGCTGCTGTCGTTGTATGACCTGTCACACTGACGTCTCCATGTTTTCTGTCAGGTCTGTGTAACGCTGACAAACAGAACAAAGCAGGCTACACAGCGATCATGCTGACGGCGCTGGCTGCCTTCCACTCTGACAGTGACCTTCAGACCGTCCTGCAGCTGCTGCGCACAGGGGACGTGAACGCCAAGGCCAGCCAGGTGCGCTCTCTGCTGTTGCTTGGGTTCTATTACAGCTCCAATTTAATTGAATTTTAAGAATTCCCCTCTTTTAAAAAAAAAAATAAAAAAAAAAAATAAGTGTTTACAGGTGCTCAACAGATCAGATTATGTGACCTCATCTAACAGGCAGTATGTTTTTTTTTTTTTTTCACAATTTGTGCTGCTGCGAGTATAAATCACACTATTATATAATGAACAAATGTTTAACTGTCTCAATGCAACTGTTTTACCTTCCCCTGTTCATTGTATTTGCATTAACTGCGGAAACAAGTTATCAAATATTCTCCAGTCCAATAAAACACACATGTTGTTTATCATAACCTGCAGCGATTAATCAATTATTAATTCATTTTATCATGGATTAATCGGTTTGACAGTTTGAAAGCAGACTTTTCAGCTTCTTAAATGTGAATATTTTATTGTTTCTTTGCGCCATGCGACAACCATTTTCAAAATGTTCAACATTGTCTGACTTTAACTCTTAGAACACAGAGCATTCAGGCTGCTTTTTTCCCATTACTTTTTAAAAACATATATACAGAGGCTATAAGAATGTGCAATGTAGAATTTCTTATTTTATTATATTATATATTTATATTTTTTTTTTCAGCACATCCTATAGGAAATCTGATTAAATTATTGTTTCTTTTAATTTTCACCAACTATCAAAATAACAGGGGAATTTCAAAAAAATTCTAAAACAGTCTATTTTGTGACTGCTGCACAATTATCGCTTCTTCCGTTTTTAAAACAAATATATGTGATATAAAATGAATCATAACTTTTCAACGCATAAGAAGACCAAAAAAGGCCTGAAGGTGTGATCTATAAACAAACACCCCCAGGATGTCCATATAAGGAGTTGCGTATTATTGCCATGGCAATTTACTAAGTGTTAATCAAGAAAATAATTGTTAGTTGCAGCTAACTACTACTCTGCATATACACAGGCAGATAAAAACACAGATTACATTGAATGTTGTGATGAATGTGTTTTTCTGCAGGCCGGTCAGACTGCACTGATGCTGGCGGTCAGCCACGGTCGCGGTGACATGGTGCGGGCGCTGCTGTCCTGTGGGGCTCAGGTCAACGTGCGCGACGACGACGGCTCCACAGCGCTCATGTGTGCCTGTGAACACGGTCACGTGGATATTGTGCGTCAGCTACTGTCGGTGCCAGGCTGTGACGCCACTCTCACTGATAATGTAGGACATTTGAAAATGAAATTCCTGCTCTCCTCTTCTTAGTTTGTCGTCGACTCAACATCAGGCATCTGTTGGTTTCTCCACAGGACGGAAGTACGGCGCTGTCCATCGCCCTGGAGGCCAGCCAGAACGACATCGCTGTGCTTTTGTACGCTCACCTAAACTTCGCAAAGCCTCCTTCACCTGTGAGTTCTCTGACGCATGCTTATTCTTTACAGAAGTCATCTTTCATCAATGAGAAGAGAAATCTGTCCAACAAGAGGAAGAGCTTCTCCTCAGTTTATCCACTTATGTTTGCCTTAGTAGTACTAGCCAGATTAGCTCTGTTTCCTTGTAAAAAATGTCTCTAAAACCTGAGCTTCAATGTCTACTAAATGACTGATTTCTCAGCCTCTGTAGCAGATAAAGGAACACAATTCAAAAAGTATTTGAGAGCTCACACCTGTGGCTTTTCTGTGAAATTTAGTTTATTTAGATACAAAAATTTAAAATTACAGTGAATAACTATTATTAATTAAAAAACAGTAAGAAAATAAAGTAATATCAACTTGTGTCAGTGCCTTGATTTAGTCCTGATGGAGTGAAGAACAAGAACAGCATGTAATGACTGTAACAGTCTGCTTCACATGTGACGGTGATGATGTTTACAGCGCTGTGGCATCTGCAGGTAAATCCACTGTCAGCCCTGGTGCACGTTTGTAAACACTCCGTCGATTACGGTGGTATTTATCGTCATTATCGCCGACCTCGTCGTCTTCAAACATAATTACGTCTTAACCATAAATCCCGGTCGATTTGTTCAGCGCGTTCGAAGTTATCAGCGATGACGTCATCGAAGACGAAACTCATCAAAATCACTGCCTTCAGAAATCTCTGCGCTGTCAAAGTCCTCCATGTTCGCACGAAGTAATTTCAAAACACTGTCGCGAGGAACCCTGATACCCCCGAAAATTGACGTATTCGCTTCACCGGCGTAGAATAAAACGCGCAGCCGCTCTCCCGGCGTCAATGGGTTAAAGCAACGTATTCTTAAAAAATACTTTACAGTCACCAAACATTTGTTTGCATTGTGACCAATAATGCAAACAAAATCCAGCAAAAGTCACACTACAAATTTTCCTGGCAGCCCCAAAACCATGACACAGTGACACAGCAACAGAGATCCCTGACACAGCAAGATTAATGGAGATCCATCGCTCAGCAATAGAGATCAACACATGTCCATTACACAGCAACAGAGATCCCTGACTCAGCAACACCCATTTTAGTCAGACAAATAAACAATGCAAGTATGTAGTTCATTTGTGTGGCACCATCATTTTCCTGAATTTCTCTTTTCTAATACCTTGTTCATGTCCTTCTGTCTAGGTTTCACCTAGGTCTCCTCTCTTGGGATCCTCACCTCCCTCTGGTGAAATGAAATAAAAACCACACTCGCGCTACGGCCAACAACCCACTGCAACGTCTGCATTTTACTGTCACATTTCCACTGTGTCGTTTAGAAAACAAACATTCTCCCTGTGTATGTGTGTGTACGTGTGTGTGTTTGCTCTCACCCTCCATAATCTAAGCACAAGGTCACAAAGTGTGGACTGTTTTCTGTCTGTGTGGTTCAGACAGTTTTTAAGCTGCAAACGCACAGCGATCAGTTTATACACAGTTCATTACACACGTGTTTATTTCATAACAATCTCATAACAGTTGCTTCATCATTTTTAATCTGTGTATGGTCATTTTGTGTGTGAGTCCTTCACAGTCATTTGGAATAACAAAAGCCACGCCCCTTACTGGATAAGTGTCCTTGCATTAGCAAAGTCATTGGTGCTACAAAACTGTAACACCAACATCAATATTTATACATGAGATTTATTTACACAAGAGTATTTTTGATATTTTTTTTAAGTCAAACTCCAAGGATTATGATTTTTTGTTTTATTAACGACACGTCTTTTAAACAATTTTCCCAAAGAATGTTATTTCTCTTTTATTTTCCGTGCCACTGTATATGATGCTAATGTCAGCGTATCGCATTCACATAAAATCATTTTTCACATTTTTTTCAGGGTGAGTTTGTACGATATTATTTGCTTTCAATTCAGCGATCAAGACGGGTGAGCTTCTCCGCCATCACATTCACTCTGAAAAACTGAGAGAAATCTCATAAAAATGATTTTAGGTGAATGCAATACTCTCTCATAGATGCTAACATCAATGTGGAGAAAGACACGGGTTAGCTGTTGTTCTCTGAAGTCTGCGGTACTTTTGCTCTTTGTACTTTTTATTTTATAAAATATTTTTGTTTTGGATGATTTTTAGGGAAAGATGGGAACGTGTCTGTGTTTGTAATATTAACAGATTTAATGACAAGACTGTTGAGTAGCGGCTGAAAGGCGCTGCGGCTGCCGCCACCTTCGCTGTGGTCGTGCTGGTGTGATGAGGATGACGATCGTGATGATGTCAGGAAACCTGGAAGTGGCAGATTGGGGGTGATGATAAGGACGTGCTGTGTCGTGTAAGATATGTATTTCAAAATAATATATGTCAGTATAAACTGATAGTTTTAACGTCTAAAATCTAAATTCCTTGAGTGCATAGGCTATTGATGTCAACATTTCTATTACTTTTCCCACATTTCTTAATCACTTTTAAGCAACTGATTGAATTTTTATACAATTTTCAATTAGTTTTCTTAATTTAAGTATCTAACTTTTTTATACAGTTGTTGTTGTTTTTAAGCTCACACCTACTTAATGTAATCGCACAGCTCTTTAGTTTATGTTTTATGGAGGTTTATCTGAAATTTAAGTTTTTCTTCTCAGCTAATTTGTTTGTTATGGGGAGAAAATAGATAAATAAATGTGGACCACACTGTTTCTGTTGCATTTGTTAAGTGCTGCTTTTTGTTTGAATGTAAACTGCCATCAAAAAACAGGAGAATATCCTCTAGAGGGCGCCTCAACACCAGCAGTTGATGAAGTCCTTATCTTGTGCTGAGATTTGCTGACTATTGACATCCACTACAATCCTTTCTGGGTCCAGAACCACCAACACAATGAAACTCTGTTTTTATCGTCAGTGTCTTCGTTGTTAAAGTTGTTTTCCAACATAGAGAAAACGGAATTTGTTGACAATCGGCCAAGAATATAAATGTATTTTAACACTAGAACTTTAAGACATTTTATTGGGTAATAACTTTAATAACTGTTGAAATAAATCCTATGCTAATGGTGATTGACAATTCCTGAATGTTTGTATTCTTTACTCTTGCAGTGTTGTTTTTGTTTGGGCAAAAAACTAAAAGCTGACAGTGCACTCATGGTTCTACATCCACTGGTTTGAGATACAAGATTTACTAAACTATGTATCCATCCATCTTCACCCGCTTTATCCTTCACACGAGGGTCGTGTGGGGTGTTTGTGCCCTAACTAAACTATATTATATGTGATTATATTCTTTCACTTTATTTCATGGAGAGAAAAACGGGTTTTGTTTTTTTGCTGATTTATTTATATATTTTCACAATTCTTAGAAACTCCAGCTCCCTCAGAATTTTTAAAAATATATAAATAAATCCCACTGCACAACTTTCTCTTACAGATATAAATACAGTGAAACAGAAAATAAAAAATGTCACCAGAATGTTGTATTTTTATATGGCGATAACACTATATGCAGTGTATGCATGTATATACATAAATTAAATTAAATTTAATGAACTTTATTTATATAGCACCTTTCATATAAAAATGTAGCACAAAGTGTTTTACATTAAAAGAAAAGAAAATGAAACAAACACCTTAAACATCCCCACTCCCCGCACTCTCATGTAACACACACACACACACACACACACACACGCTACACCGACACATAAGCAACCCCCCCCCCCCCATAATAAAATGGAGTATGGCTGAGCACTGATAGACCAAGTGAGGAAACACCAACCTATGGGAGCCATCCCCACCGAGAGTCGTCCAAGGCCATGACTACAGGGGCCGCCGCCGCAGAGACCCCCCCCCCCCCCACCCAGACAGCCTGGGGCCCATACCACAGCCATAAGTTCCCTGGGCTGGGACTCCCTAACTATCCAGGTCCGGACAGCTCCCAGGACGGGGCCCCGCAGGCAGGCCAGACAGAACTGTGAGTGGAGGGCCCCCGTGTGGAGAACAATGGAGCTGGAAACTAAGAGACAATAGATAAAATAAGTACTAAAAGAAATGAAAAAAACTCCTAAAACAACATAAATTAATGCAACATTAAAAATAAATACATGAATGAATAAATAAATAAATGAATGAATAGTGAATGAATAATAAAACCTTTAAGAGAAAATTAAAAGACAAAGAAAAGAAAAATATATTGTATGTACAGTATATGTATGTATACAAATACACAACAAGCAGGATTTAAAGTGACTAAGTATCATTTTGAAAGATCTCAGTGAAACTGAGTCACTGCTCAAGCTGCTTGTGTTTGGGAGGAGCCCATAGATAACACACATTCACATATACACACATTCACATATACACACATTCATGCATTCATGCGTATGTAAGGGGGTGCTTTCATAACATGGCCTCTGTATCTTATGATGTTACACCCAACACTGACTCTATATCATTAATTCCTCTCATTACAGATTAAATTTTAATTCAGCCAAACCCTGAGTTCACTGTGTTGACCGTTTACTGTCTTTGTGTTTATTTAGTTTAGTTTGAATGAATGAATATGTTTATTTTTCAGTTACAGTCATAGAAAAGGTAAAACATAAAGCGAGATCATTGGACAAAAATGTGCCAATAACTGGAAAACGAATGGGCCGAAGCATGTGGCTTATTATTTTTGCCTATATCGTGTACAATACGTGTAAAAACACCCAGAAAATCAAACATGTAGAGAAAAATACATACAATATTGAATGATATTAAAATGATAGCACTGGACATTCAATTTGCATTGTAAGCAGTAATCTGCTTAACACTGTTAAAGTTGGGGTCGCATGGATTCCACTCAATATCAGCAGATTGTGGAGAACAATGTCCAGGAATCAGTGACAAAGGTGAAGTTGTGTCGGGGCTGGATCTTTCAACAAGACAACGACCCTAAACACTGCTCAAAATCTACTAAGGCATTCATGCAGAGGAACAAATGCAACGTTCTGGAATGACCATCTCAGTCCCCAGACCTGAATATTATTGAACATTTGTGTGTGATTTAAAGCGGACTGTCCATTCTCATCAAACCTGACTGAACTGGAGATGTTTTGTAAAGAAGAATGGTCCAAAATACCTTCAGCCAGAATCCAGACTCTAAATGGAAGCTATAGGAAGTGTTTAGAGGCTGTTATTTCTGCAAAAGGAGGATGCACAACATGTTTCTTTTGTGGTGCCTAAATTTATGCACATGCCTTATTTTGTTTAAATAATTCCTGCACACTTTCTGTAAATCATATAAACTTTATTTCACATCTCAAATATCACTGTGTTTGTCTCCTATATGATATATTTAACTGAAATTTCTTATTCAAACAACCAATGATTTATAAAAGAAAATCATCATTTACAAGGGTGCCCAAAACTTTTGCATACCACTGTATATATATATATATAATATATATATATACATATAAATACACACATATATACTGTACATATATATATATATATATATATATATATATATATATATATATATATATATATATATATATATATACACAGGGTCATACAGCAGCATATTCTCACTCAACATATCAGATAAACTAGAAGAAGGAGAAGAAAGATTAGCTGCTGCTTGTTGTTGGATCCGCCCTCACAGCTGCAGTGTCCTGACTCAGATAAGGTTTTTTAGAAACACACCAGAGTTTGGCACCAAACACAAAATGGACCACTAAAAAAGTCATCATTCACATGAGAAAATGTCCAACTGATAAAGAAATATTACTTGGATTGAAAATCTGTTTGTATCACATGGTCCCTGCATGTCTGACTAAAGATTAGTGTATTTCACATTTGATATGATTACTGACGCTGGGGACACATTTGTCTCGCTGTGTGCAGCAGCACTTGAATAGTAAAAGACGGAATTGGGTGATATGTAGTCAGTGCTTTAAGTGGGAAAAAAATAAGTGCTGGTACTCCCCTTATACAACTGTTGCCAGGTAAATTAGGCGGTGGACGGTCGGTTCCAACAGATCATTAAGTGATATATTCAAATACTAGAACATGATGCTGATTTTTAAAAAGAAAATAGTTTTATTGAACTTTCAACTTTCCAGACATATTACGTTTGCTCACTTGCATGTGGCCCAAGGGAGGTCTTCATGTCCTCAAGTAGCATACGGGCTGATACACAAGGTAACTAACTGGCACCTACTATTCCCTGTGTGTCCACAGTAAATTGATTTTTTGATTGTTTGTTTCTATCATAACAAATCAGTAGATAATGACTGTCTATTATTTTAGACCTAAACATATAATTGATTGCAGTGTAACTTAAATGGGCAAAAACATAGATTTAGGAGGACCCACAACATTGATATTATGGATGAATAAGATCTTCATATACTTAGTATAATACGTTGTGATAGGCTAAGACCTGCGTATTGTGTTTTATTTTAAAAGGGGGCAGAAGTGTTTTACTTTGATTCTGTTTCGGACTTGCTGTCTGGTGCGATCTACTCTGTTGAGCTTGACCGGATTTAGCAAGGGCAGAAACTAGACTGCTACCTGTGCCTAGCTCAGATAGTTGGATCCCTAGTTTGCCAGTCGCAACCATTCACTCACACTCTCACACCTACGGTTAATTTAGAGTGACCAATTCACCTAATCACCATATCGCATGTTTTTGGACTGTGGGAGGAAGCTGGAGAACCTGGAGAAAACCCACGCACACACGCAGAGAACATGCAAACTCCTTGCAGAAAGGCCCTTGTTCCCGAAGTTGTTCCAAATGGGGCTCAAACCCAGGAACCCAGGTCTTCTTGCTGCAAAGGCAAGAGTGCTAACCACTACACCAACCGTGGGTCCCATTTTATAATCATCTTAGCTTTTTATTATTATTCCATCCATCCATTATCTACTGCTTTATCCTCCTCCTGTTCACCTGTCCTAATCATTCTTTCACGTCCTCATCATTCATTCACCTGTCCTCATCGTCAGGGTTAGGGTTAAAAATATCCCCCCCCCTCCCCCTTATCTCGAGCCAGCTGTATCTGGACCCGCCTCGTTCAGTCTAATCTTGGAGGTGGTCCCGGGCGTGTCCACCGCTCTGTCTCCAGCATAAAAGTGTCCCCTCACTTGCTTTGTGACTCATCAGCAATTTCTCAAAGCAAACCGACAACATGACCAGCCTTACTGCCAAAGACAAGGACAGAGTCAGGACCTTCTGGGCCAAAGCGTCTATTTATGGAGATGAAATTGGCAAAGAAGCTCTGTGCAGGTAAGGACTTATTTTTGTTCCAAAGATGCAAAGAAATCTGTTTTGTGCTGAATTTGCCAAGTTTATTTTCCACTCACGTTTGTGTCTTCTGTCTTTCGTCCACAGGATGGTCGCCGTGTACCCACAGACCAAGACTTACTTCTCCCACTGGAAGGACGTGAGTCCAAACTCTGCCCCCGTGAAGAAGCACGGAATCACCATCATGGCCGCGGTCGCCGATGCTGTGACCAAACTGGACGACCTGAAGGGAGGACTGAGCTCTCTGAGCGAGCTGCACGCCTTCACCCTGAGAGTGGACCCAGCCAACTTCAAGGTACGTGGACACAAAGATGGTTAAAGAGGAGTTACAGTTAAGAATGTAGGAAAATTACCCACATGTTATTTCACAGTAATAACATGGTGATAGTATGTTGGAGATGCTGAGAAACATTGATCAATATTTTCTGACATTTTCAGCTATTTTGAAAATTAATGATTCAGTCTTGGAGTTTTTATAGGAATAATAGTAATAGTCAAAACAGACTTAAAATAATAATTAAAGAAAGTAAATTTAAATAAAGAATAACTTCATTAAAGATTAATATATTGGTAAAATGATTTTCCAAACAACCTAATAATACATGCATGTGATAAAAAGGTGATTGAAAGTACTAAAGTAGTAGTAATAGTAGCAGTAGTACTACTAGTAGTAATAGTCTTCATAATTTAATAAATATAGCACCTTTATTAGAGTCAGAAAGTCTTCATTACTGTTAATACATTTTATAATACTTTTGTCAATTTTATAGTATAGTATTATGGTCTATAACAATAATAGTAATATAGTTGTGATAATAAACTGCTGTTATTTTAGTCTAATGATGTTATTTTTTCATGGATGTGACATTAATGTTTTGCACAGATTCTCTCCCACAACATCCTGGTGGTCATGGCCATCCTGTTCCCTGAGGAGTTCACTCCTGAGGTTCATGTGTCCATGGACAAGTTCCTGGCTGCTCTGTCTCTGGCTCTGGCTGAGAAATACCGTTAAACTGCAGCAGAAGAAGAAGGAGGAGAAGAAGAAGACTGCAGCAAGAGCTTCCATTCCATCTCTTTGCAATGAATAACATCAATCAATCAATAAATAAATGCAGAAACGTGAAAACAAAACAAAAACTGTTTGTTGTGTTTGTGTTGTGTGATGAAATAAGAAGTCAATTTGTTTTTAACTTATAAAGCACATTTAAATGTATAGAATAGGCAATAAGATACATAAGATACATATGAAACAACTGAAATACATTTAAAAAGACATTTAAATGTCCTCATCGTTGACCTGTGAGAAAATATGAATATGAATATGAATGATTAATTATTTTTAATAATTAATAATGTTATTCATTTTCTTAAAACCCTTGCACAGGGCACCATTAAGTTGAGGTTCACCCTTACAAGGGGTCACCATTATGTTAGAATCAACAATAGTGGCAATAATTTGATTGATAAAAATAAAAGTAATAAATATTAATTCATTCATTTTAATAATTAATTAACTTTAAATCGGGCACCAGGGAAAAGACAATCAATCTATGCCTTTCAAAATCAGTCTAAATAATCACTGTAATTGACTATATCAAAGATATCCCAATTGAACAGTAATGAAGGTATGAATCCGAGCACTGACTCTCTCAACCCCCGTTTGTCACAATATTTATGTACAAAAGACACAGACCGTTCCTTTAAGTGAACAAAAGTAACAATTTATTAAATCAAATAACTAGAATCAATCAAACAATTTGATTCACCAACATTAAATATCCAAGGCTAATTGAATGATCTAAGTCAATGAACATTAAAGCATAAATGATAAATTAGTCATTTGAATCAATAAATCTTACTTGCTAAAGCTAAAATCACACAAGCTATCTACAACATAAACACCAGTGGATGTGTGTGTGTGTGTGTGTGTGTGTGTGTGTGTGTGTGTGTGTGTGTGGGGGTGTGTGTGTGTGTGTGTAGGTGTGTGTGTGTGTGTGTGCGTGTGTGTGTGTGTGTGTGTGTGTGTGTGCGTGCGTGCGTGCGTGCGTGCGTGCGTGCGTGTGTGTGTGTGTGTGTGTGTTTGTGTGTGGAACAGGAGGAGATAAGATGAGAGAAGGGAGTGACGCGTTTGATGGTCACTCCCCTTTTGGGACCAAGATGGTGAGGCATGCACAGTAGCTGTGACTGTAAACGCACACCTCCACCAAAGATGGCGCCAAAAACACATTAACATCAGGCTGCAGATCTTAGACCGAACACGTGTGTTCGACTCAAGATGGTGCCTGTGAGACCCCTAATTAATGAATGAAAGAGAGAGAGAGTGAATGAGTGAGAGAGAGAGCAGGAGTACACGATTGATCTTGCGTGCAGACACAGAGTGTGGTTCGAGCCCAGCGTGTTCTGTGAATGAAACAGGATCGCGTGTAACGTGAGTTGATGGCAGTGTAAACCACACAGACTTAACACAGGCGAAGCCAGGCCAGTCTGTGAGTCGTAACGTTTATACAGCCATTATCTCACCACGTGATCTGCCTGCTCTCTCACAGCAGGGAAGAACCAGCGCTGCAGTGGTGTGCTCCACATTCAACAGTAAAACCACAATAACAAACACAAAACGTAAACAAAGAAACATGTGGCTATGAAGATAACACAAATGCTAGCGTGTGGGTGCGCAATCCAACACGTTCAACACAAAGAAAAGTTAACAAACACAGAAACATAATCTAACTCTGCCCAGAACAAGTTGCCTCTTACTGTAAGCGGATATCAAGTTGTGTGGTCCGTCCGTGGGTCCGGTCCAGTTCTTTGGAGCGGGGAATGTGGATGGGCCGTTATTTGGCTCGCAGCAGACAGCTGTTGATCCTTTTTGTCTCTGAGTGGAAGCAGTTCAGGTGTCAGGTATGGATGGATGTGTCGGCTGAGGTGCAATCCCCACGGGCAGAGGGATGGAAGCTGGCTGCTTCTTGAAAAAAGGCCATTGTTCGTGGAGCACGGGAGAGCCGCATGCCGGAGGCCATGGCCAGAGCCATGAGGCCCTGAGCCATAGCAGCAACAAGAGCAGGAAGCAAGAGCGAAGGAACAAGATAAGAGCAACAAGAGAGAGAACAATGTGTGTCTCTTGGTTTTAAATGGTTAACCGAGGGGAGACCATGTTTCCATTAACAACTCACCAATTCCTGCCATCATCACTCATCACAGCGTGCAAACTAGGTTTCACAATGTTCACTCAGTGAATTTTAATGACCTCAGACCTATGCCAAAACATCAACAATCCACCTGTACTGTCTGTAGCTCCCCTGAACTATCGGGAAACACTACATTACCCCTGAAGTGGCTGCACATTTTATTGAAATTTTGGGTGAGCACTCCCCAACCACCGTACCTGCATCCTGTGATTTTATCGTTGAACATTTTATCAATAGACTTAAATCAACACTCGTCCCCCACCAAGAGGGTACTGCCTATGCACACAGCCCCATGGAGAAATGAGGAAATCACAAAACTGGAAAGAAATTGCAGGATAGCGGAACTGAAATGGAGGAAAAGCAAATTGACAGTTCACCACCAAATATACCATGAGCAACTAAATAATTACAATACTGCTACCAGGAATGCAAGGAATAACTATTTTACAAACATAATCACTGATCACAAAAGTAATCCAAAAATACTTTTTAATACTATTGAAATTGTTGAGGTCAAGCCTAAGCTACCTCATCCCCAATTCGTTGGATCAATTTACAAGTTCAAGTGATGAGACTAAGGGCCAATTCCAATTCCTTTCTTAACCCTCAATCTTAACCCTCAAGCTCAACCCTTAATCTTAACTGGCCCTCAACACTTGTGACTTAGAAATGGGACACCCCTTAAATGCAGATACGTCTTCAGACTGTGGGGGGCAGAATAACGCGAAAGCTGCGTCCAGTCTGTCAAGATAGAAGAAGAAGAACAAATTTATGTCAGGATTTTTTATTAGGATCCGTTTGTCAGTCAAGTTATTAGGTTGTCAGTTAGTTATAAGATGATACTCATACAAATACCACAACCACGGACATATTCAGCTGACAGTTACCACACACCACGGCTTATTGAAAAGTAAACCAAAGCAAACAATCGCGTGTCCGCACCGGCCGACTATTGACAAAAGATCGTAAAACAAAAATAAATGTTACGCAACAATGACGTCAGTAATCCATAATATGGGCCTAAACTAAGATAATACAATGGTTTTCATCATTTTTATATCTTTTTATATCTTAACAAAGAAAATACTTAATTTGTATCGCACTCGTTTCGCTGCTATCGGCGCCATCTTTGTTGTGTGAAAACATGCAATGCATTCTGGGTAGCCCTTGCTCCCAAGGGTGGTCTCGGAAAATCTCAATATTGAGGGCGATACAGCCCTTAAACTTGCCCCTCAACTTAATTTTTCTGAGAATCGGGACAGCACTTGCACTAGAGGGAGCGCACATTTTTGAGATTGAGGCTTAAGATTGAGGGTTAAGCAAGGAATTGGAATTCACCCTTAAACTATGAAGACCAGTTAAACAAAAAGCTTTATTCTATCTATCACAGGTAATGGTATTCAGTGCTGCCTGGTCTGCACTGATGTTGCTCCTGCAAGAGCTCAATCAGAACAGAACAATCAGACCTCCTTCTACTGTCATTCTAACAGTGGTAATCAATATTAATGAAGGCTAGACTGGAAGTATGCAACACATCAGGACAAGAAGGAAATGTGTCAGCATTAAAGAAACAACAATCATCATGTGAGTTTATCAGGCAAAGGTCCAGATGAGACTATGGCCGTGTGTACATGAGAGTTTTAATTCCAAATAAAAAGAAATGAATTCCACTTTAAAAATATATATCATGTAAACGTGGCCTATATATAATAATCTTTTAGTAAACCCTGATTGTAACAGATATCGTAACACTCCTTCAGCTAACATTGTAAATTGTTCTCTTCAGACGGGTACTTTCCCTGTGGCCTTTAAAACGGCAGTAGTGAGACCCCTTCTGAAGAAGAACAATTTGGATCCTAATTGTTGTTAATAACTACAGACCAGTGTCTGTTTAGCAAAGTTTTAGAAAAACACAAACTTACAGTCCTTGCATTGCTGGATCTGAGTGCTGCTTTTGATACAGTTGATCACCCGATTCTGTTAAACAGACTAAGACACCTGGTCGGCCTCTCTGGTACTGCCCTTCAATGCTTCAGTTCTTATCTCACAGATAAAAAATGTATTGTAAGTTTGGACACTAGCTCCACAAGCATCCATGAAATCAAGTGTGGTGTGTGGTGCTCAATTTTAGGCCCCATACTTTTTAATCAGTACGTGCTCCCATGAAGAATGTCATCAGGAGGCATGGTATCAATTTCCACAGCTATGCGGATGACACTCAGCTGTACATATCCATGTCTCCTGATGACACAGGGCCAATTGATGCTCTTTTTAATGGTATTTTAGACATCAAATCTTGGATGGCAGAAAACTTCCTACAGCTCATCCAGGACAAGACTGAGGTTCTAATTATCGATCCTAAGGCTCAGAGAGAGAAACTTTTATCAAAACTGCAAACACTGTCCATAAATCCTTCCAATCACGTAAAGAACCTGGGCATCATCTTTGACTCTGAGCTCAATTTTATTCCACACATTAAACACATAACAAAAACAGGTTTGTATCATTTAAAGAACATAGCCAGAGTCCGCCCTTCTCATGCTTTTATCTCCAGTCGCATCAACTACTGTAACGCCCTGCTTTCTGGTCTTCCAAGAATAACTAACTTTTACAAAATTCAGCGGCACGTGTGCTGACGAAGACCAGAAGGCGGGCACATATAACACCGGTTTTAAAATCACTGAATTGGCTCCCTTTGTGTTTTAGGATTGATTTTAAGATCCTTTTAATGGTTTTTAAATGTCTTAGGGGTCTTGGACCTTCTTATCTTTTAGAATTGCTTTTACCATATGAACCCTCACGGACCCTTAGATCCTCCAGCACTGGCCTTTTAATAATCCCCAAAGCTACACAAACTTAGGGTGAATTCCAATTCCTTGCTTAACCCTCACTCTTAACCCTCAATCTCAAAAATGTGCGCTCCCTCTAGTGCAAGTACTGTCCCGATTCTCAGAAAAATGAAGTTGAGGGTCAAGTTTAAGGGCTGTATCGCCCTCAATATTGAGATTTTCCGAGACCACCCTTGGGAGCAAGGGCTACCCAGAATGCATTGCGTGTTTTCACATAACAAAGATGGCGTCGAAAGCAGCGAAGCGAGTGCGATACAAATTAAGTATTTTCTTTGTTAATAGAGATATAAAAATGATGAAAACCATTGTATTATATTAGTTTAGGCCCATATTATGGATTACTGACGTCATTGTTGCATAACATTTATTTTTATTTTACGATCTTTTGACAATAGCCGGTCGGTGCGGACAAGCGATCGTTTGCTATGGTTTACTTTTCAATAAGCCGTGGTGTGTGGTAACTGTCAGCTGAATATGTCCGTGGTTGTGGTATTTGTATGAGTATCATCTTATAACTAACTGACAACCTAATAACTTGACTGAAATAAAATAATAAATGAATAATCGTGGCGTAAATGTGTTCCTCTTCTTCTTTTTTGGAGTTGACAGACTGGACGCAGCTTTCGCGTTATTCTGCCCCCTACAGTCTGAAGACGTATCTGCATTTAAGGGGTGTCCCATTTCTAAGTGACAAAATATTCCCTCAACACTTGGTTTTGAGGACCAGTTAAGATTAAGGGTTGAGCTTGAGGGTTAAGATTGAGGGTTAAGATAGGAATTGGAATTGGCCCTTACAGTGAGGCATCTTTTCAGTACTATGGCCCCCATCTGTGGAATAGCAGAGAATGTTAATAATCTTAAAAGCAGGTTCAAGACCCACTTATTTAATCTGACTTTTAACTAATGTCTTATCTTCTTAGTCAGTTTTTATATTTTACGCCCCCTATATCTTGTATATATTTTTAATTTCCTTTAATTAGAGTTAATTTTATCTATTTTTTAATGGTATTTTATTTGCATTTTTTCTATTTTATTAGTAGTATTTTATTTTATTTCATTTATTTATTTTTATATACTTAGTCTATGAAGTTGTTGATGATTTTCTTCCATATATCCATTAGTTTTAGGCTTTTTAGGTTAGTTGTTTCCTCGGTGGGAGCCGTCTGCGCTGGGGGCTGCGATTGCTGCTGGCTGGGATGTCTCAACTCATGGGAAACATCTTTCATGATTTTCCTTTGTAAATGATTGACTGTTTGGATAAGAAATTTCAGTTAAATATATCATATAGGAGAAGTGAAATAAAGTTTATATGATTTACACTGTGTTTGTCTCCTATATGACATATTTAACTGAAATGATGGAATAATGGAAAATCATGAAAATTAACAGGGGTGCACAAACTTTTGCATACCACCGTATGTATGTGGGTGTGTGTTTATGGGCCTGCATTTGTGTGTGTGTCCTCATCATTGTTCACCTGTCTTCATCATTCACCTGTCCTCATCATCGTTCACCTGTCCTCATGTCCTCATCCTTTACCTGTCCTCATCATCATTCACCTGTCCTCATCTGCTCATCATCATGCACCTGTCCTCATCATGCACCTGTCCTCATCATTCACCTGTCCTCATCATTCGTCTGTCCTCATCATTCACCTGTCTTCATCATCATTCACCTGTCCTCATGTGCTCATCATCATGCACCTGTCTTCATCATTCACCTGTCCTCATCATTCGTCTGTCCTCATCATTCACCTGTCCTCATCATCATTCCCCTGTCCTTATCATCGTTCACCTGTCTTCATCATCATTCACCTGTCCGCATCATCTTTCACCTGTCCTCACAATTCACGAGTCCTTACATGTCCTCATCATCAGTAACCTGTCCTCATCATCATTCACCTGTCCTCATCATTGTTCACCTGTCCTCACATTCACCTGTCGTCACATTCACTTGTCGTGACATGTCCTCATCATCATTCACCTGTCTTCATCATCATTCACCTGTCCTCATGTGCTCATCTTCATGCACCTGTCCTCATCATTCACCTGTCCTCATCATTCGTCTGTCCTCATCATTCACCTGTCCTCATCATCATTCCCCTGTCCTTATCATCGTTCACCTGTCTTCATCATTCACCTGTCCACATCATCTTTCACCTGTCCTCACCATTCACGTGTCCTTACATGTCCTCATCATCATTAACCTGTCCTCATCATCATTCACCTGTCCTCATCATTGTTCACCTGTCCTCACATTCACCTGTCGTCAAATTCACTTGTCGTAACATGTCCTCATCATCATTCATCTGTCCTCATCATCGTTCACCTGGCCTCACATTCACTTGTCCTCATGCCCTCATCATCATTCACCTGTCTTTATCAGCGTTCACCTGTCCTCATCATCATTCAACTGTCCTCATCATCATTCACCTGTCCTCCTCATCGTTTACATGTCCTCATCATCGTTCACCTGTCCTCATCATCATTCTCCTATCCTCATCATTCATCTGCCCTCATCATTCACCTGTTCTCATCATTCACCTGTCCTCATGTCCATCAAAATTTTCAGTGCAAGGATTATTTGATTTTTCTTCAATCAAGCCAACATTTTTTTAAATTCAGTAACAGGTGTGATTTAAACGTAATGAATTACAGTACTTAAGTAAAAGTAAAATTATGTTGTTTTTTTTATTTTAAAAATAAATTGCTTTAAAAAGTAAAAGTACAAAATAAAACTACTCAGTTACAGTAACGCAAGTAAATGTAATTCATTACTTTTTCCAAATAAATAACAACTGAGGGGATTTAGAATCAAGTCAGATTTGAAAATCTAGTATGAAGAGTAGAGGAGAGAGTCAGGGTCTTTATATTTAAAAAAAAAAAAATGTTTTATCTTGTGACAGCTGTATCTGGACCCGCCTCACTCAGTCTAATCTTGGAGGTGGTCCCGGGCGTGTCCACCGCTCTGTCTCCAGCATAAAAGTGTCCCCTCACTCGCTTTGTGACTCATCAGCAATTTGTCAAAGCAAACCGACAACATGACCAGCCTTACTGCCAAAGACAAGGACAGAGTCAGGGCCTTCTGGGCCAAAGCGTCTGTTTATGGAGAGGAAATCGGCAAAGATTATTGATTCAGTCTTGGAGTTTTTATAGGAACAATAATAATAATGATAAAAAAGAGAAAAATAAAAATCCAGGTCCTGAGCTGAGTCAAAACAGACTTCAAATAGAAAAGACACCAATTGATTTGAAAATAAAATAAATTTTAATCATTATTTTCCAAACAAACTCACGTAAAATATAAATATGTGGTAGAAACATGTCAGGGCTCACATGTGAAACTAAAACCACAGCCAGAAACTATTTGTATTTGAAAAACGTTATTAAATGTAAAAAAATAATAACAATAAATGAATAAATATTAAATTGAAACAATAAATACAAACAAATAAATGAATAAATAACATTATAAAAAATGTGGAACTTGAATCTAAATATTAAAACAGTGAGAATAACACTATAAAATACAATATATACACAATACTCATGGGCCTGAAATGAAATGTAGGTATTAACACGAGAATATGGGGGGGATTAATATATTGTTAAAATGATTTTATATATAACATTATAAATAATACATGTGTGTGATAAGACAGGTGATTTAAAGTACTAAAGTAGTGGTAATAGTATCAGTAGTACTACTACAAGTAGTAATAGTCTTCATAATTTAATAAATATAGCACCTTTAATAAATCGGATTCAGAAAGTCTTCATTGCTGTTATTAATTTTGTATTACTTTTGTCACTTTTATAGTATAGTATAGTATTATGGTCTATTATAATAATAAAAATAATAGTAATAATAATAATATAGTTGTGATAATAAACTGCTGTTATTTTAGTCTAATGATGTTATTTTTTCATGGATGTGACATTAATGTTTTGCACAGATTCTCTCCCACAACATCCTGGTGGTCATGGCCATCCTGTTCCCTGAGGAGTTCACTCCTGAGGTTCATGTGTCCATGGACAAGTTCCTGGCTGCTCTGTCTCTGGCTCTGGCTGAGAAATACCGTTAAACTGCAGCAGAAGAAACGTGAAAACAAAACAAAAACTGTTTGTTGTTTGTGTTGTGTGATGAAATAAGAAGTCAATTTGTTTTTAACTTATGAAACACATTTGAATGTATAGAATAGGCAATAAAATACATATGAAACAACTGAAATACATTTAAAAAGACATTTGAAAAATGTGGATAAAAGTAACAACTGAACAAACAACCCTAATAAATACAGATAATAATTCACCTGTCCTCATCATTGACCTGTCCTCATCATTGACCTTTCCTCATCATTGTTCACCTGTCCTCATTATTCACTTGTCCTCACCATCGTTCACCTGTCCTCACCATATACCTGTCATCATCAATCACCTGTCCTCATCATCATTCTCTAGTCCTCATTATTGGTTCAACTGTCCTCATTATTTTCGTTCACCTGTCTTCATGTCCTGACCATCATTCACCTGTCCTCATCATTGACCTTTCCTCATCATTGTTCACCTGTCCTCATTATTCACTTGTCCTCACCATCGTTAACCTGTCCTCACCATTTACCTGTCCTCATCAATCACCTGTCCTCATCATCATTCTCTAGTCCTCATTATTGGTTCAACTGTCCTCATTATTTTCGTTCACCTGTCTTCATGTCCTGACCATCATTCACCTTTCCTCATCATTAATTCACCTATCCTCATCATCGTTCACCTGTCCTCATCATTCACGTGTCATCACCATTCACGTGTCCTAACCTGTCCTCATCATCATTCACTTGTCCTCATCATTGTTCAGCTGTCCTCGTAATTCTACTGTGCTCAACATCATTCACCTGTCCTCAACATTCACCTATCATCATTCACTAGTCCTCATCATCGGTTCAACTGTCCTCATCATCTTCGTTCACCTGTCTTCATGTCCTGACCATCATTCACCTGTCCTCATCATTAATTCACATGTCCTCATCATCCACCTGTCCTCATCACTCACCTACCCACCTTATTCACCTATCCTCATCATCATTCACCTGTCCTCATCATCGTTCACCTGTCCTCATCATCGTTCACCTGTCCTCATCATTCATGTGTCCTCACCATTCACGTGTCCTAACCTGTCCTCATCATCATTCACCTGTCCTCATAATTGTTCAACTGTCCTCATCATTGTTCACCTGTGCTCAACATCATTCACCTGTCATTATCATCGTTCATCTGTCCTCATCATTGCCCTGTCCTCATTATCATTCACCTGTCATCATCATTCACCTGTCCTCATCATTCACTAGTCCTCATCATCGGTTCAACTGTCCTCATCGTTCACCTGTCCTAACCTGTCATCATCATTCACCTGTCCTGATCTTCGTTCACCTGTCTTCATGTCCTGACCATCATTCACCTGTCCTCATCATCATTCACCTGTCCTCACCATTCACCTGTCCTCACCATTCACCTGTCCTCTTCATTAATTTGTATGTCCTCATCATCCACCTGTCCTCATTACTCACCTACCCACCTCATTCACCTGTCCTCATCATCCTGTCCTCGTCATTCATCAGTCTTCATCATTCATTCACATGTCCTTATCACTCACCACTTCATTTACCTGTCCTCATCACTCACCAGCCCTCATCATTTACCTGCCCCCATCATTCATTCATTCACATGTCCTCATCATTCACCTGTCCTCGTCATTCACCTGTCCTCAGCATCACTCATGTGTCCTCGTCATTCACCTCTCTCTAGGTCTTCCTCAGACGAGCCCTCCATCGTTGCCTCCAGTCATCCCTATTCTCCATACATTTGGCTAGTTCCTTTGTATTCTGAGCTCATGCATCCTTCTTGAGTATGTCCACGTATGTTATTGTGGGACGTCCTCTTGACCGATGCCCGTGCGTTGGTTCCCACAGCAGCAATTGCTGGCTGGCAACTCCTGGTGCCTTTGGAAATGTCCTGCGAGTCTCATTCTCCTTGCAGCAATCTTCTCCCTCACCCTTGGTATTCCTTCGTACAGGCTCCTGTTTGTTACATGCGCACACTTGTTGATGTTAAGCTAGCACGCAACATTCTGGTGTAGCACCCATCCAGGGACTTCTCCAGCGTTGGCCTCAGGGTACAGCATTCGCTGCCATAGAGGAGAACGGACTCAACTGTCGCGTAGAAGGAGCTGAGTTTGATTTGACGGGGGAGATTGGAGTACCAAACACTGGACATGCCATTCAGGGCCCTTCATGCAAGTGCCTTCCTCACTTTCAGATCTTGCTCAGTTGAGTTGACCCATGAGCCCAGGTACTTGAAGTCCTCGACTTCTTTCAGCACAGTGCCTCCTGCTGTAGTTAGAGGTTGGTGTTCTGGTGGAACATTGTAGGAGATGACCTCGGTTTTCTTGGCGTTTAGCCTGAGGCCAACCTTGGCGCACTCCAGCTCTACCCTGTTCAGTAGATCTTGTGCTTGTTCCACGTTGTCGGAGAGCAGACTGATGTCATCCGCATAGTCGAGGTCTGTTAGGACCACTGCAGGATGTCGTCTCGACCTCCTTGGTGTTAGCGTAAAGCCAAGTTCCTGCTCTCGCCCGCTGATTGCCTTCCTGAGCGCATAATCAAGGACCATGGTGAAGAGGAAGGGGGCCAGCGTGTCTCCTTGCATAACCCCAGCCAGGATGTCAAATTCCTCATCATTCACCTGTCCTCATCAACACTCACTTGTCCTCGTCATCCTTCACCTGTCCTCAGTATCATTCACATGTCCTCATCATTCATTCACATGTCCTCATCACTCACCTGTCCTCATCATACACCTGTTCTCATCAGTCACCTGCCCTCTTATCATTCATTCACCTGTCCTCATCATTCACCTGTCCTCATCATTCATTCACCTGTCCTCATCATTCACCTGTCCTCATCATTCATTCACCTGTCCTCAGCATCATTCAGCTGTCTCCATCATCGTTCCCCTGACTTCATGTCCTCATCATCAGGAACGGAGAGAGTCAGGGTTAGGGTTAAAAATATCCCCCCCCCTCCCCCTTATCTCAAGCCAGCTGTATCTGGACCCGCCTCGTTCAGTCTAATCTTGGAGGTGGTCCCGGGCGTGTCCACCGCTCTGTCTCCAGCATAAAAGTGTCCCCTCGCTCGCTTTGTGACTCATCAGCAATTTGTCAAAGCAAACCGACAACATGACCAGCCTTACTGCCAAAGACAAGGACAGAGTCAGGGCCTTCTGGGCCAAAGCGTCTGTTTATGGAGAGGACATCGGCAAAGATGCTCTGTGCAGGTAAGGACTTATTTTTGTTCCAAAGATGCAAAGAAATTTGTTTTGTGCTGAATTTGCCAAGTTTATTTTCCACTCACGTTTGTGTCTTCTGTCTTTCGTCCACAGGATGGTCGCCGTGTACCCACAGACCAAGACTTACTTCTCCCACTGGAAGGACGTGAGTCCAAACTCTGCCGCCGTGAAGAAGCACGGAATCACCATCATGGCCGCGGTCGGCGATGCTGTGACCAAACTGGACGACCTGAAGGTAGGACTGAGCTCTCTGAGCGAGCTGCACGCCTTCACCCTGAGAGTGGACCCAGCCAACTTCAAGGTACGTGGACACAGAGAGGATTAAAGAAGAGTTACAGTTAAGAATGTCATCACCCACATGTTATTTCACAGTAATAACATGGTGATAGTATGTTCGAGATGCTGAGAAACATTGATCAATATTTTCTGACATTTTCAGCTATTTTGAAAATTAATGATTCAGTCTTGGAGTTTTTATAGGATGAATAATAATAATGATTAAAAGGAGAAAACTAAAAATCCAGGTCCTGAGCTGAGTCAAAACAGACTTCAAATAGAAAACACACCAAATGATTTGAAAATAAAACATTTTTTAATCATTATTTTCCAAACAAACTCACGTAAAATATAAATATGTGGTAGAAACATGTCAGGGCTCACATGTGAAACTAACCACAGCCAGAAACTATTTGTATTTGAAAAATGTTATTAAATGTAAAAAAAAGAATAAATATTAAATGGAAACAATAAATACAAACAAATAAATGAATAAATAACATTATAAAAAATGTGGAACTTGAATCTAAATATTAAAACAGTGAGAATAACACTATAAAATACAATATATACACAATACTCATGGGCCTGAAATGAAATGAAGGTATTAACACGAGAATATGGGGGGGAGGGGGGGGGGGGGGGAATTGGGGAAATAATTCATAAAATTAAATTTAAATACAGAATAACCTCATTAAAGATTAATATATTGCTAAAATGATTTTATATATAACATTATAAATAATACATGTATGTGATAAGACAGGTGATTTAAAGTACTAAAGTAGTGGTAATAGTAGCAGTAGTACTACTACAAGTAGTAATAGTCTTCATAATTTAATAAATATAGCACCTTTAATAAATCAGATTCAGAAAGTCTTCATTACTGTTATTAATTTTGTATTACTTTTGTCACTTTTATAGTATAGTATAGTATTATGGTCTATTATAATAATAATAATAATAGTAATAATAATAATATAGTTGTGATAATAAACTGCTGTTATTTTAGTCTAATGATGTTATTTTTTCATGGATGTGACATTAATGTTTTGCACAGATTCTCTCCCACAACATCCTGGTGGTCATGGCCATCCTGTTCCCTGAGGAGTTCACTCCTGAGGTTCATGTGTCCATGGACAAGTTCCTGGCTGCTCTGTCTCTGGCTCTGGCTGAGAAATACCGTTAAACTGCAGCAGAAGAAGAAGGAGGAGAAGAAGACTGCAGCAAGAGCTTCCATTCCATCTCTTTGCAATGAATAACATCAATCAATCAATAAATAAATGCAGAAACATGAAAACAAAACAAAAACTGTTTGTTGTGTTTGTGTTGTGTGATGAAATAAGAAGTCAATTTGTTTTTAACTTATGAAACACATTTGAAGGTATATAATCTAAAACAACTGAAATATATTTAAAAAGACAACAAAACAAACCACAATAAAAAGAAATTGAAACAACATCTACTACTTAAACAGTGTGAGAGGCCAATGAAAAGTTTTGTTTGTTTTCTTGCTCATTTTAACAGGGCAAGAAAATGTCATGGGACTAAGTAATTTTGCCCAAACTTTCGATATCTGGCAGTTATGTCCAATTTACTGCATTTTAAAATAGTGTATGTACAACAAAATTATGATTATGATGAATTATTTACTTTGAAAGTGTAGTTGACCAGGTTTTGCATGTTAAATTTGAAATGTCAACAGCTTAAAACATAATGTATTTTAAATCACTTTTTCTTGAGCCTTTGTCTCCATTTCCAAAAACAGGCCCTTGTGTGTGCATGTGTGCGTCCTGTGTGTGTGTGTCTGTGTGTGTGCGCGTGTGTGTGTGTGTGTGTGTGTGCGCGTGCGTGTGTGTGTGTTGATGAAAAAACAAAAGCACTACAACAACCATCTGGAGACAGAGACAAGACGGTCGCCATTCTACTTATTGTCTTTTCTGAGAAGGAAGTCTATTTTTAATGGCCACACACACGCACACACACAAGGCAGTACACACACATACACACTTATACACACACACATGCCCACAGATATATATGTATATATACTTATATATATATGTGTGTTTAGCATTTCATTCTCTCAGAGACAGAAAAACAAGGATGTGAGGAAATAAATAAACAATGCATCTCCTGCAAAATTCAGTGACGTGGGTGTAAGTTCTTAAATCACCAGCAGGTGGCGCTTTAGTCAAGAATATATCTGAATTAGTACAATACAATAAATATATTCTTAACTTATCTTAAAACCAAGGTCACAGATGATCTACACACCACTTTGTAAGATGTTCCGTGTATTTATTGTTACAGCATGTGTTTCAGTGTTATAATCTGTTATAATCACCAATCTGATGCAGATTACCTGGATGACTGCACAAACAACATCATGTTTACAATTGAATAGCATTAAAACATTGTTAAAGGACTAAGAGAAATTAAAAAGTATATATACTTTGAATGGCTCCATTTAGGGCAGACATTCAAAGTGTGTATATAAACCCTTATGTTTGCAATTTAAGATAAGCACAATGAGAAATATGAAAAAAATGACTTTTTATGGGTTGACTTAAATAAATAAGAAAAAACTTTGATGGAGCCTTTATTTAACCTTTTGGTTTAAAAATTTCAAAGCATTAAAAAAATTAAGGACTAATGGAAATAAGAGAAAATACTTTTATGGCTTTAACTTGCATGAATTAAGTGAAGAGTCAAAGGCTATTTTAAAAGTTGCTATGTTCATATTTTAAGGAATGGGAAAATTAATTTTATTAATGGCAACACTTAAGAAATAAGTCAAATGCTGCATAAAAAAACATAATGTAAACAACAAAACAACCCACTTCATTTTAATGGCTCCACTTAGATATATAAGATAAATAGTAAGGTATAAGGAAACCCAATCAGAGATGGCAGACTTCACCCCATTCACGCGGAAACACAAACAAACAGACAGACAGACAGACAGACAGACACACAGAGCCACTAACACTAACACTTCACTCCCTCCTTAGAGTGAAGTGATAAGGACAACCCCAAATTGAGAGCACTGGAAAAATTAATCGAAGGACTATTTAAATGTTTAAATAATAATAATAATACTAATAATAATAATGAAATAGAAAAATTAGCTTAAATATTCTGTTAAAACTAAAAACACAAAACCAAAAAAAGAGAAACTATAATTCTGAATAAAAACAAGTGGACACCAGCTCAATTTATTATGTTTAATTGTGGGGGTTTTTTTCTTTCTTTTTTTTTTTTAATTGACCAAGCACCAACGTGGGTGTCATGTGTCACCAGCAGGGGGCAGTCGCCGCTGCTGCAGTTTAGCGGTATCTCTCAGAGAGAGCCAAGGCCACCAACGCCAGGAACTTGTCAAAGGCGACGTGCATCTCAGGAGTGAAGTCTGCAGGGTAGTTCATGGCCAGGACCAGGATCAGACTGTGGGCCAGCAACTGCACGAGAACAACAACACGCGGGTTTGTTTTGTTAACTGTAATGTATTAGATCTCTTTATTCGTTCGTAAACTAAATAAATAATAAAATAATATACAATACAATAACAAGGACATTAGTGTGAGAAAAGTAATAAATAAATGATAATAATAATAATAATAATAACAATAATAATAACAAGGATAATAATATCTGACATCTGAGAAAATGTAAACCATTAACTTTTAATATAATGAATGTGTTCAGTTAAATTGTTACAAATGAACAAATGCCATTTGAACAATAAGTAGAAGAAACAGCGAGTAAATAAAGAAAAATGACAAAACTAACACATAAAAGACAAGAAAATGTATTATTTACAATTACAATTAAATAAAAAAAAAAGTATCCTTTACTCTGTAATTTGAGGACTGTATAATTATTAGAATTATCATTATCATTAGTATTATTATTATTGTTATTATTATTATTATCATTATTATTATTATTGTTATTATTATTGTTATTATCTTACCTTGAAGTTGCCGGGATCCACGCGCAGCTTGGTCGCGTGTAGCTCGCTCAGGTCGTTGAGGGCCCTGTTGAGATTGTTGATGTTTTTCACGGCTTTGCTCACGGCCCTCAGGATTTTTTCGCCGTGTGCCCTCACCTGCGGGTTCTGGACAGACAGGATGCCCCAGCCAGAGAAGTAGGTCTTGGTCTGCGGGAAGACGACCAACATCCTGCGCGAGAGAGAGAGAGAGACGGAGTCAGTAGAGAGAAGACAGCATCACACTATCACCACGCGTCGCCATGACAACTCACCTGCCCAGAGATTCGGCACCAATTTCGGCGATTTTTCCCTCAACTTTTCCCCAAAGTTTCGCCACATTAGCCTTGTCCGTGTCGGTGAGACTCATGACTGCTACTGCCTTCGTGTCCTGTTTCTGAACTGAAAAGTATCTAAAGACTCCGTTAAAGACGTTTCAAAAGTTTTCGGTCACGGCGTCTTTATATGGAAACCGAACTGAACCACGCCCGAGTATCAAATCCAACACCACACCCGCGATAAACAAACTGCTAGAACTTTCCGCTGCCAGGCTGTGAGATAAATTTAATGACCGCTCCCCAAATATCAAGCGCGTGCCACGCAAGTGTCTGCCAACACAGGGCCGACCCAAAACTTTATGGGGCCCTAAGCTGAATTTCATCTGATCAACTGATGCCGTATATTTCTTTTTACTTAAATGAGCTTGAATGTGCGTTAATGATCTGCTTTACCGTGTCTTGTGAAATTTACAAAACTCATAAAAAGAAATTTAGACCATTTTCTCATAGACTTCAATTTTTTTTTTTTTAAATGTAGTTATTTTTGCAAATAAAATAAAGATTAAATTAAATTAAATTAAATTAAAAAATATACTGTATATTCCCCCCAATGTTATTGTTGTTGTCAATAATGCATCACTCATTGATTCCCATGTAACACTTTGCATTGATTATTTTTCTCACTAGTGTCACTTTCAGCCTTATAAAGGTCAGCAAAATCACAAACGTGTCTCTTTTGTTAATTTGAATTTCCGTATTCGAAGTGAAGCACTAAGTGTGGCGATACTGTACTTGGATTAAACAAGTAAACCGGTTTAATGTTTTTTAAAACTTAGAACAGATGTTCGAATAAAACCAGAACAAAACCAAATAACTTGCCCAATATATATATATACACATAAAGATATCTAGATTTCTTTCATATGTTAACATTTTATTTTTTTCTTCACATACTACTAAACAGCCACTTTCAGAGCCTTGGGTCAAAGTCTTGGTTTTGGAAGAAAAATCCATAACATATCTATAATGATGGATTTGAACCAAATATTTCACGTTAACGTTTCACAGGAACATAAGTATTGTTGAAAACAAATGTTATGTTGCACCATACTTTCCAGTCATTCCCATTAACAAAAGAGGCTGTAATGCACGTGGATGTGACAATGAAACATCCTTATACAGTCTTATACCTGGATTATAATGAATTATTACCCTGTATTATGGGTTAAACAATTGAAGTTGAAAATGTTATTGTTATTTAGTTCAAAAAAATATATCCAGATTTGTATTTAATCAAAATACATTTATTTTTAAAAGAAGAAACATTATTATATAGTTTTGTTCCCGGATTATAATTAATTGTATCACTGAATTATGAGGTAAAACAGTAATTAAAGTTTAAAATTATATATTTATTTAATGTTTTAAGAAACATTATACAGTTTTGTTCCTGGATTATAATTATAATTGTGATTATAATTATGTTACATAATTATATTATGATTATAATTAATTATTACACTGATTTCGGCTCTAAAACAGGAATTGAAGTTCACAATACAATTATTATTTAATACATTTTCAGTATAATTTCAGAGTGTACTTTTTTTTAAAACTTTCACTAGAGTCAAAATAAGCAGTTTTGATGTGAGGCTATATTTTGTATTGAAATTATTATGTTGGTGTTATTTTGTCACTGCAAATTTTATTGTGCAGTAAAATCTATCATTTTAAAAAACAATAATTAAAAAGGAGTTATTTTATAAGTATGAAAATTGTTTTTGTATTGTTTTTGCATTGTATTGTGTTTTTTTAAAGTATTTACACATTTAATACACATTTTCATTGAAGGACACATCAATTATGAAAGATAATATAGAGGAATAATAAAGGAAATATAATTGAAAACAAGAATTAACCTTAACAAAGTGTAGCTTATAACTCTCGTTTACAGGTTACCGCGTGTATTTATTTTGTTAAAACATCAGTTATGTCGTTATCTCGTATCAACATATTTTCCGTTTAATCATTCCTTCACCGTCCCATTGACGTCACTCGCGTGGATTGGCGCTGCCACCTTGTGCTGAGGGCGCGAGGGAGCGGGCGAAAGGGCGTCGCCGTCGGCTCGTTCAATAAAAACTCCAGAATAGCGCACAATGTTCAAGTAGAAAAACAGCCGTTTGCGTTGAGTGTTTCAGTCGAAAGTGATTTTAATTTTTCACGCAGTCATGGTCGAGTGGACAGACGCCGAGTGCTCCGCCATCACGTCCCTGTGGGCAAAAATCGATGTGAAAGACATCGGACCCAAGGCTTTGATCAGGTACACACACACACACACACACACACACACACACACACACATACACACACACACACATATGCATACGTTTGTTTAGAAAATATTTAAAAAAAATGTATTATTCATATTTATCATGAATACTTGCTGCTAACATTTGCTCATTGTAATGTCAAATGCTCTGTTTATTATTTATATTCCTTACACTTAAGTGTATTACTTCTTTTTAAATGGGTTAATGGATGAATATGCACCTATAAGGGAATATATTACGTGGTATTAAATCCGCTCCCTTTGTTTCTTCTCAGGGTTCTGATCGTTTACCCGTGGACTCAGAGATACTTCACGTCATTCGGAAACCTGTCCACCAACACTGCCATCTTCTCCAACGACAAGGTCGCCAAGCACGGCGTCACAGTGATGGCCGAGCTGGACAAAGCCGTGAAAAACCTGAACAACATCAAGAAGATATACAGCAAGCTGAGCACGTTCCACTCTGAGCAACTCCATGTGGATCCTGACAACTTCAGAGTACGTGACGCACCATCTGAGTAATATTACTTTTTCCTCCTTATTTATTGTTTTCCTTTATTCAATCCTCTATGTTTCTTCCCTCATTGCAGCTTCTTGCAGAGTGCATCACTGTGGAAGTGGGAATCAAGTTTGGCCCCATCTTCTTCACCGCTGATGTTCAGGAGGCCTGGCAGAAGTTCCTGTGTGTGGTGGTGTCTGCCCTGAGCAAACAGTACCACTAACCAGTGAAGCTCCACGCACGCGGGTCACCGACAGAAAAAAACAAAATAAAAACATGTCTATGAGCTTCACGAGAGTCCCATGCTCTTGCCTCGTGACTGTTGCCAACTCTTCAAATAAATATATGAATGAATTAATGAATACATTTAAAAAAATAAATAAATAAAAATAAATTCAATTTCAAAACATGTTTGACTCATTACATTTTTTTTGGTCGCAAATTATCAACGTTAAAGTACAACAATGTGTGCGAATATGTAAAACTATTAACCCTGGTTTCATGAAACATGGGTGAGGTAAATTAAAGGAGAACTTTAGGTTAAGGCAAGTTCTCTGAAACACGAGTAAGTATAAACAAAATACAATTCTAAAATGTTTATAACATTTTGCTTTATTCATTTCAGTTCTTTGAAACATTTATTTTATTTTATTTAATATTATGAGTAAACAGAAACAAATGCTGGGAAAAAAAGCTTTAGGTTGAGGAATTAACCCTGGGTCTATGAAACGAGTGACGGGAAAAAACAAATGTTGAATGAGAAATTTAAGTTAAGGAATAACCTAATGTTCTCTGAACCAGGATTGAGGTGAAATTAATGTTTCAGAGAACTTTAGGTTAAAAATAATAACCCCAGTTCTCTGAAACATAAACGAGGTGAAAGAGAACTTTAGGTTAAGTGATTAACCCCGGTACTCTGAAACATAAGTGAGGTAATATGAATGTTAAAGGAAAACTTTAGGTTATTTGGTTTTGTTCTGGTATTATTCAAACATCTGTTCTAAGTTTTAAAAACCATTAAACTGGTTTACTTGTTTAATCAGAATCGCCACACTTAGTGCTTCACACGTTTGTGATTTTGCTGATCTTTGTAAAACAGTAATTAAAGTTGAAAATGATTAATTATTTAATTAAAAAATATTTATATTTTAAGAAACATTATACAGTTTTGTACAGTCCTGGATTATAATTAATTATTACACTGATACTGGGTCTAAAACAGGAATTGAAGTTCACAATACAATTTTTATTTAATAAATTTTCAGTATAATTTTCAGACAGTGTACTTTTTTAAAAAACTTTCACTAGAGTCAAAATAAGCAGTTTTAAAGTGAGGCTATATTTGTATTGAAATTATTTTGTTGGTGTTATTTTGTCACTGCAAATTTTATTGTGCAGTAAAATCTATCATTTAAAAAACAATAATTAAAAAAACTAAGTATGAATTGTTTTGTATTGTTTTTGCATTGTATCTTATATAGAGGAATAATAAAGGAAATATTATTGAAAACAAGAATTAACCTAAACAAAGTATTTATTTTTTATCATTATTATTGTAGCTTATAACTGTTGTTTACAGGTTACCGCGTGTATTTATTTAATTAAAACATCAGTTATGTCGTTATCTCGTATAAACATATTTTCCGTTTAATCATTCCTTCAGGGCGTCGCCGTCGGCTCGTTCAATAAAAACTCCAGAATGGCGTCCATAATGTTCAGGTAGAAAAACAGCCGTTTGCGTTGAGTGTTTCAGTCGAAGGTGATTTTCATTTTTCACGCAGTCATGGTCGAGTGGACAGACGCAGAGTGCTCCGCCATCACGTCCCTGTGGGCAAGAATCGATGTGAAAGACATCGGACCCAAGGCTTTGATCAGGTACACTGTACACACACACACACACACACACACACACACACACATGCATACGTTTGTTTAGAAAATATTTTAAAAAAAAAAGTATTATTAGGTATTTATCATGAATACTTTATTATTATAAGTTGGAAATGACGATGTTCTCGAACGTCTTGTGTTGTCCATAAACCAAAATAATTCAGTTTTAATGATTTATTTGTTATGTGGAGCAAAGAAACAAAGAAAATATTCACATTTAAGAAGCTAAAACAATCAGAAATCTTGCTTTAATAATGAAAAAAGCTTCAAACCGATTATTAAAATAGTTGACGATTAATTTAGTAATGATTAATAATCGATTCATCGATTAATCATTTCAGCTCTAGTTTCTTGTCTTTATTAAATCCGCTCCCTTTGTTTCTTGTCAGGGTTCTGATCGCTTACCCGTGGACTCAGAGATACTTCAAGTCATCCGGAAACCTGTCCACCAACACTGCCATCTTCTCCAACGAGAAGGTCGCCGCGCTCGGCGTCACAGTGATGGCCGAGCTGGACAAAGCCGTGAAAAACCTGGACAACATCACAAATACATACAGCAAGCTGAGCACGTTCCACTCTGAGCAACTCCATGTGGATCCTGACAACTTCAGAGTATGTGACGCGAAATACAGGGGGTCTGGGGGGGGGGGGATTCGACCCCTGATTAACATTCAAGACCACCTGAAAGCCTCAAATGCTAAATTTGAGGGGGGTCAAAACATGTTACAGTGTAATTGGAAAGCATGTTTTTTTCCTAAAGATTTTTGTAATTTCAGTTTTACATATATGATCTACATACATAATACACTTTGCATGCTTTCTTATCCTTTATAACACGAAATGTCGATTATTTTCTTTCTAGTATTTTTTATGTTTTAATAATTGCTTTCCAAATGGTGGTGAAACAGTATTGCGCAACAAATGGGAGATGGGGACCCCCGGTTATTAATGGATATTTCGCACACTGGTGACGCACCATCTGAGTAATATTTCTTTTTCTCCTTATTTATTGTTTTCCTTTATTCAATCCTCTATGTTTCTTCCCTCATTGCAGCTTCTTGCAGAGTGCATCACTGTGGAAGTGGGAATCAAGTTTGGCCCCACCTTCTTCATCGCTGAAGTTCAGGGGGCCTGGCAGAAGTTCCTGTTTGCGGTGGTGGCTGCCCTGAGCAAACAGTACCACTAACCAGTGAAGCTCCAGACAGGAAAAAAAAACAACCAAAAAACATGTCTATGAGCTTCACGAGAGTCGCATGCTCTTGCCTCGTGACTGTTGCCAACTCTTCAAATAAATAAATGAATGATTCAAAATAAATAAATAAAAATAAAATACATTCCAAAACATGTTTGACTCATTACATCAGGGGTGTCAAACTCATTTTGGTCCGGGGGCCGCAGCTTAATCTGACCTCAAGGGGGCCGGACCAGTCAACTCATCGAAAAATGGGCGCTCAAAAGTGTCCGTGTGCCCATCTAACGTTCCGTTTAACGGCGTCATTCTTTTCCGGGCACGGAAATGAATAACGGCGAAGACACGCCAACAGTTCATATAACTATGTTTGACGGGACAACAATGCTGATAAAATAAGAGCAACGCACAGAGAACGTCAGACGAACTGAAACTGCTTAGCGCTGTTGTTAGCCACACCGGAGCTAAATGCCGGTAACGCAGCACATTGGTGTCATGACGCTCGAACGTCGCAGCCAATGAATGACGGACGTTAACAAACTACGTCATCACGCTCTTTGCGAGCAGTGCTGCGTTCAAGTCTGCTTAGGAAATCGCTTACTCTTCCACTCGGATAATGTTACAAGGATGCGTTCAAGTACGGATTCCTGGGACCTTTTAATTTTATGCAAATACTCGGTAGTACCGACCAACTGGCGGGCCAGATTCGGCCTACGGGCCGTATGTTTGACACACCTGCATTACATATTTTTTGGTCGCAAATTATAAAGGTTAAAGCACAACAATGAAAATCTAAAAGTAAAAAGTAAAACTATTAACCCTGGTTTCATGAAACGTGAATTAAAGGAGAACTTTAGGTCAAGGCAAGTTCTCTGAAGCATGAGTAAGTAGAAACAAAATAAAATTTGTTGAATGGTTTTCAGTTCTCTGAAACATGAGTGAGGTGAAATTAAACTTTTAAGTTAAAAAAAAATGCAGTTCTCTGAAACATGAGTAAGTAGAAACAAAATAAAATTCTAAAATGTTCATAACATTTCGGTTAATTCATTTCAGTTCTTTTATTTAGCCTTTATTTAACCAATCCCGTTGAGATTAAGATCCTCTTTTTCAAGAGTTTCCTGGTCAAGATACACTCGACAGTTACACATTTACACATTTAAAACAAAAACGAATTAGGTGAAAGAGAACTTTGGGTTAAGGGATTAAGTTCGGTTCTCTGAAACATGAGTGAGGGGAAATAAAAGTTAAAGGATAACTTTAAGTTAAGGAAATGACCCTGGTTCTCTGAAACATAAATCAAAAACAAAATAACATGAATGAGACGAAAAATTACTTTAGATTAAGCTTTAGGTTAAGGAATTATCCCTGGGTCTCTGAAACGAGTGACGGGAAAAAACAAATGTTGAATGAGAAATTTAAGTTAAGGAATAACCTAATGTTCTCTGAAGATTGAGGTGTAATTAATGTTGAAAGAGAACTTTAGGTAAAATAGATAAGTGATTAACTCCGGTTCTCTGAAACATAAGTGAGGTAATATGAATGTTAAAGGAGAACTTTAGGTCAAGGAATTATTCCCAATTCCCAGGTAAAGTAAAATAAATGTTAAACTGGAATTTTAGGTTAAGGAATTAACCCCAGATCTCTGAAACATTAGTAAAGTAAAATAAATGTTAAAGGGGAACTTTAGGTTAAGGTTCTCTGAAACATGAGTTTGAAACACATGCTGAAAACCAAATGACCGCCACGATGAATAAAGTTGAAGAGAATGGAATAAAATGCATCAGTTCTGCTCGTCATCATAGTAAACAGACACGTTTTCACAAATTCCAGGGATGTGCTTTAAAAACAAACTGTCTTCTCTAAAAACCAGGTCGTGTGAGGTCATGTGAGGTGAACATTTAGCCCCATTTGTTACATTAAGTTAGATAATTTATTTGGGTGGAGGGAGCCTGAATTAATGAGATAATGATGACACGTTATAATCTCAGTTTGGCAGCTTCTTCTCGTGGCAGCAAAGAGCAGAAAATTTGACATAAAAACACACTTTTTTACAGTCACATTACATGTGTTTTACCGTATTAACTTGATATTTTATACAAGTGTTTGTTCACTTTACCTGTACAGGTGGAAAAATAGCTGTTTGAAAACCTTGTGTTTAAACCATGTTTAAAATAAAGAAAAAAATAACTTTTCCTCCATCATCTTTATCAGCATGGTCATCATGATGATGTGGGCAGATTCTGCTGACTCAGCGTTGATGTTGTGACGCAGCAAACAGCAGCTGTGACTGTGTTTGTTTGTGTACCCCACTGATGCTGATGTCATGGTGAAGTTCACAGAGCAGGAGCGCAGCATTGTCAGAGCTGTGTGGGAGAAAGTTGACATTGATGAGATCGGACCCGAAGCATTGAAAAGGTATTATTTTATTGTAAATTTATTACAGCTGCTGTTTTTTTTTAAATTGTGCATAATAGTGTTCTGTTTTTTTTTTTTAACTGTGTATAATAATGTTATCATTCAGGGGCACTTCTAGATATTTTAAGGGCCCCAGGTGGTAGCGGTGGAGGTGGTGGTTGGGGGGGGGGGGGGGTACTTCCTGTACCAAAGTCCATAGAGGAAATCTGCATTTTTAGCTCATGGAGTTACAGGAGCAGCTGGTCTACTGCTGCCTTATTTAGCAAATTTATGTCACAGTAAATTCAAATTAAATATTACAAGTATATTTGAACTTTGTAATGGAGGCAGCAGTAGACCATCAGCATCTGTGTGTCATGACATAGAATCAGCGATTTTACTTCATCCTTACTGACCGTCAGAGGCGGTGCTTTAGCACTGAATGTCTCCATTTCGCGCATGCGCAGGTCGAGTGTTTATACCAACAAAGTCACCCTTGACCCCTGATGATACCGGCCAGTCTATATCTTCCGGTGACATCAGAGGATCTGTTCCTTTTCACCTTCTCGATTCGCAGTTAGACGCATGTCAGCGAATTCTAGCTGAACTAAAAGCGTTCATTGCCGCTTCGTCGCTGGTAGCCTTGTGACAATCTGTCGGAGCTGCGAGCTGCTCGCCCACAAAGGGCTGCGACGAGCGGAGACTGGAGGTTCTTCGCAGTTCGCTGTGGACACCCCGAAATAGAAGTTGGATCAGCCAAGGCTACAACTGGCTGAGTATACCAGGCGTCTTTCGCCTCCTTTGAGAGTATGTCTTCTCTGATAAATTAGGTCGGTGAAGGCTTTGTACTCGCTCTCTCTCCAAACATTTCTGTATTTAGTTACGGGACGCTAACGGTTAGCATTGCCTGCTCGACCTAGCGTCTGTACGTGTACCGCTTTTTATCTTTACTTTCCCACGTTATGAAGACAGCGTGTGCGCTCTCTCTCCTGACATTTGCGTCTCTAGTTACGGGCGTTAGTGGTCAGCTTTGCCTGCTTGACCTAGCGTCTGCGTAATCGATACACAGCTGGTTGTCCCCGCCTTTCCTTGTAGTTGTATGTTGGTGAAGTAAGTGTACTCGCTCCCTCTCCCGTCATCCGTACTTCTGCTGTATCTATGAGTAACCGTACAACGTGTACTGCCTCTCTTTTTTACTGTCATGTATCGGTGCAAGCAGCGTGTGCGCTCTCCGACATTTGTGTTTTAGTCACAGGCGCTCGTGTCAGCACTGCTTGCTTAACCTAGCGTCTGCTTAATCTGTACATTATACATATGTCGGTGAAGCCAGTGTACTCGCTCCCTCTCCTGGCATTTGTACTACTGTTATCTGTAAGTAACTGTACAGTGAGTACCGTTCGCTTTGGTTTCTCATGTGTTGGTGAAGACAGCGTGTGCGCTCTCTCTCCCGACATTTGTGTTCTTTAGTTAGGGCGCTGGCGGTCAGGATTGCTTCCTTGACCTAGCGTCTGCCTAATCGATACACCGCCGTTTTGTACCCACCTTCAGTTGTAGTTTTGTATGTCGGTGAAGGCAGTGCTCTCACTCCCGCTCCCAGGATGTGCTCTCCGTGGCGGTTTCAGCCACCAAGTTCACCAACTATGGGGCCAATGTGGTTCCCCAGGAAGCTGCCTCACACACCTCTGGGGCGAGCTCCCGCTCCTCAGCCAGCAGTGGCGGGGACAACTCCATGGGTGCCACCATTCGCATGGCCCCCAGCTCCCCCACTGCGCCGCAGAATCGCCACCAGTGGCTATCTCAGGTGAGAGTCCGGGGCTGATTATCGGTTTCTTTTTCCCAGCAGCAGCTCAGCTACTGGGCTGCTTTCAGCACGGGCCCTTAGGTGATTCCACCTTAACCCCATGGGTACAAATTTCAGTTCCAACGCCCCCAACACAGCGATTTTCCTCTCACATGTGGCCCAGCTCGCTCTCAGAGTGATTTTCACAATGAGCTACCTGGTTTCCTCACAGAGTAATGTGAAATATCAATCTGGATGCCGTTGCCATGAGGGCCTGTCCATCACCTCGGCGTGTGGATGACATCCTCCACCTCCTTCTCCTCTTCAGAAGGGCTGCTGCTTGCGCTATGTCCAGTATATGCGCCTCTTAGGCAAGCTTACGGCTGCTGCCACTGTGGCTCCCTTAGGTTTGCTGTCACTACGCCCCCTTCAGAGGTGGCCGAACAGTTTTCCACTTGGATGCCAAGCGGCACCAGCACAGGAAGCTTAAGGCATCACAACACTGCCTCCTTGGCCTCCTGCCTGCTCTGGCCCCACGGAGGGGGAGATTGTTTCTTCTTCAGGGCATGCCCATGGGCTCCATTACATCCCTTCGGGAGACTGTCACAACAGATGCATCCATCACAGATACGGGCAGTGCACATGGCACTGCAGCTTTTTCTTCAGTTCCTGAGAGAGAGGCATGTGCTAGTATGGTCGGACAATGTCTGACATAATTGTACACACTCTGACGTAGAGGTGGTACTCAATATCTGGGATGTTTTCGGCAGGCAGATCTCTTTGCCACAGAGGAGTCGACCCATTGCTCCCTCTGGTTCTGCTTGACAGAGAAGGCCAGCCCTCTGGGCCAGGATGCTCTGCCCACGATTGCCCAGAGGCTCATATCTATGCCTTCACACAGAGCCTCTGATTCCTCAAATACTGCAGAGGGTCCTCCAGCAGGGCCACAGCCTGCTACTGGTGGCCCCCACTTCTGGCCAGAGATGACACATTTTACGTCTTGCCAACAGGTTGGATGGAGTTAGGGGTCCAGGTCTGGCATCCTGACCCTCATCACATCCAGCTCTGGGTTTGGCCACTGCAGGGTACGACCTCCTGGCAGAATGTTCAGACACACCCCAACGTACCATACTGAACGCTAAGGCACTTTCTACCCAAATGCAGTATGTGAACAGGTGTAAACTGTTTCTGCCTCCGACAGGGGCGACTACCCCGTGTACTATACAACTACAACAATTCTGTAGTTCCTACAGCCACTCCTGAACTGCGGACGGGAGGGCTTATGTGGCGGTCTTTTCCTCTTGACACACTCAAGTCAATGACTACACTGTGGGGTGCCACAGACTCGTGTCCCTTTTCTTAAAGGGAGCCTCAAGGCTGAAGTAAATGTCTGCTAAAACTGCCTTTCTCCTCACCATCACTTCATCAAGGAGTGTTGAGGAGCTACATGCTCTCTCTGTGAGTGACTCATGTCTGAGGTCGAACTCAGACTCAGATGGCTCAGGGGTCACTCTGTGGCCGGATATGGGCTTTACTTCCTAAGGTTCTGTCATCGTCAAACCTTAATCCTGGCACAGTTTATCCCCTCAGCAGGGGAGGAAAGGTCAGGACTGCCGTGCCCTGTCCAGGCCTTAAGAGTCTATATAACTTTGACCGCAAGCTTGAGACGGTCAGAACAGCTGTTTCTCTATTATGTCGTCCTATTAAAGACCATGCTCCCTCCAAACAGCGACTCTCGCACAGAATTATGGACGTCATCACTCAGGTGTACAAACAGTGGTTATCCCCTGCCATCCAGGGGAGGTGCCAAACTATTAGGGCTGGCGCTACATCATGGGCGGCTCTGGTGGGCATCACCAACTACCCTCTCCAGATTCTATAGGATGAATGTGGCGCCTTGCCGCCTCTACCCTTTACTCTCACTGAGGTACGTACTGGCATTCCTCATGACTTTGTTGTTATGGGTCATCCAGTGCTAAAGCACCGCCTCTGGCGGTCAGTAAGGATGAAATAGAACAAAAGTTACGTATGTAACTACGGTTCTATGAATCCTGGCTGACTGCCAGAGAGTTCTGTCACTCAGAATCCTTGTGAGAAGATTCTGCAGGAACAGATCCTCTGATGTCACCGGAAGATATAGACTGGCCGGTCTTTGTTGGTATAAACACTCGACCTGCGCATGCGCGAAATGGAGACATTCAGTGCTAAAGCACCGCCTCTGACGGTCATCCAGGATTCATAGAACCGTAGTTACATACGTAACTTTCGTTTTCTCTAAGGACTTTGGTGCAGGGAGGGAGCAGCTGACAAATGTCACATTTTCATGATTTTATTAGTGTTATCTGTTCAAAGTCAGTCATATAATTTACAGGGAGGGATTTTGGGAAGTGCGGTTGTATGAGCTATAGATATTTCCTGTACCAAATTCCATGGAGAAAATCAATATTTATAGCTCATGGAGTTACAGGAGCGTCTACTGCTGCCTCGTTTTATATCACTAAGGTAAATCAAAATGTAAGTAATTAAATATGTTACTTTGTGACTTCAGGAATTGAAATATTTGAGCTTACTGACTGACGCAACTCCTGTGTCACGACATACAGTAAAATATGCTAATTTTCATTTAATCATTGTAAAGTAATACAAATCCCTCGCATTCACAGAGTTTTGATCACCTACCCTTGGACCGAGCGGTACTTTGGTAAATTTGGAGACTTGTTCTCCGTTAGTGCTGTGTTGACAAACACCAAGTTGGCCGAACATGGCAGAGTGGTGCTGCGGTCCCTGGGCAGAGCTGTGGAGGACATGGACAACATCAAAAAGACATACGCCGAGCTGAGTCGTCGTCACTATGAAGAAATGCACGTGGATCCAGATAACTTCCGAGTGAGTCCTCGAAATATAGACATACTACATCATCAACCATAACAATAAAATCATTTATTTTAATGTTTTAATGTTTTAATGTTAATGTTATTTTCAGTTCCTGCATTTTTGGTTCAGGTAAATTCTAACGACACAGAACAACAAAACAACTAAAGCTACAATTGATTAGTGCACGTCGAACACCTTTATTTCTGCATGTGTGTCTGTGTAAGGACGTACGTTTGTACAAATGACCTTTACAACAACCCACAGGCAACAAAATGCTTCATAAAATAAAAGCATCACAGGATTTGAGACGTCTCATTCCCACAACAACAGAGGATGTTGCGTCTGTATAATGGCCGCACCAAAGATGCCGTATTATAAAAGCAATGGATTTGCGTTCACAATGTGCATGTGTTCACCCGTTAACATTTATTGTTATTGACTTTGTTAGGCGTTAGGTTTAGTTTGGGTTAGGGTTAACCGATGGATGCATACATGACGTTGAAGCAGACCAAACATTTTCCCACGTATTCACTCGCATTTCATTCATTCATTTTCATTTCACTCACTCGCCGGCAAAACTCAGTTTGGTAGCTGTAATATAATAATTGAAAGGGGAACCGCAAAGCCTCTACGCATTGTCGAGGTTAAAGAATGATGTGATAGTTTATGTGTTAAAGGTAAAACTTCTTACCATCTCTTTCGCCGGGTATTTCCTGGTGCGTCTAGGAAGCACGCTCCCAACACGGGAGGGCTATATGGACGGGCGCGTTCGCGAATGACGCACTTGCATCATCGCTAAATCAATAAGGGTTGTTTAACCATGTATTCTGTATGTTATGGCATGTATCCATGCAGTGAGGTTAGTTATTAGACCTAATGTGTAGTTTATTGTGTTCCAGTACCATTTTAATTGTGTTTATTGTGTGTTTGTGGAATTTAATGTAAACACCCCTGGCTGTCTGAAACCTAGTGGTAGGTACCATTTAAAGGTGAAGTAAGTAGTTTATAGTGCCATCTAGAGGAGAGGCTGAAACTTACAACAAAGAACTGCTCCTCTGCTCACCCCCTCCCTTCCCTGAGCGCTACGGTATCTTCAGCCGGTCAAATGTCGTCCTCGTCGTCTTTCTCCGTGTCAGCAGATGAGGTTCGTGAGGCGAGGGAGAGGGCGAGCTACCGCGGCCGTAGCAGACGAAGCGGAGAGAGAGGAGGCGGGACTTCCGCAACAAGTAAAGCGACGCTTGATTTGTCTTCTCGCGTATGTCTTTACAGGCTCCCGTAGAAACATGGCGTCGTGGCAATGCAGTAGCAGCCCGCGACCATGTTATTTTACATGACTTTTTGAAACACTACAAAAATGAAACAAAGAATATTATACAGCGACTAGACAATGCAGGAGCACATAATATGTATAAAAAAGTGGATTTTGGGTTATATAAACCCCTAAATACTACGCAGTGTCCCTTTAAGGGTGGGTTTCCCAAAGGGATAAATATGGTGGAGCTTCATTAGGGAATAGAAGTGATGCCATACTTGCTGGTTCCTATAGTGCTAAAAAGGTATTGTGTATATACCTTGGTAAAGCCTTGCTGCACCTAGTGCGTTATTTACTTTGACTGATTATAGTCCTAGTTTTTTTCATTTATTCAGTATTTTGTTTCTATAGTTTTCTTTTTTTGTACTAATTTTTTTAAACCATGCGCACTGGATGATCAATACCTTGTGGTGATAAAAATAAAAATCATCATTGACGCCATTTCTGCCCGAACAATGCCATTTGTGCCTACATTTAAGACCCTCAACAAACTACTTCTTAACACAATTGTTGGGAACATTTTAAATAAATAAATACATTTAAAAATCTGGTCAAATTTGGTTGAAATTAAACAAACATAGTGGCATCAGAATGATTTTAAGTTTATTCTTCAAGTGACCAAGTGGGAAAAAATGTGAAACAGCCCTTTAAAAGGTCCAGTGTGTAAGAATTACCCCAATTAAGACTGCTTTTTTTTCCTCAACAATGTGACACACACACCCACACACACGTGATATGTCTTTATTCTGTCCACAGATGTTGGCCGACTGCATCACTATCACCATTGCCTGTAAACTGAAGAACGTGTTTGACGCTCACGTCCAAGCCACGTGGCAGAAGTTTCTGATCGCCGTGGTCGAAGCAATGACCAGTCAATACAACTGAAAAAATGAACCACTCAACATGTTTTAGACGCCAGCAGCACACAGTGAAACAATAAAAACAATAAAACCCACATGTTAAAGCTTCTTCAGTGCATAATGAACAATCAATCCAACTATTTTAAATAGTAGGTCCAATGTGTAACTTTTATTACTGTTGAGGCCGTCACAATAACCGAAAATACTGCAGCTTCTCTTTTTCTGTGGTGGTGTCACTGAAATAGAACAAAAAACATTATTTTAATGATTGTTATGTTATTATTTAAATTCACAAATAATCCAGTTTTCAATGTATCATTTTCATAAATGAAATAAATGTGACTATCATAGTAAATGTAGGGCCACAGGATATCGACTGGGGGGCCACATGTGGCCCGCGGCCCGAGTTTGAGTCTCAACACTACAGAGAAACAGAGAGAGAGAGAGTTCCTTATAGCCTATTAGTTAACCTAGTTCCCTGGTGTCCTAATGAACATCCGCTGGGAAGTTGAATGTCTATTAAAAAGGGTCATCTACAGAGTAGAAATGTGAAATAATATTTGAAGAAAGTGCCTTCTTGGCCGAGAAAGGCAGAAAAATGTATTTATCGCTCATGTAGACAAACAACAACAACTCCCAGAATGCTCTGTGTGCCACGCTTACTTCCGGCTAGAACTCTCGCTGCACTGCAGCGTTGCCTCGCCTCCATTACTACAGTGAAGCAGATGGCGTGAGTTGTGTAAACTTTACACATTGATGAATTAGTTGGCGAGTACATTACGGACCTGCAAATTACACAGGTTTTTTTTTCTATGCTACTAAATTTTACCGGGACGTGCAGTAAAAACAAGGAAAGGACAAGCAGTAAGTTCCCATTATTTGCCTGTCAGAGAGTCCGAGCGGTTAAAGCAGGGGTTCTCAGTTTTGATGCCTGAGGGCCAATTTAGGAACCCAACGATGGACTGAGGGCCGCCAAAGGGAAAAAAAAGGAAATAAAACAGAAAGAAATACTATTTGTAATCATTTTAGTGACCAGATTGCAGTTCTACAGTTTACACTTATTGGTCTGTATCCGGTAATGTCCAATGAACATTTAACAAGCTTAGTAGCTCCTGGATTAAAACTATCAACTGTAATTCATTGCGGACCACCAGAAATGTTTCTGCAGGCCGCCATTGGCCCCTGGGCCGCACTTTGAGAACCAATGGGTTAAAGCTTCAAGTCGGCTATGCTAAGCTATGCTAAGCTTCTTTGGCGTTTTTGAGAAGAGGGTTCACGCTCCATTTCGAGCAGGAAGACGTCACTGAGAGGTAAGTTAAATTACACACACGTTATATACACATAATCTGTTAGCAAAGTAAAGTCACCTTGCTTTCGCTGGAAAATAATGTCAGTGTTATTCAAATGTTTTATTGTTATTCATGTTTGTTCAAGACGCCTATATAGACAACAGTATAATGTCCACAGCTCAACCAGTTTGTATATTTTGCTGAAAGGTTTGTTTTTCTGAAAAAAGTAAAATCTTGGTTCATATTTTATGTGTAATTGTATTCCTTGTCCTTTACAGTTGAAGCATGGTTTAATCAAGTCTTGGAGAAACTCTTCACAGCATCCAGCTCTGCTCCTCTTCACCACTGTGATGCCTCCAGTTGTCCCACATCAGATTCTGACACCGCCCTACATGTTTCATTATTTATTTTTTGTTTGCATTTTTTGCTTTTAGATTTGGCTCTTAATTTGTACTCTTGAATATGATGGTAAAACATTTTCCTTTGTGAATAATAAAGTAATTTTTTTCACCTTCACACCCTGCATGCATTTGTACACCTGTGTAAAGTAAAGACTTGTGGAAAGAGGCTGAATAGTTACTGGTTTTGTTATATTATTATACTAGACAAGTTAGATTTACACATAAAAAATGATGCAGTTGTCATCAATAAACAAAGTAGCTCTAATTCTGATGTGTTTATCAACCCTTTTCTCCAAATTATATCACTTTTCATCTAATAATACTGTAATGGAGGAACACTAAGGGCTAGAAAATAAACCACAACATATATGAATTTACATTTTTAATATTAATAGTCATAAAAAGAAAAATTACTTTTATTACTTGGACTTATTATCAACAGTCGTCATAGACACAGTAATGTTTTCAAGAGCTGCGTATGTTCTTCTGAACAACACAGGCAGGTAAAACAAGACGATCGTCTTTCCCCAGTCTGTGGATCCACTTCAGTGACGGTAAGCTGTTCGGTGATATGACTGTCTGTAAAACAATGATTATAGCGTTAGCCAATCGAAGTATCTCTTCTTACATTAGCTGGCGTTACATATAAACATGGATAAATACGGTGGTAAAAATAAATATAAAAGAAAATACTCACTTTATACTGAGGCAGCCGTTTATCCCGTTTCCTTCATCCACCGGACCGACGCCCCTCCCCCTTTGCCCGCCTGGCCGAGTTGGAACGAGTGGCGACTCAAGACTCTACCGCGGCCGGACCAAGTTACAAGGCCAAATTAAAGAGCCGGTGGTAACTTTTAGCAAAGATGGCGGACACTGTGTTTACATTCTGGGAATGAAGTCTCGTCCATTGTGGGAAGTCTCGTCCCCCTATGGGTGAGTCCAAAAAGTGCAGAACTAATGTTGTAGTTCAATTCTCGACGTTGTGCGTAACGCGTCATATTACGTCATCGGAGGTGACCACAAATACTATATTTTTTAGAGATCAGGGGAAAACTGAGGGAGGGAAGCATACTTTCTAAAAAGTAATAATGCTATTCTAGCAATACAAAGCCATATGCTAATCAGTGAAGTATTCCTTTAATGATGAAATCAATCACCCTGTCAAATCAGCCCTGTTCAGAACTCTCGGTTTTGAGTGTCTGTCTCTTTAAATACAAATGAGTCACAGGAAACTACAGGGCCTATTTTCTGGGGGCAGTAATGCACCTATAGATTATAATAATAATAATACCTTTATTTGTGTAGCACATTTAAAAACAACAGTTTACAAAGTGCTTTTACATTACAAAAAAATATATATACACACATATGAATGTGATCTGTACACATAATCTATAATTAAAATAAATCACTGATTCTCGAAACTTTGGCAAAAACATGTCCCACTAAGAAAAGTGCTAATTCTGTTGAGAATTAATAACATTTTCATTAATAAAAAGAATCAACATCATAATCAGGGAGTCCTTTGCACATATGTAAGGTCCTTTTATAGGTTTATTTTTCATTTTCATTAATTTAATGATTATATGCTGGCCCACTGCCTGCAAAATCAGTTGTCCTCGGGTAGGAGATAATCATTTGAACTTGATTAAAAAAAACAAAAAGTAATAATTGAATTGAATAATATCTTTACCACTTTAAAGGGTACATTGAAATATGTATTAAAATCTACAAACAGTGAGTTTTGAACAATATTTACTATTATTTTGTGGTTGCTCAAAATGTGTCCCACATATTCGTCACCACCGTCAGATATTTATAAAAAGCAATAAAACAGGTAACTAAAAGGTCAACTACATTCCTGAGGACCCCATTTTCAAACCTTCAGCTCTACTGCATGCTTCAAGGTCACTCAAGCTCCTGTAGGTTTGCTTTTATCTCTTAAGCTTGTTTATATTTTTGGACACTGCTACTGTCACAACCATAACATGTCAACACCGTCTCTGTCGTATAAAAATATTAAATTAGATTATGACAATAAATGTAAACTTTTTAAGAAGAGGTCTGAAGTAGCTAGCAACAGAAGGGATACAAGATGGCTAATGTGAACAACTCATGCTAATCATGTGAAAGAGTAGGTTTTTGTCACCACCATCAGACGTCACCTCTGTCAGGTTACAAAAACCAAATGGTCCTCAAAGGAGGCTAGAATATAATTGTTGATCAAAATAAATACCAATATGACCTGTAATGTTTCACTAACCACTTTTATATTTTTATTTATGTAATTACCCCTATATTTCTTCTATATTACTACCTATCTACACATCACATAGTATACAATATCCCTTGTAGGCTAATGCTATGCATCTCCAAAGACTAAAGCCAAATGAAAATGGCATGACAACATTTAACCAAATCTGACATTCATTGTAATTCCCACCAGTTCCATAGTCATTACACTCAACTTTAAATTTATTTATACTTATATTAATGATAGCCTATTGCTAATTGAACCTACAGTATATGTTTATGTTATCTGTACTTCATGTCCAATATACAGTTTACAGAAGAATATAATTAAATATATTAATTTGTGAGTAGATGACAGACAGACAAGATGATGTCAGTAATACATTGTACATTATTCTTACTGATGACTACTACTATTTACTAGGATGATTTGATATTTAACAATATGGGGATGGGGTACTTTTACACAGTACTCAGGATTGTTATTTTTTTTGACCAAATAGTTAAATAAAGTTGTGAAGCAAGAAGCCATAAACTTGGGTGGTATACATTTTGGAATTAATGTTGAAATGAGGCCACTGTCACCACGGTCAGATTATTATTACAAAATTATAACTGATGTGTGGAACAAATGTTCCACTGGATTAATTAAAGGTGAGCTCAATGTCAGCCTCAATTATGAACTGTCTTGCTCAGAGTTTTACTCCGTAGCACTCAAAGACAAACAACTCCTCACTGCAGCAAGAGCTCAGAAGAAATACAAGTGGAAAAAGTAGACTCTTGTCTCCACATAATGTGGCATTGAGTTGTTGAGTTCATAAGTTGTTGTTTTACCTCAATAGCCTTTGAGGCACAAATATGTTGACAAGATTGCACTTTTGTTATTGCACTAAAAATGTGCACTATTACTGTCCAGCTTTTTTCACCTCAGGCAGCTGGCAAAGGTGAGGCCTTTTCTCTCACAAAAGCACTTTGAAACAGTAATCCATGCCTTTGTTACATCTCGGCTGGATTACTGTAACGCTCTTTATCTTGGAGTCAGCCAGTCCTCCCTCTCACGTCTCCAGTTGGTCCAGAACGCTGCTGCTCGCCTCTTAACTGGAGCACGTAAGAGGGAGCACATTACTCCCATTTTGGCCTCCCTTCACTGGCTGCCTGTGCATTTTAGAGTCCATTTTAAGATTCTTTTATTTGTTTTTAAATCTTTAAATGGTCTTGCCCCGCCTTACCTCTCTGAGCTTCTCCATCCTTACACTCCTGCTCGGTGCCTCAGGTCAGCTGACCAGCTGCTCCTGGAGGTACCGAGGTCTAAACGGAAGCTCAGAGGGGAAAGAGCTTTCTCCATTGCCGGTCCCAAACTTTGGAACGCCCTCCCGCTTCATATTAGACAGGCCCCCTCACTGTCCATTTTTAAAACTCATCTTAAAACACATTTTTATTCTTCTGCGTTCAACTCAGCATGAGACTCTGCTCTTGTTTTAGTGTTTTATTGTTTAAACATTTTTATTGTTTTATAGTTTTATTGTTTTTTTATTATTTAAACATTGTTACTGTTTTATAGTTTTATTGTTTTTATTTTGTCTCCTATGTTTTATGTGCCATGTTTTATTTATTGTACTGTTAAGCACTTTGTACCAGCTTTAGCTGCCTAAAGCGCTCTATAAATAAAGATGAGTTGAGAAGTTGAGTTGAGTACAGGATGAATGTTCTGCTTTCTAGCTATTGTTTTATATTCATTTATACAGTTTTAAGTTAAGCAGGACATGGCTTATTTTATTCAGTTAATTTTGTTATTTTGTATTAAAGTGAATTACTGGATGATTATTTGTTTTCCATGTGTTCATGTCACTCAAAATATGCATCTTATTTAATTCAGGTTCGAGTCAAATAGTTAAAAAATCGTTTCACTCACAAAAAGAGGGGCTGAAAAATGTGGCCCTGCCAATGAGGTGTCCCTTATTTATATTTCAGGAAGTTGGCAACCCTCATCATGGTTAAAAACGGTTTCCGAATATATCTGACTGAGAACTGTCTCTGGTTGAGCCAATACATCCATACATATTCTTCTGCCACACAAACGAATATCAGTGATAGTCCAGTGGTTAAGTAGGTGGATTTGTGCCAGGATTGTGCCAGGATTGAATCCTAAAGGTGTTAATATTTTTTTAACTTAATATTGTATAAAGCATTATTAGTATTAAGCATTATTAATATGTAAAGCATATTGTACAAAGCATTAATAAGAGTGGGATGCATAAACTATTACTATAAATAAATATATTAGGTGTGTTCCTTTTCCTGCTCTTACGGATACTATAGCCCTCGCCTGCACTCTCAACAAGTGACATTCCTGGACAACAATTCCAGGAATGTCTCAGAGTGACATAGCAATGAGTGCGGAAGTCCCAAATATAACTATTAAAATTATTAAAAAGTTGATTTTGCATAACGTCTCCTTTAATATACATAAATCAGATTTGCCTAAGTAAAAAACAAGCAAGGGTTTATAGACCGGGGCATCAAGATGTTAATGTTAATTATTATTTTTATTTTTTTTATTAATTGTTTTGTTTAATTGGTTTTTCATGTTTCAAAGTGTCTAACCATGAGAAAGTGCAGATTACACCAGAGACAAATTGTGAGTTTTAGTTTTGATTTAGTAATGGAGAAAAATGATAAGTAACAAAGGGTGAACTGCAGTTTACAAAAAAAAAACACAATCCTTACAGGAATGTGTTTCAGCCCCTCAAGCTTTCTTATGATCATGGAATATTATATAGAGATACTGCCCTCTGGCGGTCAGGCAGGGGAATATATCAGCTGTCAACAAACCACATGTCAGACTCACGGTGACAATACAAAACCCTACATAATGAAATACACTGAAGCACATTAATAAAACTACCATTTTTTTTACAATTTAAAGTATATAATAAAGTGAGCAACACTAATAAATAACCAAATAAATAAAAAATAAAAAACTCAGATCAAGTATTTAATATATATATCTATTTAAAGTATGAATTGTTATACTTATTCAACGTGAGCAACACTATTATTATTCAACTATGATAGGAAAGAGGCGGGCACTCTACATGGCCTTTAGAGGGCGCTCTCATACTGTCGTATGAGACCAAGTTAAGGGCAAGTGCTTCTTTCTTCAGTTGTGCATTAAAAAAACAGAAGAAGACAATTGAATGAAAATGAATACAGTCTACTTAATATATACAATATACTATTGTAATATATTAATGTAAGTTGATCATGCAAGTGCTTCTTTTTTTTACAGTGTATTTTCGCTTTTTTAATTTTAGTTTTCTAATATTCGTTATAATTTATGTCATTATTATGAGATGCTAAGTCATTATTGTGAGATACTAAGTCATTATTGTGAGTTACAAGTCATTATTATGAGATGCTCAGTCATTATTGTGAGATACTACGTGATTATTGTGAGATACTAAGTCATTATTGTGATATACTAAATCATTATGTGATACAAAGTCATTATTATGTGATACAAAGTCATTATTTTGAGATACTTAGTCATAATTTTGAGATACTAAGTCATTATTATGAGATGCTAATTCATTGTTGTGAGATACTAAGTTATAATGTTGAGATACTAAGTCATTATTATGAGATACTAAGTCATAATGTTGAGATACTAAGTCATTATTGTGATATACTAAATCATTATGTGATACAAAGTCATTATTATGTGATACAAAGTCATTATTTTGAGATACTTAGTCATAATTTTGAGATACTAAGTCATTATTATGAGATGCTAATTCATTGTTGTGAGATACTAAGTTATAATGTTGAGATACTAAGTCATTATTATGAGATACTAAGTCATAATGTTGAGATACTAAGTCATTATTGTGATATACTAAATCATTATGTGATACAAAGTCATTATTATGTGATACAAAGTCATTATTATGAGATACTTAGTCATAATTTTGAGATACTAAGTCATTATTATGAGATGCTAATTCATTGTTGTGAGATACTAAGTTATAATGTTGAGATACTAAGTCATTATTATGAGATACTAAGTCATAATGTTGAGATACTAAGTCATTATTATGAGATACTAAGTCATAATTTTGAGATACTAAGTCATTATTATGAGATAATAAGTGATACTTTTGAGATACTAAGTCATTATTATGAGATGCTAAGTCATTATTATGAGATACTTAGTCATTATTATGAGATACTTATTCATAATGTTGAGATACTAAGTCATTATTATGAGATACTAAGTCATAATTTTCAGATGCTAAGTCATTATTATGAGATACTTAGTTGCTGATGGAATAAATCCTGAAGATAGTGCCCAGAGGCGCAGCTTGTGAACAGGCAAGGCAGGCAACTGCTTGGGGCCCCGAGTCGATAGGGGGCCCCCGACACACGAAGCCTGAGGGCTGTTTTTACTGAAATGTGCAGTGACCAGCCGCCTCCAAGTCCCCCTTAAACAACAATAGGCGATTTGCAAATGACATCTCAGTAGGAAACCTCCCTAAAGGGGCCCCACCTCACTTTAACCTGTGTGAAGTTATCGTTCTGCAAGTTGGAAAATGAAGAGGATTATTTGCAGTGTAATGCATATCTTTTTTACTCAGTTCATATGTTTTTTTTTTTACAGTATTTTATTCTATATATTTATCTTGTTGTATAATGTGGGTTCTTTACAGTGTATTTAGTTTTTAAGGCTATTTACAGTATTTTATTGTTCTTTACATTTATATTTTCACATACTTTTAATTACAAGGTTTTTCCATGTTATTTCATTCATTTCGAAAAAAAGAACAATATTTTTAACTCATACATTTTTCGTTGGTGTCAGATTATTTATAACATAATGGTGATGAACACCAGTTGGAAGGGCCCCCTGGGAATTTTTGCTTAGGGCCCCTACAGACCCTAGAATCGCCTCAGATAGTGCCTCCAATGTTTCAAGTGCGAGCTCCCGGCTGTCACCAACTTCATCAACATCATCTGCACGCATCAAAGCTGAGGCTGATAAGGCAGCGCTTGTGGAGCGCATCGCTGAGCAAAAAAGGAAACATCAAATAGAAGCGCAACAGGAAAAGCTGAGGAGAGAAAAGGAGCAACTTGAGCTCATAACGGAACTGGCAGCAACAAAGGCAAAGCTTCAAGTCTTGGAAATCAGGTCACAGTGTGGCTCAAAACATTCAAACGGCATGAACTCTTATTTTGAAAGGAGCAACTCTCATGGCGCGAGTGAAATAAATCCCTACGCCAACACCTTTGTGCCTGATAAAATGCATTAAAAGGTTCATGTTCCTGGTTTGTCTGCTCCAAAACTACAACCACCAGTTGTTAAGCAGAAACAGTTGCTCCAGTTCATGTAATGCAAACTGTAAATGGAACTCAAATGGGACAAGCTCACCATCAAACCGCTGTGAACATTATGCAAAATTAAATGACATTGCTGCGTTGCTTGTCCAACAAAACCTGTGGTCTATCCTTCCGTCTAGGACATGGGTCTGCAACCTTTAGGATAAAAAGAGCCATTTGATCTTTAAAATGAAGATTCAGATAAAATAAATTTTTTAACACATATATACTATATTTAAAGCACTACAGTTTGTCGCAAGTTGATACGCAATCTCTAAAGTGTATAAAAACGACTTTGAAATTCAATTTTATGTACAATTGTATGTAGTTTATGTCTGAGAAACTCTGCATGGATCTAGAAGTACATGGAACTAAAGATGGACAGGACTTCTTCATGTACACATTACTTTAATGGCTTTGGGGGGGGGGGGTTCAATTGGATGTGACTGACAAAATATCAAAAACACTTTTATTTATGCCTTTAACTTGACAAAAAAAAGTGTAAAAACCATGAACATTTTTTTTACTTCAAAGCTCGAAGGAGCCACTACAGAGGGGCTGAAGAGCAACATGAGGCTCTAGAGCAGGGGTCACCAACGTGGTGCCCGCGGGCACCGGGTAGCCCGCAGGCAGCCAATATGGTGCCCGCGGGCTCACTTCACTTCACCTCACTTGCATGTATCCGTATGATTGCTCAGTAAAATATCTTTGATATTGTTTATAAAAACTGGTAATCGTTAGGAGTAAGCACTGGAATGAATGTGTATGCAGTTGAATGCATAATATTAATCATTTAAATGGTAAACAAACAAAAAAATATTATATGGTAGCCCTCCATATTATTTTTTACCCTTAAGGTAGCTCTCATCTCAAAAAGGTTGGTGACCCCTGCTCTAGAGCCACAGGTTGCAGACCCCTGGGGTCGTATTTATCAAGCGTCTTATAGAATTACTCTTAAGAACCCTGCTAAGAGTAGACTTATGAGTAAAAAAATTAGGGGTAGCCGTTTTAACATTTAATAACTAGACTGGTATGTATTACAGATATCTGTAATTCAATTCTTCCTATCCAAAATGTCATTCTTCCTAGGACAAATGACGTCACTTCAGTGTGGTTTCATTACAATTTCTGTAAATGAAAATGATGACTTGTAACAATTGGATTGAAGATATCTGAAATGGGAGTTTCTTCTAGTAAGAATTCTATTGCAGATATCCAGAATGTTCATTCTAGATATCCAGAATGATGTTGTGGATATCTGAAATCGAAAGCCCAATACACATGAATGGCAAAAGTGTCCTAGGAAGAATGACGTTGTAGATATCTGAAATTAAAATTCTGGATAGGAAGAATGTCATTATGGATATCTGAAATGTTCTTTTTGACGAGGAAGAATTGAATTACAGATATCTGTAATACATATCCAGTCTAGCGATTAAATGATAAAACGGCCACTTACACTTTTTAAGGATTTTTAGATATCTTAAATGTGGTTTTGACTAGTACAATCAAAGTTGTAGATATCTTGAAATACATTTCCACTAGTAAGAATGTTATTGTGGATATCTTTATTTACCATTCTGACTAGTGAGAATACAATTTTGACAAGGAGAAATGCTATTATGGCTATCTAAAATGTAATTACAGATAGGAGTGTGGTTCGATTAAATGTTATCATTATGTTGTCATTGATTTGTTAATGAACACTACCTATCAACGGGTTGCATTGTGATGTCAGAAAACCTGTGGTCCACAATGGACCAAGGCTGAAACACCTTGCGATACTGAAGTGTCACAAGACATTTTCAAGGAATAACAACCTGGAAATAATCGCGGACAAGTTTATAAGATGCACCACTACCAGAGGCAACACATTCCTCACCAAGAATTAAAAAGAATGGTGAGTGACAAAACGACCAATTAAATATTTGTTATAGCCTACTGCGGTACTATGTTTAAAGGATGTGTCAGAATGGCTTTGAATTGTGATTTGGTCCATGATTTGCTTTTATTTGAGCCTTTTTGCTGTAGTTTTGGTGGTGATGATTATTTCTTTCCTGGTGTGTGTCGCTAGTAACACTTTTAGTTTAACCAACATTTGTCTCTTTAAAGCCAGTTGTGATCACTGACAGTAATTAATTCATTAATATTTAATATCAGGTTTTGATTAATTAATGAGTGAAGTTGCTGTTGAGTAGGTAGGTAGATATTACCTAAAAACTGTTCGCTGATCTCGTTGGTTTCAGAGTAGCAATTCTTAGACTGAAGAAAGTTGATAAATAGTCAAGAGTCTTCTTGCTGAGCACTTTGGAACCTAACACAAAATTGCAGCTGCATACATGGAAAAAAAACCATACCTGGGCATCTGCAAAAAGGGAGGACATTAAAGGACTGCAATCATTCTCCTTGTTTCTACGTGGATGTTCAAATTTAAACATTTTTAAATTTAACTAAACCACAGGAACACAACAAAAATTGCATCACACCATTGACCCGGTACCCTTCTTCTCTGAGGCCGAGCCTGTGATGGAACTGGACTAACCCCTGCATCAATGTTTGACAAATCTGCCTGGTCTGAAATAAATTCAGGGGCATCAGGCATCAGAGAGATTTTTGACTGAGAAATGGTCTGTTCAGGCTCCTCCTCCTTAGGCGTGTACTGGGGCTCGCATTCTATATCCACTTTCACAGGAGACGAGTAGTCCGCCAAATCCCCTTCATCAATTGCCTCAGGAGTTGACATCAGAGTGACCTGGTTATTATCCACATCATCTGCTTTCAATGGTGCAGGTAAGAACAGACTTAAATCACTGACTTCTTCGGGTAGCGTAAATGACGCACTGGCACAGACTGAGGGTAATGGGAACATTATAAAGGGGAGAGGGATTCAAGGTCAGGTGTGTGTGATTACTGAGGAGCACCAGGTGAACTGCATGAGGGAATTAGGTGCGTCAAGGTGGATGCAGTGCCAGCGTGACAGGATGAGTGAATGTTATATATTAAAGGTGTATTATGTAACAATGTGGCCAAAACCAGTTACTTCACTCAAAATCAAAACACTGTGGCAAGTCGTATCCACCTCCCACTCCATCCCCTCCCTTCCAGAGTCGAGGTTGCCAGAGCGGTTGACATGTAACTCCGTCAGCAACGAGCGAGGAGCGTGCGTTTTGTAATAAATGAGTGGCTCTATGACACACAATTCTGTTCTCTCAGTAAAGATCAAGATGTATAATCATTTATGGTAACATTAGCTGTTGACTAGGGATGGATATATCAGATGGAATAACTTTATGCATGATATTTGACAGAACTGTCCTTCATTTTTGCCTCCCCTTTTACAATGTTATACAGTAGGGCTGCCAACTTCTGACAAAACCTTAGAGTGAGACATCGTGGCAAATTACCACCACACACCCAATATATTTATTTATGGGAATATTTTATGCATCACAAGCTTATTAATGCTTTATACAATAATAACGTAAATAATATTGACACTGTCCAGAATCAATCCTTCAACCTTCCCGCCGTGGGCAGGTTCTGCCCGGAGCCACAACCCTGCCGAACTGAAGCGGCCGGGAACAGCTGCCATACCCTTCAGTGCGTCAGTACGGCAGCCCCAAAACCAAGCGAACAGTTCAACACACAGAACTCGACTAACTAAGTTAGCTATGATGCTAACTTAGTTAGCCGAGCTGAACTTACCTGTCTAGGAGAAGAGCCCATTCTGCATCCGTTTTGAAATTCCTCTCAGCTTTAAACTCTCTCCACCGTTCAAAAGCATGTCCTATATAGACCCTCGCTTTGCCGCAAACTTTATCTTGGCATTTTTGACATTCATACCGAGATCTTTTAGGTTTCCTTTCGTTTAATTTCAATTGTAGCTACTGGCAACAGTAGCTACAATATGGCTGCTCAACCGCTGAGACTCTATTGACTGCTATGATTGGTAGACGGCGGTAGATGGCGCGTCATGCCAAAACATAATTTCAAAACATAAACAAACACATAAACGTTTTTTTTAATGCAAATATTTTTTTTTCTCTAGTTTTGTTGCTGAGTTCAGTTTGTTATATGAACATTATTCCTGATCCTCTGTGACATATTAGGAGAATTTTATGGCCAGTTGCTCTAAATGTATTACAAAATGCACCTTTAACATTATATTGACATTATAATAAATGTCAAAGTTGTACATTGACAGAGCATCCATCAATAGCTTAAAGCTAGCCCCATACAAATAATCATTTAAGAGTGAGACATTCCAGTTTGTGCATGGGGTAGTTTTTCTCACTTTTAGAGAGACCACGACTAGCATAAGCCACCACTCGGGTCTGATCATCCTGAACCTAATACAGGACTGCACCAGATCAGTCATGCTGGCGTCAGTGTGAAGCACATGTGGAAGCTGCCAGTTGGAAAAAGCAAGCACGGACGCTGATGTTAAAGGTGACATAGAGTGGTCCTGTTGCACATAAATGTTAGTTATGGAGGTCTACTTACATATATTAACTTGTTTTTATGGTCAAAAACCTCCTAGTTGCTATAAACGAGCCGATAGAAATCCTATTTTCTGCCACTGTTTTTCTGCTGCGAGATTTCAGAGTGAACTTTCACCGCCAGAAGACAGAGTCTTGTGATTGGCCAGTACTATCCAGCACATCCGTTCTCAGAAGCGCAGCGCCCCCCTCTGGAACGGTGGATGCACTGCTCCTCATTATCAAAACATTGTTTTAACAGTGTTTAAAAATAGCTTCTTCACGACTCCCCGCCGCAGTCCCTTTTATGACTTTGACCTGGAGTCAGACCCAGAGTCAGAAGACACTGTCGCTCGTGAAACACCTCCACAACGGACGTTATTCTTCTTCTTCTGCGGTTCAATGTACGCAACCGGATGTGCCCGGACTAGTGCCTGGAGCAGGACGATCGGTTGTTCAGGAGAACCTCTGCTTACGTAACTATTATGGGATTTTCAGTGATCTCGTTAAGCCCCGAGATTACAATAAACACAGCGTTCTCAGCAGTGGCTGAACTGTTTGTTTCGAACCGTCAGGGCTCCATAAACAAGGTAATGACGCAGATACACACCAAAAAAACAGCATTAATAGGAACTTCCGGTCTAGTTCCGCTTTAATTTCTCAATAATGTGGGCAAAGGCGGCTTCTTAGGCAGGTGTCCATCTTGCCCCAAGTGGATGTGAATGTCTCCTTTTAACAGATCATTTAAAGGTCTGACAATTCTGGAATAATCCTGAAAGAAATGTTGGTAATACCCAGTGCAACCTTGGAATGACCCAAGCTCCTTGGCTGTCTGAGGCCAGGGCCACTCTTTTACAGCAGCAACTTTGTCAGGATTGGGCTGGATTCCTTGGGCTGTTTGTGTCCTTGGACATTTTGGGGCCAAAATCAGCCATGTGTTTGAGAACTTTCATCAGTCTCTCCTCATGTTCCTCAAGAGAGCTGGAGAATATTATTAGGTCATCGAGTAAAGCAGCAACCTCTTGGAGATTAATACCTACCTTCCATCACTTTCTCCACAGTTCACTGGAGAGTTGGTCAGGCCTTGTGGCATTCTACGAAACTGCCACAAGGCCTGTCTTTGGTCAATCGGCTGTTGTTGTTTTTCAGTCTGCAATAATCCACAACCATTCGCAGCTCTCCATTTTCTTTCAAACAAGAACAACTGGAGATGCATAGGGGCTTTGTGTTATGCCCCGAGCCAAGAGGTCCTGGATACCCTTTTAAGTACAAAGCTCGCCACGCTTCAAGCATACAGGGACTTTGCTGCTGATTGTCACATGCAAAACTTTGGCATATTTTGTTTTGTCAGTTAATTTACAACACTCTATATAAGCCATTACCCAGTTGGCCTGGATAGGCAGGACCTCCAGGAACTTTGTTCCACCGCGCTTTTGACAGTCTCTAACCATTGGGCGTAAGGTGTATGTTGCCAACAAGAAGAGGATACTTGTCATTGTGTGACTGATCTGGCCTTACTAAGGCTAGAATGTGAAAGCATTTGTCTGTGCCTCATGTAGCTTTAAAGAACATAATGTCCATCTCAATATACCCCATATACGGGACCTTTTGTTGAGCTGCACCTTCAATGCCAAGTGCTTTTTTGGTAGAGAATAACTGTCTGGTGACAACGTGGGAACCAGGAAGTAAACAAATAAAACCAAAAGTAAACAAGAAGGAGGGAGAGAGGAAGTGGCGTGAAGGTTGTCAAGGTGACGCTCTGCCCCCTTCCGGACCAAATCAAAATGGCCGCTGTGGTACGTGTAACCATAGATATAATAAAGGGTAGATCGTCCGCACTGGCGGCCATCTTGTCACAGTAAGCTCGCTCACCCATAACATGTGTTGTAGTGGTACATTAACTTTTTAAATAACCATAACTTGCTCAATTTTCTACCGATTTTCAAACAGTTTGGTTTGGTATAAATTATATAAATATCAATTTATGAAATTTATGGGCTTTAAATAACATAGAACAGAACAGAAAGGTGCAATGAATGTACACACACAAGGTATTTCAATCAATATATGGGCTACTAAAACTCAAACAAGGATACAGAATGGCATGAGATATTTGTATACTTTTATGTAGGAATATTTCTAATATCATAAAATAATTAGAATTATTACATGTTTAGTTTAAACAAGTAATAATTGAAATTATTGGATTAAATTAGTAATATTCTTGTTTTTAGAAAAGTGATATTTATTTGCAATAAAAAAAAGGTGCAAGATTTCCCTTTACTAATATACATCAAGAAATGCTGCATGTTGAAATCCCCATCCTGTGGAGAGAACTAGACTACTCTGGAGGTATACACATGAAGGACAGAAATAATTAAAAAAAAAAAGACCCAAGAAACAGTGTGGTGTAAATCAGTAAGTGGAAGGGAACCAAAAGTGTGGGGCAAAAATCAGTCCTGTAAAACCAAACAAAAAGCCAAAACACAGAGAGAGACACACAAATACACACCTAAATTATCATATTTATGGGGTAATTGTACGTATGTATACGTATGCATGCATGTATATAATTTAAGAATAAGATTACCACACTAAAAACAGAAACATTCAGTGATTGTGTAAACAAACATATTCTAAAAAGCCTTGTATCAACAACAATCTTGCAATACCATTATGTCATAGTCCCACTGTTCATGTGTAACAGGACCTCTATTGTACATACTTCCACTAAGTAACTAACAATTATCCTAACTATAAATCATAATTGTACAACATCCTACAGCAACTTAAGTTCATTATTGTGGTTAGTAAAACCTAGCTATATAATGGAAAATATCAACCTTGATAACTAGGCAAGTAGGCTAGATAATGAAAATGAAAGTCATCTTGTTATTATCATTTTGTTGGTGTAAGGTGACCTTGAGTGTCATGAAAGGCACCTCCAAATATAATGCATAATTATTATTATTATTATTATTATTATTATAATAAACTGAGTGTTCTGATCAGGGCTGTTTTGGCAGGGTGATTGAACTGCTGTGGTGCTTCATCCTTATGGTATTTTGACCAAAAGACATGTTCTTTGGGACACCAGGGAACTAGGTTAACGTGAAGAAATAGGGTATAATATGCCACCTTTAACAGTAATGCCCACCTAGCAGGGAAACATGACATATCCCGATCGCATGAGCAGACAGGTGACACACACACGTTGCAGCTTTACACCATTTGTAAAGCAACGCTATTGTAAACATCCTGACACGCCATAAGACTGCCATTACGTGATGTCATCGTAACCCCTAACGAGCAATACGCTCAAATCATACAGATAATACAAACACAAATAATACTAATACAATAACATAAAACTACCGAAATTACAGCTGGGTTACACTTGCACCTACTGTATCTTTGTGCGGACATTTTTGCCTTAAGGGGACATTTTGTCTGCTTTTTCATTGTTAAGATCAGGTTTTAGAGTTACGGTTAGAATTGGGTTTAGGTTAGGATTTAGGGTAAGGGCTGATTTAGGCACATATTTTAAATGGTGAAGGTTAGGCTAAGGGGCTTGGGAATGCCTTATGTCAATGATGTGTCCTCACTAAAACATAGAAACAAGTTTGTGTGTGTGAAAAAAAGAAAGCACACTAGCACACAAGTTTCGATAGTTTTTATTTTTATTTATTAGGCCCCTGAATTGTTATTGTTGTTGTTTGCAGCCTATAACTGCGGTAAGCCATGTCACAGTTAATGTTTTGTAACCTCTATGCTTAGGTTTTATTATTGCTATTATACTAATTATAATTTATTATTATTATTATTATTATTATTATTATTATTATCATCAATAATAATAATAATAATAATAATAATAATAATAATATTGTTATTGTACATTTTACAGTGTGGATCTAAACTAATAAGACACAGCAACAGTGTGAGAGACAAGGAAGAGGAGACATGTGGATGTTCCACATTTATTTGATTTACCCATTTATTTAGCCTTCATTAAAGAGATTTTGCCATCGTTTGTTGTGGAAGATGATGATGATAATGTAGCCGACGCGCAGCCCGATACCTCCTCCCGGCACGCGGATTGTCCCAGTTTAACGGTATTTCTCAGACAGACCCAAGGCCACGTTCACTAAGAACTTGTCCATGGAGAGGTGCACCTCTGGAGAGAAGTCTTGAGGAAAGTACATGCCAATCACCACCAGGAGGGTGTGGGCCAGGAGCTGTGAAGGTGCAAGAAACACAGACAGTCAGTCACAGACACCTCATCATACTCTCCCAAACCCTTAAACCTTAAAGTCTTGACCATACAAAAAGCCCTTTAAAGTTATGAGGACCTACAAAAATCTAAATATCAAGTACACACACACATCCTTGTACAGCATCCTTAGTGAGGACACTTATGTACATAATGTATAAAAACCTATATATTTGTGTATATATAAACACATTAGACCGGATGTTGTGGCGTACCTTGAAGTTGCTGGGGTCCACTCGGAGTTTGAAGGCATGCAGGTCACTGAGGTTGCTGAGGGTGTAAGTGAGATCATCGATGCCCTCCACGGCATCTCCGATGGCCTTCAGGATGGTTGCTCCGTGTTTCTTCACCTGGTCAGATCCAGTACTCAGGTCTGACCAGTGAGCGAAGTAGATCTTGGTCTGGGGGTATGCTATCAGCATCCTGTCAAGAAAGAAATAATTAATCTCCAATAAATGAATAAAAAATATATAATATATATAATATATAATAAACTGAAAACTCACCTGGTCAGAGCCTCACCTCCGATTGTGTCGGTCTTTTGGGATATTTTTTCCCAGAGAGCCCTCACCACAGCCTTATCTTTTCCGGAGAGACTCATGTCTGCCTTTGCTTAGTTTTGTTCGACAAAAGGAAAAAACTATGACAATGCCAGTGAAGTTGATGTGCAACAGCTTTTTTTTATATATATGAAGCCAAATTGCACCGCACCCCTGTATCAAACCAAAACCACACCTCCATTAAAGAATTTGCCAGAAATTTGCTCAGCAGTTTTTCCAAAGATAAGTCACCACTCCCTTTCTCTGTCATCATTACATGACTCAGTTATTTCACTTAATGTAAAAAAATAAATAAAACAATTTGAATTTTAACCTCAGATCCAATGTAAAATATTAAACTTAATTCCTGGGATACATTTTCTTGATTTTCAATGTCATTCATTTTTTTCCATGTAACTTTTATCATGTAAGTCTTATATATACTATAATAATAATAATTTTCAGCCCACCATGTATATATATATGTATATATATATACATATATATATATATCATGGGTTTTTCTATAACTTGGGAGTATGAGTAGACAGTTCAGCTTTTATTTGTTGAATATAAGCTTTTTTTTGTTAACTTTGTTAAATTATGTTAAAAAACATATTTTATTGGACTGTTTTACAAATTAATTTGAAAAAAACAAACATCCGAGACGCATGTTTTTATTCACTTAAGGTTGCAACTTTTCATGTGTTTTTCTGGTAGACAATCGTTCGACCACTAAAATGAAAAATGGGAAATAACACATTGGTGGTCACGTTACACATTAACGTTAAATTCAGCCTCTTTATAGCCTCTCATTTATAGTTTGAACTGTTTTTTCAAATCTGCAGATGATTGATGAAAATATAATAAAAGGGTGCATGTAAACGCACTCAATTATGTTGAAACCTATTCATTTTGCTGCTGAGGTTACCTTTAAATAAAAAATAATAAAAATAAAAATCTTCTCATATCAAGATTTCAATCTTGGCAAAAAAGTCAATTTCCTTCTTATCTGCTTTTTTCCAGGGCGAAGCTGCACGGTAACACAAGTCGTGACAGGCAACGAACCAACTCCTCTAGTCCAATCGGGTGCCTCCAGTGAATTGGGGGTGTGGCCTTGTGTAATTAATAAAAACCTGCTGAGGATAAGTCTTTGCCACAGGTTTGTGATCAGATATTTGTGTTTTTGCGTCAAAACAGAAAACCTTTCCTTCGTCAACATGGTTGATTGGTCAGACAAAGAGCGAGATGCCATTAAGTGCTTGTGGGAGAATATCGATGTGAAGACCACTGGACCCCGGGCTCTGCGCAGGTGACTTGATCAAGATTCACTCATTTGTGTGTCATAACCAGTAATGTATTTTATTTGTAATGGATACAATTAGTTTACATTTTCACTGTAGACACTTTGACAAGAGCAAAGTGCATTTTATCACATAATGTTAGGTAAAAATAGATCATTTAAGACATTGAAGACATTCATGTATCTTCATTTCATGAGTGTTTTGCTGAATTTGCCTGCCATGTAATTTCAGGGTTTTGATCGTTTACCCATGGACTCAGAGATACTTTCAGGATTTCGGTAACATCTCGACCAACACTGCCATCGCTGAGAATGCGAAGGTCACCGCGCACGGCATCAAAGTGATGACCGAGCTGGAAAAAGCCGTGAAAAACATGGACAACATCAAGAAATTATACTCCAACCTGAGTGTGACTCACTCTGAGAAGCTCCATGTGGATCCTGACAACTTCAGGGTATGTGATGCCTCATCTGTGCCATATTTCTTTTTATCATCATTTATTGTATAGTTTCCTTTATTCAACCCTCTGTATGTTTTTTCCTCATTTCAGCTTCTTGCTGAGTGCATCACTGTGGAAGCCGGAATTAAGTTTGGCCCCACCGTCTGCACCCCTGAAGTTCAGGAGGCCTGGCAGAAGTTCTTGGCTGTGGTGGTGTCCGCTCTGAGCAAACAGTACCATTAACCAGTGAAGCACCAATGGTCACCAGCAAAAAATGACCTATAATTGGAGTGTTGTCAAACACCAAATAAAACACACATGAATACAGTCAATTTCTGTCTTTGCAATATTTTTCTATTTTTTATTTATTTCTATTTGCAAAAATGCACGGTTTAACACAAAGAGTCAATAAATAAAAGGTTATAATGTCGGCAAGGTAATTGTCTGATAATGGTTGTTTACTTGAGTGCTATAAACTCAAAGTCACTGTGAGAATAAGGGAAGAGCTTTATAAAATCAATCCGAATAAAGACACAATTTACAAAACTCAGATAAACAACATTTGTAGAAGTTTGCCTAGCTTTGTTTTTCCATATTTCTCCTCTATATGGGTATTTGCCTTGTATAAGTTCACAATTTAACATAAATAGTTAATAAATAAAAGTTTATAAAGGCAGAACAATCATCCCATAATGGTGTAAGAATATTGATATTGATTAAACAGACTGCTAATATCATTAAAACTAAACCATTTCAAGCATTTTTTATATTCGTTTAATTAGAAACCTTTTTTTTGGGGGGGGGGGGATAATAAACTTTAAAATTCACAGTGACTCATGTTTTCAAATACATTTACTGGTTGTTTTGCCATCTCCGTGTGCACATTTTGCAGTTTGATATAAAAGGGTGTGGTTATCTGAAATTAAAGATACCACTGTATCGAAAAACCCAACCATGAGGGTTGATGGCTGCGAAACATGGAAACACTGCCAAGGGTGTCGGTGTGAGTGAGCCCTCAGTGACTGGGCACTTACTTAAAAACCATAAAACATAAATTCAGTATTTGTTTACCTTGTGCAACCAATCAGTCTAAGTGGATCAACACAAAGAAAGTATAAAACAAAGCATGTAATTATATATAATAGGTTTTCTACAAGTAAAAACAGACTAATGTGTCATACGTGTATGTGTGATACAGTAGGTGAGGAAAAGATAACTTAACACAGTGCTTCCCCAAACTTTTATGTTTGTTTTTAAAGATCGCAAACTATCGTGACTCGAATCACAATATAAATTCTGACAAGAGCAAATTTGTTCATAATGAAGAGACTTATTTACATATCATATCATTTAAATTTGGTAAATATGTAAATAATTAAAATAACACTAACACTGAAACTTTGTTTTATGCAGAGGTGGAAGGTAATGAATTACATATACTCGTGATGCTGTAATTGAGTTGGATTTTTGTTTATTTGTACTTTTTAATTATTATTATTACTTTTACTTAAGTATGTTTTGTTTTGGAAGTACTGTACTTTGCTATGTTTTAAATCACATCCGTTACTGAGTGAAAAAATATCACCTGAATGTAAAAATAAATAAATCACGCACTGAACACAGTCAATGATGAGGGCAGACAGGTGAATGATGAGGACAGGTGAATGTGAGTGAGTGAGTGAGTGACTTAGAAAGTTGACCCTTTCCTTTGACCCATTTTGACACATTATGTTTACATTATTTTGTCCGCTCTTTAATTAGTAAATGTTTGCCTTTAATTAAACAAGTCAGAATTCCAAGGAAAAAAAGGAATTCTGAAATTAAAGTCAGAATTTCAAGAAAAAAAGAACGGAGACCTCCATGAAGAAGCTGTGCTGGGGGAATGTTGAAGCCACCGCCCTTTTCCGGTCGAACATCTTTCAGTGTGACACAAAACAACAACGCGGTAGGAAAGGCACTTCTTTTTTCCAGGCCTCAAATTTTCAACCAGTTTGAAGTGTCTTTTTATAAGCTCATGGGTGCGACAAACACTAACTTAACAACCCCCACTTGCAGTAAACACCCCAACATCCGCTGCTTTTATCAAACGTTCGTTGCTGTTTAGTTGCGTCGTTATTAGCCAGCTAGCGGGTTAGTTTGCTAGGATGCTAACATGATGCTAAACCCATCCGCCGGGTTGCCAGACGACCGGAGCTCCATGTACAGCCAGTCCCAAAGTAGCGTACACAGGTGTGGCGACAAAACCAGCCCCATCAGCGTCATTCTGGTCAGCTCTGGCAGCCGAGGTAACAGACTCCTTTTCCGGTACCCGTTCCAAAGAGCGGCGGAATGCTCGTCATCTCTAACAGGTAGGTTTAGCATTAGCATTTGAACCAGAGGACCACTCCCCCACTACCGTCAATCACACGTCCTCACTTATAGTCAGTGGTTATTCTGGGAAAACAGAGGCTGAGGCCTGTCACTAAATAGTAAACAATATAATAATAACAACATTTCACAGTCCAATATCAGATATTCAAAATATATAATGTACTCCATCAAACCTGCGTTATTCTACTTAATTCTAATATGTTATTCCTCCTCTTTCTACTTCATGTTTTTCATTTATAACATTAATTAATTAAAATCATTGTTTTGAATTTCTTATAGAATTAAAGCAGGTTCTCGGCTGTTTTCAGCTTCTTAAATGTTGTAAAAATGTATTTGCGTCATAGAATAAAGAAATCATTTAGACTGAATAGTTTTGGTTTGTGGACAAAGCAAGAACATTTCTAACTATTACTCGATTAATCTTGAAAACAGTCGACACATTAAACCAAATAGATTTTTATAGCTCATTTCAAAACAATGGAGACATTGTATAAATATATAAAACAGACAGGATATGAAACACTGCACACTAAAAGCATTATAAACACAATAAAGATAAGTATAAAACACTAAAACAAGGTCAATAAAAACAATTTTTATTTAAAACAATTGATCGATAATGAAAATAATCAAGTATTTGTTTGGACCATAAATAGTCAGAACATGTTGATCATTGTTTCCCAAACCTGGAAATGGCGATGTTCTCAAAGGTCTCGTTTTGTCCGCAAACCAAAATGATTCAGTTTTTCATAATTTCTCTTTTATATGAAACAAAAAAACAGAACATTTTCACTTTTAAGAAGTGAAAAAATCAGAAAGCTTCTTTAAATAAAAAACACACTCAAGCTGATGATTAATCTCGTAATAACCAAATAATTGTGGCAGCCCTACCCATATCTATTATTTTTTTTATTTAATCTCTTTTATACTTGTGTGTGTTGTGTGCCTAATACTGTGCTAATATAGGGTTGCACTATATTAGGAAAACATACTTTATGCGATAACGTTAAATATTAATGACGAAGGCATGATTTAGGATTGTAATAAATAGGGATGCACCGATTGCCATTTTTGGGGCCATTTCCGATTTTTCAAGAGGTGTGACCTGCTGATACCGATTTTAGCCGATTCCGATTTCAATTTTTTAAAAATTGCTCAAAAATGATATTCGAATGTTCCCTATATATAATAATAATAATAATAATAATATATTCTCATAGTATTTGCATGGCACATTTAGTGTGTGTTGCATCTGCTGCATCTGGGGGCTTTCAATCAGTCAGACTGTCAGGCAACGACAGCATGACGTCAGTAACAGGACAAACTAATACAACAAGACATAACAACCTGTATATGAAGTTTATTTAAGTTTAAACATATTTCTCAACATATTACCTACACAAAAATAAGTAAATGAACTAATGACCAAGAGCGCAGACCTCACTCTCTCGCACTCGCTCTCTCTCTCCCGCCCCGTGCCAACAATGTCTTGCGCTCTCTGCGCACACTTGTTTAAATGACAAACAAACAAATGGTGAGTGCTGATCGAAAGTTTTGTGCAAGCAATTTAAGGTCCCGACTCTTGCCCCGAATATGACAGGCTTCGTTCAGCGATTGAAACAAATATATAAACATTAATGAAACGTTTACATGCAGAGCGCGACCACTCGCAAAGCAGACAGCAGCGCCATGGCTGCGCGGATGTTGTGTAATCAAATACTATGGCGGTTTATAAAAAATTAATATCATAACGAAAAATAAAAAGGTATTCGGTGTGAACCGGCATACCGCCCAGCCCTACGCTCTACTACATGTGCGTGTAGCCGCGTGATGCGGGTGCATTTGACCGGCTTATTAAAATCGGAATATTTCTGACTGATTGGGGCCGATCACGTGAAAATCGTCTGGTTGCGGTCACTGGCCGAGCAATCGGTGCATCCCTAGTAATAAACAAATAATTAAAGTTGCAAATACGTAACTCTGCGAGCATAGATAACGTTTGTTTGCTTCGTGTTTTATCTGAAAATGGACTCAGTCAAACAAAACTATCAGATCTGACAGATGGAGTGTTTGTGTGTATACAGCGGCAGCACATGGGAGGGAAAGGTCAAGAAGCATTCATCCTGTCATGTAGCTGAATGAGCACGAACAGTAGAATTCACTTGTGAAGCTGTTTGTGGACGCTTCTTTGAGTTTTCAGACGTTGCTTTCATTTGTGTGAACTAATTTAACAGTAGTTTGAATGTAACAGACATTCATGAGTATTTCAAATGTAGCATATCACCTGCGCAAAACATGTGGCATCATTCAGCTCAGATGATCAGTTCTTTATCAAACACATTATCAGGTGAACTGATTTTTGTTATTCTCTCCACAAGCTAAACAACGAAGTCCGTACGCACTGAACACAACAGGTGATGGTCTTGAAGAGCAGGATAGTGATTCAAGGTATTTGTTCTTCATATATATTTATTTAAAAAAAAAATCGTGACATCAACATAAGCTTTATATTTCTTTTGATATTGTCCTATTTTTTGTGTTTTTCCCCACATAACATTATTTCATTTGGCTCAATTAGATATTTTATAATAAGTTTCTTGTTCCTCCAACTGAGTACGCAGATGGTGCCAAACTGTGCTAAACGCCGAGACATCTCTTTACTAAAACTTCTGTAATTTTAATCTGCTTCACTTCAGCAGCATCAGACTTTGCACAGTTTATGTCCGCATGTTGTTACATGACCTCTATGTGTTTTTTTAGGTGAGAGAAAAAAATCCTTCATTTATGCTGTGTTCCATGTGCATTTACTCTGACTCAGTGGCATCTACGGTGAAACTTTAGTTATTTTTATTTTGATGCCAAGATAATCCACATAGAGCTTGTAACTGCAGAGATTTACTCTATTTAGTTTGGGCATGTCATTTTCGAGCAGGCACTCCAAAAAGAGGGTCAGGGAAGAAGAGGTTAATCATATGAACCGTATCTATATTGACTGATCAGTTCAGTCTGTGTGTGTCATCTGCTGCTGGCTGCCTCACTCGCTGTGCTGGGCAAAGAAATAAAGTCAATTTGATTTGATTTGTGAAAAGTGTTGTTTGAAAATACAGTATTGACTCAAATCTAATTCCATAAAGAATAGCCACAGTAACTGATCGATAGGGGTGGATCAAAATATCGATTTGGTGATATATCGTCGCCCTTCCCTGTGCAATACGATAATCGATACGCCAGGGCAAATATCCACATTCCTCCTCTTGGCGGTTCTCTATGTTGTGAATAAATAGAGAAATCCTGCACTTTTAACTTTTCACCAGTACGTTTTTTTTCTAAAGTTAGACCGATATTGTGATGCATCCCTACGTGATTGTCTTGCAAATATATTGATTAACACAGAATAGTTGTATCATGATATTATTGGTATCGTGGACCATGTATCGCATATCTTATCGTACGGTGAGGTACCCTGTGAGTCCCACCCCTACTGATCAGCCTTTTTACAATCGAGCGCATAAATGATCAAATAATCATACCCATCCCCAATTAATAACACTCAGACAGGGTTAACCAGTTATTTGATTTTTGATGTCCATTGTATGCATTCGACCCAACTTTGTGTGTGTGTGTTGCATTTTCCCTTTTGTTTGCTTTTTCCCCCCTTTTTTTATGGCCCAATTCCCATTTCAGGGAACAATCTCCACTAACTGACGAACAGTTGGTAGCAGGGTAAGACCAAATTATTTTAAACCACTTTTTTCAACCCAATCCCATTCTTTTCTTTTTGGGGATCCCCCAAACCTAATATATAAAACAAAATCCTGGTAAATTGTCTGTGGCAGATCTAGTGAATCAATGTTGCCTTCCTGTGTCTGTTGTGCCTTTCTGAAAATATATACAACTCTAAATAAAAACCACAATAAAATGTAATTACAGTTTCAATTCCAGCATGTACTATAGAAAAATCTAAATGCGAATTGAACGCTATAAAAGCAACAAAAGCACATTATTTTCTTGTTGGTGGGGTAAGTCTGTCGTCTGCTTACTTTTACTGGACGTCAAAGGCTTAATTTGTCTACCTTTGATCGCAGCATGAGTGACTTAAGTCAAACCAGCATGAGTCTTTCACATTCTTCATTCATACAGTAACTTCACTTTTTCTCTAAGGAGAGCTCCTCTTCTTTTCTCCTCTGCGGTAGCCACACAACCTTTTTTAATTTGTGCTCCAATCGTTGTATTACGTTACAGGCAGATGCATCTGATTAACACAAACCCTCTCATAGACATTGGGATGTGAGCAAGAGTGCAAACAAACTGAGCTAATTTATTATACTTTCCTCTGCTGTCACCTGTCTCTGACACCCTGCACTCTTATCTTATCGCACCTGCTCATCACTTCATTTAGGTTCTCCGACATCATCCTCTCCACCATACTCGCCACCAAGTCCGACATGTGCGGGAAGAAGTTTGAACTGAAGATAGACAACGTTCGATTTGTGGGTCACCCGACTCTCCTTCACCATCCTCCCATCATCCAGGTAGATACTCTACAAGCCTCATGAAAAGAAGTCATTGTTTATCTTCACCAAAGAGGTTGTTTTTCATTCAGGGTTCCCACAGGTCCTTGAAAGGCTTCATAGTTTGCTTGAAAGTTTTGCAATGTGATGTGAATTATCTGTTATTGTGATTGTAAACTATATTTCCCACCTGTGATTTAACTAGACTTTAACCCATTAAGGCCTGAAGCGCCTAAACAAAATGTCTCTAAAACCTGAGCTTCAATGTCTACTAAATGACTGATTTCTCAGCCTCTGTAGCAGATATAGGAACACAATTCAAAAAGTATTTGAGAGCTCACACCTGTGGCTTTGCTGTGAAATTTATTTTATTTAGATACAAAAATGTAAAATTAAAGTGAATAACTATTTTCAACTAAAAAATCGTAAGAAAATAAAGTAATATCAACGTGTGTCAGTGCCTTGATTTAGTCCTGATAGAGTGAAGAACAAGAACAGCATGTAATGACTGTAACAGTCTGCTTCACATGTGACGGTGATGATGTTTACAGCCCTGGTGTGTGGTTGTAAACACTCCGTCGATTACGGTGGTATTTATCGTCATTATCGCCGACCTCGTCGTCTTCAAACATAATTATGTCTTAACCATAAATCCCGGTCGAAATCTCTCCGCTGTCAAAGTCCTCCATGTTTGTGAGAAGTAATTTCAAAACAATGTCACGAGGAACCCTGATACCCCCGAAAATTGACGTATCCGCTTTACCGGCGTCTATGAGAGAATAAAGCGCGCAGCCGCTCTCCCGGTGTTAATGGTAGAAGTGCGGCAATGCTTTCCCGGCGTCAATGGGTTAAGAAGAAAAAAAACAACTGTTCAATACACAAATATTTGATAATAATATAATATATAAAGATGGTGCCAAACCATGGTGCTGTTAAGATCTTAAAAAAGGCAACCAAAGAAATTTAAAATCAATCCTAAAACAAATGGAGTGGAGGGAGCGCAGTGCAGGTGTGATGTGGTCTCTTTTCTTTCTTCCTGTCAAAAGGCAATAGTCTTTGCCTCGGCAGCGCCTCCTAGTGACTATTCTGCCTCTTTCACTGCATGTCTGACGTTTGGCTGTTTGTGATGCAAAAATGAAGGTATTTCACAGGGAGTAGAGACGATACACTCATGCAATAACTCCTGCACTCGCTAAACTTTTCACGAATGTTCCCAAATTTATTATAAATCTATGTGTTATTATCTGATCTAATTTCAGAGGAGCTGTTTTGTCAGGGTGAGAAAAAACTATGTCAGGATATTCCATCAAGATATGGCAACAGCAAAATTCAAGTTACAAGTAGTGGTGGATGATGATAATGGGAAAAATATATCTCTATATTTTCTTTTTATTTTGACGATATCAATATTAAGCCGATATACTTTAAAATTTAAATAATATTAATATAATATATATATATATATTATATAATAATATATATATTAATATTAATATTAAAGGAAACAACTGTTATTTATTGTCTTTTAAACTTAAGGATTCAAGTAAATATTCAAATACAAAACAACAAAGTACTCTATGCATGGTCGGCATAACGAATGTACAGTACACAGACTTTATCTTATTATTAAATCATATTATGAACTTAAAGTTCTGTCGAGAATTGTACAATTAAAATGCAAAAACAAAATATGTGCCCGTGTGCTCCAGATTATCTTAAAATATATAGAAGGAGTTTTAAGACAAATGTCATTAATATAAACAAAAACCCCAGTCAAATAGAAAAGAATACTGTTATTGTACTGTTTAGACCTATGAGGACTGTCAGTGTTTTCCAAAAATTAAGTTTGTCAATTACAAATTACAATACTATCGCAACATGTTGCCCTGCTGCAACTAACAATTAATTCCATAACCGATCCATCGAAGACTTGTTTGGTCCGTAAAATGTCAGGAAATGTTGAAAAATTTGAAATGATATTCTCAAATATCTTGTTTTTTTGAATTATTACGTTTAATGATTTCTTTGTGATATGGAGCAAAGAAAACAGAAAATATTCACATTTAAGAAACGGAAAAATCTGAAACCTCCTTGTAATTATTGAAAAATCGATGATCAAAGTAGTTGACGATTTATTTAGTAATCGATTGATACCTCTGATTTGCTGCATCACTCTGCCTATGTTATTGCAATCTGTGTCCATTTTATGTATCATTTAAATAATTAAAACGTGTTTTCTTTCCACGCAGGTTTCTAAAACAGATCCTTCCCCTAAGAGAGAGATGCCCACAATGATCTTGTTCAATGTGGTGTTTGCATTAAGGGTAAGAAAACCTTTATAGTTTTTTTGTGTGTGTTATATTTGAGTGCAAATGGAAGATTGGTTTTGCTCAATCAGTTAAAATAATAAACGTTGAATATGAATGTTATATATGTGCAACATAATTTGGCTTCTTTATTTTTTAATGATGGCACAAATAAAACAGCTGACTGCGGGTGGGACATGCGTTCTGTTAATCTTTACCGTGTGTGTGCGGGTGTGTGACTGATTAAGTTCCAGTGTACTCTATCTGTGAGATTTTGGAGGGGGGAGTGACCACATTTACTTTTGCTTAATCATGCTCAGGCACAGCCCATGCTGAGTCACTGTTTCGAAGCAGGGTTTAGATTAAAAAAAGCCTCATCATGCTTCGTCACTGATGTGGTTTTTCACTCTGGCAACAACCAACAGAAAAACATTTTTAATTTAAAACATTTAAATAATGTGATGTGTGTGTGTGTGTGCCATTCTTCAGTGTATTTTATAAAAGATTTTGTTATTCAAATTCAGTGGATTTACTGTTTCTTTCTTTTTTGTTCTTTTTTTTTATCATCTAGAGGAAGAGCAGTCTTGTATAAAGTGCCTTAAAGGGATACTTGAGTAAAAGTAGTATTTAACCAGTAAATGACTTTGGTAGAAATTGAAAGTTTTTTATAATGTTGCTAAATTAAGTCTCAGTCACATAACTTGTTTATATATATATATATATATATATATATATATGTGTGTGTGTGTGTGTGTGTGTATATATATATATATATATATATATATATATATATATATATACGTATATATGCACACACATATATGTATATATATATTTATAGAATTTAATATATGCTCAGGTATTTTGATAGTTTAATGCATTTTTAATGGGGATGAGTATGAGCTAATGCCTAATGTTGAGTTTCAAATTAAAGCAGTGATGTTGACATTGGGGCTGCGTATGTTTGAGTTGAATATTATTATTATTATTCTTCATTACATTTCTAGAGCGCTTTTCTAGACACCCAAACCGCTTTACAAATTACCCATTATTAATTAATACATTCTCACTGGTGGTGGTAAGCTATGTGTAGCCACAGCTGCTCTGGAGCAGACTGATGGAAGCGTGGCTGCCAATGTGCGCCAAACGGCCCCTCCGACCACCACGATCATTCATACATACATTGCATGTTTTTTTCTCGAATATGTACCAACGACATGTTTAATACAGTCTAATAACTGTAGCTCTCACTCCCATTTTTGTCATCCACAGGCAAACGCTGACCCCTCCGTCATCAGCTGCATGCACAACCTGTCGCGCCGCATCGCTATAGCCCTGCAGCACGAGGAGCGGCGTTGCCAGTATCTGACCCGAGAGGCCAAGCTGATGCTCGCCGTTCAGGATGAGATCACCACCATGACTGAGAGTAAGCTACACACAGATACACTTTTCAGCCAAGAAGGGTGGGCAGTGGCATCAGACTTTCACCTCTACTCGGGTGAAGATGCAGAGCTTTCTGAAAGGACGACTCCATTTACAGTCTTCTTGCTTTACTTCCTTAGCTGTTATGCTTCTGCCTTCCCTCCATCAGTCGTGACAAATAATATGTCACTGTGCACAGTGACTAGCGGAGCCGGGAACCCACAACCATGAGTTGAAAGCCCCTCAGGACTTCCGCGGAACGACTGTCCAATCACAGGCGAGATTCACCAGCGCGTTGCAACGGTTGAATAACTTCCAGATATTGAAAGTGAAAGTTATCTTTGAAAAAGGGGAGAAGAACTCACTCATGGAACATTTCATTGACAATTCTACAGCCATAAAATCAAAATAAATCCAGGCAGCTTGAATATTTCTTAAGATTTTTTTGTTCCGACGATTTAAAAAATAAAAATATCGATTATTTTCTCCTCTTACTACGGCGCACTTTTTTAATGTTTGCACTGGGGAAATGTTCCGGGGACCGCTCATTTGTGGCACCACCCGTGCATCTCCTCACACTCACCCGACCAGGGTTTCCCCCAGTGCATATTGCTTGTTTATTAACTTTATATACACTTTTTTTATACACCACAGATTTTTCTAAGCCGCGGAACAAGCGCGATGCGCCCACATGTAACCGGCAAGCGTCCCCTTGTCCAGGTGCCAATTTGAAACTCAAGTCACACTATCAAATACGCCATTATTACGGTTATATTGTTATTGTCAATAAAGATGTTATATTTAGGAATGCACCGATAATTCGGCGGCCAAAACACAGCGAGTAAACTGTGGAACAGCATCTTTTGCGCAAAAGTTAAACTTATGAACTCCCCGCGACATTCACTTCACAGCAGAGAACATTCTCTCTCTTTGAGCAGTTAACTAAAGAGATCGGCTCATCTGATGCATCTGTTATTCCCTTAATTGCAAAGTTGTAGGGGTAAAATTGCGTGTAGAGAAATGATCCAGTCGGATATGGAGAAGCGCAGGAGAGGGAGAACAGTACAGCGCAGGGGCGGTGCGCAGAAATCTGTCTGCACCAGATGAGGGGGCACTACCACTTTTTATTTAAACATAGTACATCATATGAATAATAATTTTGTCTTTAGAAAAAAAAGTTTTAAATCGAAAATCGAATTTTTATTAAATAAATCTGGGATTTTATTTTTAGGCCATATCGCCCAGCCCTAGTGATAAGATGGATAATGCAAAAATGTCACAATATCATTTTAGATGAATTATTGTCAGATCTGCACAAATATCACACCGTTATCATTTTAAATATGTTTAATGATGTTAAAATTCCCTCGGATATTGTGAATTGTATCGCAATCGCAAAAAAAATTCAATTATTCAAAATCGTTCAGCCCTAGTGTGGGATTGTCGCAGTAGACACGGAAACTCAACACTAACATTTCAAAGTTGCACACTGTAGCTTTAACAAACTCGTTGATGTGTCATCGTTGTTAGATAGGAGACTTTGTCTTGACAGGACTCTGTTTTGCTTTCACAACAGCAGATGGAAGCCCTCAATCCCCGTTCAGGCAAATTCTTCCCAAATGTAAACTAGCAAAGGACCTGAAGGAGGCGTATGACAGGTGTGTGACGAGGCACTTTTCCTTTTCTTACTGTGCATGACATGAAGTAAAGATTTGGGTAAATTTTTTTTTGTACCCTTCCACATAAAAGCAAGAAATCACTTAAGAATATCTTGAAAAGTGACAAAACTAACTGACCTCCTGTTATGTTTATAATTGTTTTTTGCTGTTTGTAATGCTAAAATTCTCCAGTTTTGTCTCATCCAGTCCAGTCTTTTTCAGGAAGAATGAAAAATCTCTTCCTTATGCTGCAAGGGAACCAATAAAATTGTCTATGCCTGTATATTTTATTTGGTCTGTCTTGAAAACAGGACCCTATGTCTCAATGAGATCACCCTTATAAATTGAGGTTGAATATATTTAAAATGTTCATATTGCTGACAAAATGATTACAGCTCAGCCGTGCAAGAAGTGCTTCCTCATGTTTTCTAAATATCTGCCCAGCAACTGTTTTACTGATTTATCCACACTCCCACTTGGATGTTGGGAAAGAAATGTTAAATTATTTAAAAGTTTTTTTCCTCTTCTTTTTACAATTGTTCTGCAAGTAAAATATGGATTTGTGTTGAGCTGATTCATGTGATTTTGATGTTTTTGTCAGCCTGTGTACAACTGGCGTGGTGCGACTACATATCAACAACTGGCTGGAGGTGAGTTTCTGTTTACCTCACAAGATCCACAGGATTGGTGGCAACCACATTCCCCCAGAGGCTTTGGAGCGCAGTCTTAAAGCTATCAGGTGTGTTTGCAATTTATTCTGTGACCTTTACAGGAAATGAAGGGGAATTTTATCACAATTACACAGATGTTTGTATAGTTTTATGTAGCAACTAACTAATCTGGCTTTGCAGAATGTCTGCAGTTCCAGTTAAATAAAAATATATTATGAACCGGAATCCTATCATCCATAAGCGCTGATTGAGGGTTTAGGGTTATATGTGGGCCAATACTGCCACCTACTGTCAATACTGCTTGTGTACATTAGATTTGTGGTTGGCTTTATTTGTTTTCTTTTTTTTGACCACATCCCCAATAGCTGCCACGAAGGGTCAAACATTGGTATACACATATATATACATATATATATATGTATATATATATATATGTATATATATATATATATATGTATATATATATATATGTATATATATATGTATATATATATATATGTATATGTATATATATATATATATATATATATATGTATCTTTTTAAGTGGAAGAAAAGTGAGAAGAAACAAATAACATTAAATCACATTTTGTTTATATTAGTTAATGAACACTTGTTTCATCATCAATTAATTTCTTTAGTGATTAATTGAATAATCCTTTAGTCCATGAATTGTCAGGTTGATTTCTGCTGTCTTAAATTGAGCGGGTCTGCAAGTTCACACATTGTTTGATTCTGCAGACCTTACCACGCTCTGCTGCTGCTGGAAAGTGAGAAGGCTCTCCTCAGCCAGCTTCCTCTGGACTGCTCGCCCGCGATGGTTCGCCTCATCAAGACGTGCTCTGCGGTGAAGAACCTTCAGCAGCTCGCCCAGGACGCTGACCTGGCCTTGCTTCAGGTGCGCCACAGTCAACACCACTACACTTTTACACACCGTAAAGCACCAGGGAAACACTTTTTCCCCAATTTTTTTTACATTTTTCAAGTATTCTTAGAGTCCATTCATCAATTTGAGGCTTTTTTTTGTAATAATTAAAACAAGCTCTCCGTTTTTTTTTTTTGGGCTTCTTAACTGTGAATATTTTCTGGTTTCTTTGCCCCATTTGGCAATATCGAGTACTCGATTAATCAAGAAAATGATTGACAGATTAATGGATTGTAAAATAATTGTTAGTTGGAGCCCTAAAGATTCACAGTCACAGTCACAGTTAATGGTGTCCTATTGCCATTGGATGGACAATGTATGTACATGGACAGCTCCAAGTTACCACCAAGGAGGTTATGTTTCCATCTGGGTGGGTTTATCTGTAAGTTTGTTCTTCAGTTTGTAACTTACTGTCTACAGTTTTTTAAGGCTCAATCTGAATATTTCATGATGGATAGGTGATCACAAGCATGTTCCCATTACATTTAGGTAAGAATCGATGCACTGACGATGTCACAGAAAATGATCTCTCTGTCAGTATCAGACATTTGATTAAATTTAAACATGGTTCAGTCCCATTTAACAGGTTCAGGTGTGTGTATGTTCCGTGGATCGAAATTAAATGAGATATGTTATGCAACTTTTTAATCATGTTAATACGTTGGGACGCTGGAGTTCCCTATGAAAAAATAAATCATATCATATCAAACAATTATAAATCAAAAAAGTGGTAGTGCCCCCTCGTCTGCCTCATCTGGTGCAGATAGACATTTTATTTCCGTGCACCGCCTCTGCGCTGTTCTCTTCTCCCCCTCCTGCGCCATTCGCCGCTACTGCGATCTGTGCTTCTCCGTCTCCAAGTGGTCCCTTTCGTATCCAAAGCAGAGTGGATGATTTCTCTATGTGTATTATCCCCACATACAAATAATGATTTTTATGATGAGGATAGAGTACAGTCGTGATGAAGTGCAGGTGATCCGAGTAGACTTACTAATTGCTCCGTATGCAGCCAAGTTTCGCTTTTGCGCAACAAGACTTTCCAGTAGGGCTGTAAAGTCAAAGTCGACTAATTGGTCGACACGCTCTGGCTCGACCAAAATTGTGATTGGTCGACTAAATTATTATTATTATTTTATTTTTTTTTTATGGTGAATTTCATTAGGAGGAAAGTACCACATACTAATAGGGGTGTTTTACAGCACCCGTGCTTCACAGGTAACAGTCCGTCTTTAGAGAACACCCCCCTTGTTTTCCACTATTTTGGTTTAGTCCAGCCCAGTGGGTTGTTGTCGCTCTGTGGCTCATGAGCGACAGACAGATTAGCTTTGCCATTAATTAGACGTGTGAATTTTGAGCTTTTCATGTTAGGCTACAGTCAGTCCTCCTGTCACATCCATGTCAAAGACATCAGCAGTGTGGCAGCATTTTTCAAAAATAGATGACGGTAAAAAAGTGGAACGCAAACTTTGCAAGCAACAGTTTGCTTTTCACAGCTCTACAAACATGACATATCATTTAAAAAGGCTAAGCTAAGGTTGCTCCGTCCGTTTTGAGTATGAACATATCAGAATTGTTAGCATATTTCAATGTTTTAGTCTAATAATTGTTGATTGGTGTTATAACTGCAGGCGCACCTGCGCGCAGCAGCGTCCCGCGGTCTATTTGTGTCTCAGCCGCGAAGCTGCGCTGCGCTGTTCAGTCTCGCTCTGTATTCCTCAACACTTATTGTGCTGATATTACTAGTTATTGTCGGATATCACGGGCTATGATATTGCGCAGTTGAACGTAATGCAAAACGATGTAAGGAGGCGTCAGACTCTGTTGAACTCCAGCGGGTCTTTTCAAAATAAAAGAGTCGCAGCCGCAAAGTACCCCCCGTCGATTGGTCGATTTTTGGTCAAAATTTCAGGGCTTTAGTCGACCAAGACTTACTACTACTTTCCAGCATTCAATAGATGCTGCTCCACAGTGTACTCGCTGTGTTTTCTGCCGCTGAATTATCGCTGCATTCATAAATATAACATATTTATTGACAAGAAGAATGTAATCGTAATAATGACGCATTTGATGGTGTCAATTGGGTTTCAATCGGCCCCTGGGCGGAGTGTCCTTTTCCCCCGGTTTAGAAAAATCTGTGGTATATAAAATAATCTATTTAAAATAAATAAACAAGCAACGGGTTAGGGTTAGACCGAGACAGGCACTCAAAACCGACCGTTCTGAACAGGGCTGTTTTGCCAGGGTGATTGAACTGCTATGGTGCTTCGTCCTTAAGGTATTTTGACCTAAACATGTCACAGACATGTTCATTACGACACCAGGTAACTAGCTTAACTTGGAGAAATATGGTATAATATGTCTACTTTAAGAAACTATTTCCTCCCTCAGATTTTTCAAATTGCTGTACACTTGGTTTACTGGGGCAAAGCCATCATCATCTACCCACTGTGTGAGAACAACGTGTACATGCTTTCGCCTCATGCCAACATCAGCCTGTGAGTGTTGATGTAATTTTCTTCAGAAATGTGTTATGAAACAATTTCTTTTCCCTCTCTATGCTATGTACTCGGCATATAATAGACTTTTCCTTTACAGCATTGTGGAAAAATGCTCTGTGTTATGTGTGCCATCTCTCTCTCTGGACAGATACTCCTCGCTGGCTGAGCACTTTGCCCAGCAATTTCTTGGTCATGATCTGCCCACCATGTTAGCCAAGTTCTCTCTCCCCGTCTCACTGGCCGAGTTCAGAAACCCACTGGAGGCTCCTGCACAGGAGGTACGATTATTCTGACCGCTGTTTCATAATTGAGTGTACAAAACAGTTTAATATACTTCAAAATTTATGTTGGCAGTTCAAAGGTGCATACTTTGGGCTTAGTATCCTATAAGATCTCTGCACAACACGTCTCGGTTACTATGATACAGGTCTTTTTTGAATGGGTCACTTAGGGCGTATGGACAGGAAAACTGTAAGACTGTATCTAAAGTTACATACAGTATACCCAAATGAAGAACAAAAGATAAACACTATTTCCTATTATCTTCCATTACTAGTATCCGCAACACCAGTAGTGTTGTCAGTCATGAATGATTCGTTCGGAAAACTAATCTTTTGAGTGAACGAACCGACTGGGATCACTTCATGAACTGATTCGTTCCTTTCTTAGTTCAGTTGAGCTCAGCAGCGAGCGTGGCAGCCGGGAGTGGAACTGCCGCGTTCTGTGAATCGCTCGCCGACGCCGTCACTCACTCGTGAATCTTTGGCAAACGAAGCCAGCCAACGTGGCAGAGCGGGGAGGGACTACTGAGAAGAACTGTCTGCCGCTCTCCCTCACTCCTGGAGGATGTGATTCGTTCGCGCTGTCACTCACTGACTCGCTCATGATTCGCGAACGTACTGACACACAGAACTGTCACGGAGGAGGACGTGAATCACGTTCACAGCACGCGCTGTCACTCACTCATCATGATTCGCGAACACAGAACTGTCACGGATTCACGTCCTCGGCGAAACAGTCGCGACGGTGCGCTAATGGCTAATGTTGAGTCAAGCTATGCCACTTGAATACAAGCACACACACACACACACTCGCCCCATTAACAGACGTAGGTACACATAAAGTAATGAGAGGAGAGATTTAAAATAATAACAAATTTATATGTGCATAATAGTATTATCCTCTATGTGCCTCTATAATAATATGAATACTAAAAATAATAATAATAATATTAATGATACTTTTATACTTTTAATTTTTATTTAAGTATTATTATTTTGTATTATCATCATCATCATCATTATTATCACATTATTATAATGATGTTTTGCAATTAAACTGTACTTTTATATCAAAACTTGGGAGGGGGAAGGAGTCTGTCAGGGCAGGCGAGTGTAGTCACTCACTCACTGACCCACGAATGTACTGACACAGAGAACTGGAGAACTGTGGCTGAGGACGTGAATCTCGTTCGCGGATGTACTGACACACAGAACTGTGGCTGAGGACGTGAATCTCTTTCGCGGATGTACTGACACACAGAACTGTGGCTGAGGACGTGAATCTCCTTCGCGAACGTACTGATGCAGGAGAACTGTGCCCACGCCAACTTTATGGCTGGCATACGCACGTTTCTCCAGCTATTGTTCCTTTGGCGACACTTAGGTGATGCTGGGAAACTGTTAATAATGTGAAAACAAGTAGTCATCAGAGTGATGTGCACATCAGAGACACACTTATGAACAATTAACACCTTGCAATCTGACGTGAGCGAGTATTTAGGGAACGCGAGGATTTACTTGCAAACGATGATAATTGGCACATAAGCCGAATTTCGGTCAGGAGTGTGCCAGTCAACCCTGAGCCGAGCCATGCCAGCTGTGTGGGAATCATCCGAATGTCATCCAGGTACATCAAATTCCCATACAATACTGTTAAACAGGCCAACTTTAAAGCGCAATTTTCAGCGAGAGCCAGTTTCCCTAATGTAATCGGAGCTATTGACTGCACACACATTGCTTTAAAAGCGCCATCACAGGATGAATTTGTTTACGTTAATAGGAAACATTTTCATTCCATCAATGTTCAAATCAGCTATTGTTTTATGTGGAGGGAAAGGTCAAATACAACATTTTAAAGCACTGTGATAGCTAAATTCTGGTAGTAATTCATCCTTAATATTATACTTTAACATATGATTGTTGCATTTATACCTTGGCATCACATCATAGCTACTTTTGTATGATCATTTTATGAAAATGATTGTATGTGGGGGTACGGACGAGTAGCTTTGATAAATCCTTCTACTGACTGAGCTGGGCTAGAGCACATGGTCTGCGCAAAATGGGATGGTAACTCCAGGGGAATATCATATTTCATATCATATCCATCCCAGGCTGCCCTGGAAATGACCATTCCTAAAGTCTATGGGGCTGTATACCAGATGTGGGTTAATGAAGAAATCTGTGTAGAAAATGTTGGTGAATTCATTGGAAACTACTATTTTTAGTGAGGAGATAAACTGTTTGTATATTTTAAGTCTTTAGTTTGTGTCCTTTTAGCAAATGGAATGAATTAAAAGTGGGGGTACGGATGGTACGGGTACGGACAGGACATTTGGAGTTTATTGTGCTATATCAGGCAAGGTCTTTATCACTGAAATGGTTTATATGGTGGTTTGGTATTTGGCAATAGAGACTTGTAAACCGTCACAATTAAAAGCTTGTAGTATTTACTTAGTGTAGAAATTAAGAGGGGGTACTGACGGGACAGAATTTTTCGGAAAATGACAGCCTATACTTAGCTGTGAGTCAGATGGAAGTAGGTATGATCTCAATCTAATTTTGTTCTCTTACAACATCATATCAAAACTTTGCATGTCAAACTAACACTTATCACACAATGCTACAGAATTTGAAAACTTTAAGTAAGTATTAGATTAAAATTGATAACATGTGGGTAAAAGTAAAAAATAACCCTGCAGGCCAAAAAAAGTTGGTGTATCTTCACAAAATGGTAATAAAGCTCTAGTTAACATATGACTCTTGTACATAACAAGGAATTTTAAGGTAGCAACCATGTTTGTGATGTCAGGTGCAATGGTTGGAATGTGAAAAAACTGAATGACTCCTGGTAACACTAAAAATAGAACATTTTTGAATAATATTTGATAAAATAAAATATTGACAGATATCCCTTTTTTGTTTATTGTTCTGTTCCTTGTTACACCAGCTTTTGGAAAATAAAAGTCTAAAACAGTAATATCTAATAGAGACTTTCTTATCAACTGGTAATATTTGTTCTCTATGTTGTGAATAAATAGAGAAATCCTGCGTTTTTAACTTTTCACGTTAACATTTTGTTTTCTTCACTTGATTGTCCTGCAGTATATTATCACAAAATCATTGTTTTGCGATATTATTGGCATCGTGACGTGGACCTTGTGTCGTCGTGTATGGTGAGGCACCCTGTGATTTCAATACGTTAAATGGGTCATTAAAAACATAAATTCTGTCATACTGACTTTAAGATGAGAAACATTTAAGTTCATTGATCAAGTTGAGAGCAAAACATTATGTGAAATGTATATTATACTTTCATAAATAAGTCATTATTGGTCATTACTATTTAAAAAATAAATCATTTAATTATAAAAATGGGCTGACCGGTTAATCTGTCTACCTCTGAAAAAAGATTTAATGTGTTTTATACTAGAACAAAAATGAACAGTTTTACTTTTTTTCCATATACATATGTGAAATTTCCCACAGGTAAATTCTATTTATAGAGATTTCATTTTAAATGGAGAGATATTGGAGATCTTCATCTCAGATGTCTGTCTTATTTTGGCAGAGCTGTTTGAACATCAGTGATGAATTATAAATGCCACAGCTCATGTCATGTCATCTCAGCCTTTTTACATCAGCAGCAGATAATTGAAAGCATATTTGACTTAAACGTGAATGCTCTGTTCCTGACCAGGCCCAGCTAATCCAGATGGTGGTGTGGATGCTTCAGCGCCGCCTGCTGATCCAGCTGCACACTTACGTCTGCCTGCTGGTGCCGCCCAGCGAGGACGAGCCCGGCCTGAGGGATGATGACCCTCCGCTGGTAGCCAGAGTGGGAAGCCGCAGTCTCAGCACGCCCAGTGCTCTCAGCTTTGGTTCTCCAAGTTAGTCCCATCTCATCATCTCACTCCTCTGCTTCTTTTACATACAGGTGTAGTAACGGCTAATCTCTTGTCTGTTCTATGTCCAGCCAGCAGCGATGACATGACCCTCACCAGTCCCAGTATGGACAACTCCAGTGCTGAGCTGCTGCCTGGTGGAGACTCGCCGCTAAACAAGCGGATGACGGAGACGCTGCTAGCCAGCCTGTCGGAGCACGAGCGACAAGTTATCCTCAACATCCCCGCTGCACACAATCCAGAGGATCTGCGGATGTTTGCCAGGTAATTAATCATGTCTCTGACAGATAATATTTAGAAATAAGCTCATGTGATAGTTGTCTTTAATAATATCTCGTGAGATGTCTCACTATGGGATGCACGCCCCTGCCGCAGCCCTCAGAAGCATTAATCTCATTACGCCAATCCTAAATGGCTGGTGAACGTGTCCGTCTGCCACAGGTAGTCCCACCTACCATGAATAGTGTCTGTGGACGGGACCACGTCATTCAAACACCTCTTCTCCCTCGGAGCATATCTTGCGTCCAGGGTTAACTGGCTAAACTGTCCACAGGCAGATCTTATTTTAGCTTCGGTCGCAGGGCGCTAGTAGCCTTGGATTTATTTGCTTCGTCGGTCACACCAGATCGATTTTACTGAGCATTAGCACACCAGCTAATCCGGGATGATCGATGGGGGCTATGGTTCTGCAGGAACGAGCGCGGTGGCTTAACCTCGCCATCCTGTCAAACAGAGAGAAGGAAGACAGCGCATCGGTTTGGGCGAAAAAAGCCCGTCCACGACAATGGGCATGTCCAGGACGGGCCTTTTTTGCCCCAGCCGCTGCGCTGTCTTCCCGGGCAGAAACACGCAGTGTCACTGTTCCACCAGTAGATGGCGCCACCGCATCGCGGCTGAAGCCTCTCGTGGCAGAGGAGCTGCAGTGTGTGTCCACTCTCCCTCAGACGCGAGAGATGGGCTACACCAGCAGCTTCACCTTGGGTGTTGCGGACGATTTCGTGGGGGTACAGGCTGCAGTTCGCCGGCATAATACACTCCAAGGCTCAGGGAGAGTCAGCTCGCGTTTTACAGAAGGAAATCCTCTCACTGTTAAACAAAGGAGCAATTTGTGTCGCCTCTTCCGCGCAGTGTCAGAGCGGCTTTTACCCCAGGTATTGGATGCTCCCCTCAGTGTAGACGCATTAGCGCACGTCTGGCCGCGCAAGCTTCTTTACGCTTTCCCCCCACACACCCAGAACGCATGAGCTGTGGGCTTGGCCCCTGAGTGGCTCAATCTATCACCTGTGGGACTCTCACAGTGTGCAACTTCCACTATACAAAGTGCTCGAGCCTCCTCCACAGGTCTCTATATGACTGTAAGTGGAGAGTGTTTGAGAGTTGGTTCTACAGGAAAGGCCACATTCCTTTTCAGTGTCCAGTGGGAGTGATTTTGTAATTTTTGCAGGACCTGATTGACAAACAAAAAGCCTTCTCAACAATCAAAGTGTGCTTGCCGGCTGTTGCGTGGGTTTTGGGGGGCAAACTGCGTGCCAGCACCCGCTGGTTTGCCGTTGTATGAAGGGGGCACGCAGGCTCCTTCCTGTGTCCAGACCACTGGTACCACCGTGTGAATCCCTACTAATTATTACATTGTTACTGTATATCCTCATACATTCAAGTAGCATATATTGTTGAGGTCATTTACTCTGGAGCAACTATCATGACTGCTTTCAAGGAAATTCATGAAAAATCCTGGTGTTGAAGCACAGGAATTCGAAATTCCTGATGGTCAGACTCAGGAACTCCACCAGCGTTAAGACCTGTACAGTTTCCAGAGTGTATTTAGAGCAGTTGGATGAACAGATGGACTTAGTCTCAGTAAAGACCCAGTGATTCATTTTAAATGACCTCTCTCTCTTGGGGAATAAAATTATAATTGGAGAAAATTATAATTGGAGAAGAAAGTCTTAATTGCTGTCACGGAAAATTGAAAAATCCAATTTCAGCAGTTGTTGAGATAAATCACTGTCCATTAGCTGTGGGGACATTTAAAATAAAACCGTCTTGAAAGCCAGCTTCAGAGCTGTGGAGGTCTCGTCTCATTTTTGATTTACTTAGCTAATGTCCCAATGAATCTCCAGCTCTCAACTTGTTCCTCTGCCTGTTTGTGTCGACTGTTTTCAGGCTGCTACACTACTTTCGGGGACATCATCACCTGGAAGAGATCATGTACAACGAGAACATGCGGCGCTCACAGCTCAAGACGCTGTTTGACAAGTTCCGCAGCGTCCTCGTGGTGACCAACCACGAGGACCCCATCATCTCAATCTTCCAGTCGCCCATGGAGTAGTGACACGGATGTGGCATCAGCTCTCATGAACTGGAGACGGACTTATCCGTCTGAGAGCGGTGTTGTTTTAAAAATCAGCTGACTCAGTGTTTTGCAGAAGTGTTTTATGAGCCAAATGTTTGTTTACAGTATTAAATTATTTTGTACATACCAGAAAACAGTGTGAATGTTGCAGTTTGGTGGGTTAAACTTCCCTGTCCCCTCTCCCAGACGTGTCCAATCATCTTTGCTGACCACAGACGGAGTAACAGACGGGTAATAACGATCATTCCAGGCCTTTTTAGCTGCATCTTCACAGGAATCCCAGAGGTGGAGAGAGCAAAAGACAGGAAAAACTCCAATATAAACGGGCTGTTTTTAGGAGGAGAGCAGAGCGTTCCAGACATCTGCAAAATCACTGAGGGGAGAATCGGCCAAGTATGAGTGTTTATTAAAAAACAGATGCATGAGCTGAACGAAGGAGAACAGAGACTGAAGGTGCGTTTCAGAACAGATTTATTTTATAGATGCTGATCGATTGAACGAAAATTAAAGGTACAGTCTGTATAATTTAACGTTTATTGATTAAGCTGTTAATTGCAGCTGGATTGGAGAACCTGTGTAAAATTCAGTTGTAAAGTTTGTCCGTTGTCAGCTGCCTCCATAGTGCTGACCAAGCTATTTTGATAATCATCTTTGGAATTTCTTTTAAACTACAAAGAGTTTTTTTGGTTTTTTTAAACTAAATAAATGTGAATTGATTCGGGGTTCTCACTATTTTATCATACAAAACAGATTAATTAGAGATGAAAATAACAGTTAATGATATAATGAAGGTATTTCAAAAAATTAGAACTGGTATATCCCACCACAGCTGACTGACAACTCAATAGAGAAGTGGAAGGAGTCATTTCAGGACAACTCCTGCTGTGTCTTTTTTGACAATGTTCTGTCCCTTGTCAGGCTGCTCATCTGAGGGAGCAGAGTCATTTCCAGACTGAGGCAGACTTTCTGCCTCTTTGTTCACTACACTAACGCAGGGATGCCCTCGAAGATAAAACCTCCACGGCTTCTTTGCCCACTCGCCATGGGACTCTATTCCAACACGCGGCGCTGACACTATATCACGTGGTTCTAACAGAGTGGTGTTTGGGTCCCTCTCCAGCCACACCTCTGGATCTGAGGCGAGGTCTCGGCGGTCGAAACAGCGATGTATACTCAGAGCCTGGCACGGTTTAGACGGCCCGTTGCAGAGCTCTTTGTCCTTAAGCTGTCGGGCTCCTTCTTTCCGTCTGGCTGACCTCAGCTGTTTCATGATGGACTGGCCCTGCAGGGGCTCAGCGGAGCGCAGTAGCACAGCAGCACCCTCCCCTGTGACAAGCACGGCACACAATATGCATCAGTCAGCACGGCCCCACTCTGTCTCCTTCCTTTTGCCCTTTACCCACTCACGATAGAAAATACAAACTCACTATATCACCGAATTAAAGGTTAAATCGCCTGGAAGAGAACCAAAACAAACCTACATTTTTCTGTGACAAAACAGGTAATACTTCTAATTTTACCTTCACTAGAGACGTTCATGCACAGGTAGATGCCATAAATTGGATACACGTAAATGGTTCCAGGCTTCATGAACATGGCCGTGTTCCTCTCTGTGCGTTTGCCTCCTGCTGAGTGCGAGGCTCGGTCCTCTCCTCCCAGGTAAGCCTCGGTCTCCACTATTCTCCCGCGCAGCTCGGCACCATCGGCACACCTGTGCACCAACACCTGCAGGGACACAGCAGATTATGAGGGGATTAGTTAATCGACACAACAAATGTGATCAGCCATCTGCAAAAAAAAAATTAAAACATGTAAATTAGTCTGGGATCTTTTTGTGTAAAGACATTTAAATGATTTACCAAGTAAATGATATGTATAATAATTATGACTTTTTTTATTGACCTTCGCCAAGGAGGTACATGTTTTCGCTGGAGTTTGTTTGTCTGTCTGTTAGCAACATAACTCGAAAAGTCACGGACGGATTTGAAGGAAATCACCAGGAACAGGTGATTCAATTTTGGGTGTGATCCGTGGGGGCTGAGCTGCCTTGGTGGAGGTCTGCACTCTCCAAGTGCTTTTTTAGTTTAATATGCAGTTTAGTGCTGCAACTATTAAGTATATTCACAATCTTACTTTCTCGATTAATCAAGTAATCGTTTGGTCCATAACATTTTGAGCAGTGTCACTCATGAATGCAGTTATGCAGTTTCTAATGAGATTTGAATAATTCCATAGTTTCACAACACAATATTTGAAAATACCAATTTATCAGTATGCATTTTATACATTTTGCTTTTGTTTAACCTCAGATTTGTTTTACTAGCAAATAAATGCCCAGGAAAAAAAATGATTATTACATTAACCCTTTTTTTTGGCCCATATAGGAGATAAGATCGTCCTTTATTAGTCCTGCAGTGGGATCACATTAATCGAGTATGAAAATAATCGGGATATTTTTGTGCCGTTACCTTTCCCAGGAAAGCTTTGGCTAAAGTGATGCACGGTTGCTTGAAGAACTCTTCTGTGAGTCTGTTCCCTGTGTTGTTGTTGTTGATAAAATAATGACTTTGCTCAGTCTCGGTTCTTTCACACTGAAGCTGCTCCTTCACTTGTTTCACACTCGTCTGCTTTTTATGTTTATTATTTACTTCTCGCGCGTCTGTTGCCATCACTGGCAATTTCCTCTTCCTTGCCGCCATAACGTTATATATATAAATATATATTACCGAGTAAAAAGTAGTGTTTCTTTTTAAAGCATATCACTGTACTGTAATGCACTGTAAGCAATTAGCATCTACAGCATAATCCACAGTTAACACCGGAGCTAGCAAACGGGAAGTACATTGTTTTGTGTCTCTTAAAGGGACCGCGCACCTTTTTTCCTAGAGACGTTGAAATGATTTGGTGCTTCTCAAAGTCAGTCTTGTATAAAACACAAATACTTCAGTAAAAGTACAAGTCTCTTACAAGAAAATTACTTTGGCGAAAATTAGGTCATGTTTTATAATATTACTTAAGTAAAAGTCTTAAAGTATATGACATTTACTGTTTTAGAAGAAAAAGTAAAAGTATTAAAAAGGTGAGGAGTTGGACCATGGTGGCTCAGTGGTAGGGCTAGTTGTCTTTCATCTGGTTGTGGGTTCAATTCCTGGCCCTGCTAGTCAATATAAGTGTCCTTGAGCAAGACATTTAACCCATATTGCAGTGTGTGAATGGGTAAGAAAAGATTGTGTGAATGGGTGAAACCTGTAGTTTACAGCAGCTCATCGAGACTTTTAAAAGTTCTATATTAATAAAGACCATAATACCAATTCTTATTTTATTTGGTAGTAACTAGTAACAAAGACAGTTAGGGCAAATGTAGTGGAGTAAAAGTCCAGCCATAGTTTATTTAATATAGTGGCGTAAATGTTGCTAGAAATATAAATAACAAAGTAAAGTACAGATACGTTAACTTTAACGACACTGTCTTGTATAAAGTACCTAAAAGAACTTGAGTACAAGTATCTTACAAGAAAATGACTTTGGTAGAGGTTGAAGTTGCCTTTTAAAAACTTACTGCACAGGTCTCAAACTTGTGGCCTGTGGGCCACATATGACACTGATTCTGACCAATCAGTGTCCGCCGGCAGTCTGTCGACGTCACGTTTTAGCATCGGCTCAGTTTGCTTGGAACTTGGTACCAAAAAAAGGTACCAGGTACTAAAACGAGTAGCATCAAGCTGAGCTGAACCGTGCTTGAACTGTATCATGGAAATTTTTTATTATTACGAACTGCTATTGGTAACAATGGCTAGCAATAGATACGTTTGTGTCCATGATTATTTTCTAACAGACGTCTGTAGCAACCTCAGCAGTGGCATACACAGACATTTGGAAAAATTAAAAATTATGCTTTCAGGTCAAGTTGTGTCTTGCAGTGACGTTTGTCACCTTTTCAAATTGCGGTGTCTTTGAACATATGCAAGAAAGCCTTGGTAAGTTATAGATTATTGATATCCTGATGAAGTGTTGATTTCTTTTAAAGGTCTAATATGCCACTGAAAATGAAATGGTAACTCTAATGTAGGTCAGTGTGATTTTGTTTTATGTTTCCATTCAAAACCCTGGCTCGTGAGTCCAGATGGCACTTTAGGACGTCCAGTATTTTTGTCCAAACATCATCTGTTGCAGTGAGGAAACAGAACTTGCATCGCTGTAAATTATGTGTGTGAAAGACTAAGTATAATTTGAAGGACCCTACATATTTGAAGTGTCCTTCAGGATCTTTCCTTGGTTGTGCGATGCATTGTTTTTTTTTTATATTGTCTAAGCATTATAGTTTCCTGTTCTCGTTTCTCTCTCAAGCTGTGATCAGTGATGTTAATGTTGTTTATTTCTCCTCAAACATCCGTTTTTTGCTGAATTTGCTGATGGATAAAACCTCCCTCCCTGCTGCTGTCTTATTTCTCAGCCTCATTTGAAAACAGTCCCTTCTAATAAGGAACTATAAATAGAGCCGGTGTGCTTGTGCCTGCCTGTGCCCAGGAAGTGGATGGCGCCAGTTTGGCCCCAGGCTCTGTGAGTCCATGTGGCTTTGTGGAAGACTAACAGTGTGTGACTCGGTCGTGCCACTGACTGTGGGTTTTGTGAGGTTAAGTGTGAAGTTCTGTTGAGCTACTGTCACGACAGCTCTCACCACCATGCACTTACCAGCATGTGTTGTAATGTAACAAGCAGAGGTGGAAAAAGTACTAAAATATTGCACTCAGGTAAAAGCACCGATACTTTGATGAAATATTACCCAAGTAGAAGTAAAATTAGTCATCTGAAAAGGTACTCCAGTACAAGTAAAAAGTAGTTCATTTGAAATGTACTTTAAGTAAAAATTACTTAGTTACTTTGCGTGGGGTGTGAGACAGTGGCGTAGGCAGAAATAATATTTTGGGTAGTGGGTGGGCTATCTTTGCCCCAAAAAAAGGAACCAGAACTAGAAAAATTACTATTGACAATGACTATTTTACTTTGTAATATTATGCACTACAAAGTCAATGACGGCAAAATACTGCCTATAACACAAGCTCTACCATCAGAGCTTTATAAAGGCTTGTACCAAATTATTAAAACCCATTTAGTGGACATTTGCCCTTCTCTTCAGAACGATTAATGTCGCTCTGTAATGATCAATCAGACCGTACTAGTTCCCAAAGCATGCTGGGAAGTGTAGTTCTTCATTAGAAGGGTTTTTTTTTCCAGTGGAAATAACTTGTTTTGATAAACAGCAAAGGTAAGACGACATTTCTGCTTATATTTCTTGAAGGTCAGTTGTTGTTTTGCTCTTATTTTTGGGCTGGATCCGTGAATCTTGGTCGTAGAGTGATGACATTTTTACCGCTGGAATCTGTGGATTCTCTGCTGTCCAGTTTGTTTACATAATCTGGTTCTGGTGTATATTTTCCCTCTGTAGGTCTTCTTTGTGTTGAATTTTTATTTTTACTCAGTAACGGATAGGATTTATAAAGTAACTAAGTACAATACTTGAGTCAATACGTACTCGAGTAAAATAAAAAATCCTGTTAAATTGTACTTAAAAAATACAAAATACACAAAAAAAGTATTCAATACAGTAACTTGAGGAAATGTATTTCGTTACTCTCCACCTCTGGTAACAAGGTACAAAATATTTTTGTTACTTTACTAAAATTCACATATCTGTACTGTACTTTATTAATATTTCTAGCAGATTTTACTTTTACTCCACTACATTTCCCCTAACTGTCTTTGTTACTCGTTACTACCAAATAAAATCAGAAGAAGAAATGGTTGAAATGCAACTCACCCTACTACTGAGCCACCATGGCTCAATCCTTACTCCTCACTTATTTTTGATACTTTTACTTCTAAAACATCATTACATTTTATATTAGAACAGTTACTTTTGATACATACATTGATATATACTTTTATACTTTTACTTAAGTAATATTATTAAAAAGTGACTTTAACTTCTACCAATCTCATTTTCTGTTACAGTTTTTCTCGATTGTTTCCACACATTTTCTGAAAGCATACCTCATGCTCTCAGAACTCTACACACACAAATCCAAAAAACACACACACAATGGGCAAAACCCCTCAATTCTCCTGCAAAATGAAACTTAACATTCAAAACAGTGTTATTTCTTCTCAAAATGGTATTTTGTTTTCAAATGACACACAAACCATCATATGAACAGACATTTATAAGAACCCGTTGAACACTGATGTGCTCAATGTAAAACACTTTGATGAACGGAAAACACTTCTTCTCCATTGATCATAATGACTTAGGTCTTTGTTTAGTGTTTAGTGTTACACTAACTACAGACACTACATACATAAGTGTGTAAAACATTTTATAATATTGTTTTTATAGGAACTGTGATGGACTGGCGAACTGTCCAGGGTGTGACCCCGCAGATCGCCCTATGTCACCTCGCGACCCTCTGGTGGAGGATGAAGCGGTAGATAATGGATGGATTGTTTTTATACTCAAAACACACAAATACACAGTAACAAATATATTTTATTCCTATGTATTTCCCACAAAAACAATGTACACAGTACATCCCAACCAACACAAAGTTGCAAATACAGTGGTCTACATACAAAACAGAAACCGTTTATTCTAACGCTCTGATTGCATTGTAAACCTGTGTGACAGGTGTTTTCCCAGAGTGATGAGTCAGTTTGCATAGTAGGGAAATTAACTTTAGAATTTTGAATGACAGTGTGTGGTCATTGTGAAAACAAAAGATTTTCTTCATGAAAATTGTGCCAAATGCAGAGAATTGTGTGTAGTGTTTTGAAGAAAGTGTGTTTTAGAACTGCAATTTGAGTGGAATTGTGCTTGTAGTTTAGCAGAGTTGGTTCAGGGGGTTGATTCATGAGTTACCTGTTGTGGTCATTGTGTCTCAAGTACCAGTATTTGTGTGTAAACAATTCAGAAAAACTGTAATACGGCTCGATATAAAATAGAGATGGAGCAAGTCAGTCACCGACACTAGATATACAAGTTGTATTTACAGATCATAAACTATTCACTGCATACACTTATTTTACACAAACCTTATCGGAATCCAACGGTGCTTATTCATCATAGGATTCTCATATTATTGTGCAGTATTTTGTCAGTGTGCCTGTGTTCTGCTCAACCATCTGCGCACACACAGACAAGTCTCGTCAGGAACTGAACGTGATCCAGAATGCAACACTGCAGGCAAACTGAGGCGGCTGAGATTTATCAGAGGCAGTGAACACTTTCACTGATGAAACACAGTCAGAGCAGATAATTGCCTTCATCAGTTCAACAATCAGGTCCAAGTCAATAACACAACACATGCCAGTGTTCCTCGACTGACTCATCTGTCCCGGCTCAGAGAAGTCAGTGCACACACACACACACACATTGCACATTGTAAGAGAAATCTGCAGAAAACTAAACTAAAGCGGCACGCAAATCAAAGCATCTGTGCGTTTATTTTGTTACAATCAAGGAGAGCTGTATGGAGTGAGCTGAAACAAGAGCTCATAACTGGCTATGCAAATATTTGGACGAGGAATTTTAATGGCACTTTTTTCATGTTGATGCAGTGGATCGACTTACCGCAGTCTGCAGTTCAAGGGTGTATGTCCCTCACCTGTTCCTGCAATGCCACACACACACACACACACACACACACACAAACACACACACACACGCGCACTGGTTTCCATGACTTCAGAGGACATTGCGTTGACTGTAATCCATTTCCTGTAGACTTACTTTAACCTTAACCACAATTACTCATGCCCCTGACCTTAACCTTAAAGGGACAATATGTAGTATTTATGGGTTTATATTACCCAAAATCCACTTTTTTATACATATTATGTGCTCCTGCATTGTCTAGCCCGCTCAGGGAAGAAGGGGGTGAGCAGAGCAGCAGGTCTTTGTTGTAATTTTCAGCCTCTCCTCTAGATGTCACTATAAACTACTTACTTCCCCTTTAACCTTAACCATAACCCTAACCTCAGCCTAACTTTAAAACATGTCCTTAAAATGTAGTCATTTATGTTATGGGGACTTGATTCTTGTCCCCACAAAGAAGACAAGTCCACATAATGTGTCTGTGTAAACAGCAGCTTTGAAACACTCGCTCTAGAATGTTGTCCAAAGAGGTTTTATTTTGGAAACTAATGCAATTTTTTTTTTTATGCATCCACTGTTGACCTCTCACCAGCCACTTTATTAGGTACACATTTTTATTCTCTTGTATCTCCTCAGCCAATCACATGGCATTGTAGACGTGGTAAAGAAAAACTTCTGAAACCAAGTTAGTGAAGAAAGTCTTTTATTTACTTCCTCCCCACTCCCCCACTTCACGCAACTTCAACTTCAATTTGGAACATCAGGTCAGGTTTCCATGATGATAGAAACCTGACCTTTAACCTTAAGCTGTCCTTTTTTTTATGACAGGTAACATTCTCTTAAAACAGAAGCAGTGTCTTGTTTCACCGAGACAATTAGTCGTCAAAACCTGGTCTGTGTCCCTTTGTCTCTGTCATAATTAATTGATGAAAATTAATGATTCATGTGTCACTTTTCTTGTCTGTTGCTGGTGTGTGTGTGTGTGTGTGTGTGTGTGTGTGTGTGTGTGTGTGTGTGTGTGTGTGTGTGTGTGTGTGTGTGTGTGTGTGTGTGTGTGTGTGTGTGTGTGTGTGTGTGTGTGTGTGTGTGTGTGTGGTTGTAGGTAGGACCAGTGAGGGTTTTTACCAACAAAGTGAGGTCATTTTTGCCGGTCCTCACTTTGTTTTCATTCAGTTCACTTCCTTAGGTTGTAAACATGCTATGCTCTGTTTTTAACCGAGGTCCTCAATTTTATAAAAAAAAACAAAAAAAAACGTTTTCCAGCCCAGGTGTTTCACACACGTTTTGCTCTGGGGCTCCACCTGCAGACATGTTATCGTACTGCACCCAGTAGTTCTTTATAGATGTCTTTATGAAGTAGATATTTGTAATTGTGTTGATTTATGAAGTGGAAATGCTGGTCCACACCAGTGTGTGTGTGTGTGTGCGTGTTTGTGTGTGTGTGTGCGTGTTTGTGTGTGTGTGTGTGTGTGTGTGTGTGTGTGTGTGTGTGTGTGTGTGTGTGTGTGTGTGTGTGTGTGTGTGTGTGTGTGTGTGTGTGTGTGTGTGTGTGTGTCTAGTTGGTTTAAAATTTTAACAATTTACAATTTGAAACAAGTTAGCATCTGGTTTGCGTCTGCTTCCTTGTCAACATATCATGAGATGTATTGCTTTAAACTGGTAACTGAGTAAATTATATATATATATAGTACTTTGAATTTTTCTTGTAAATCAAGTTATTTTTTGTCACTTCTTTTGTCACTTTTTGCGAACGTCTTGTTGCCAGTAGGTGGCACAATAACTGTTTTGGTTGAATTTTGATACCAAACAGGTGAAGTTTGTCTCATTAATTATTATTATTAATTATTATATTGTTTTTGGACAATGTTTCTGGCTTTACAACAACTTCCCACTTCCTGGCTAAATGTCAAATATCAAGTTCACCAATTTAAAATGATATCAGGAGTTACAAATATTTTTGTACATTAGTCTCTACATTGATTTGTGTCACGGCAGTTTGCCAACATTAATCTAGACCTATATCAAAGGTTTGTATTGTATGGTGTTTATTCTGTATTGTAGAAAATAAGTGGCGTTTGGAGAGTGTGATGTTCATCTTTTATCAACAGGATAAAACTCGACTATGTAGGAATTAAGAACAGCCTAAATAAAGAAGGTCAGTGTTAGTAGATCATTAAAAAAAAGACAAACACTCGACTTTCACAGATGTTTATTTTATCGATGGACCTGCTCTGGAATCTCCGGTCCCACGACCTTCATCTCTCTCTGTGCTCTGATAACAGTCAGTCACTTTTTCTTATCTCACACCTGTAGCTTGCTCTCTCTTGAGTTGGGCGGCGGGGAAGGGAGAGTGGATTTCACCGGCCTTATCACAAAAACAAGAGCTCATAAATCTTCCTCAACATCCTCTCTGTCTTCACCACTTCAGCAGCTCCAGTGTGGCAGATGTCTCCCAGTCAAATGTGTCCTTTAATTAATGAAAACCTGAGCTGAACCCAGAAAAGCAGGCGGAAAGTTACATTATTTTAACCTCCAGCCTCAAGATTCTTGACCAACCAGGCTCCTACAGGAAGTGAGTGTCCACTGATCTATTTAGGGCCAGTTGGTTTTTGGCGATAACCTTCAAAGACGGTCATTGCGCCACCTACTGCCAACAGAAAGTACACCTTCAGTAACAAATATATAGTCAACAAAAACATAAACATACAAACTTAAAATGGTGAAGAAAAATAGAATGTCATAACATTTGCTCAGATTCTTGATGAATTTGTTTATGGAATGATTTGTTTTGCTCAAACCCAGTAGTCCAGTGTCACTCGGTCACTCCTATTGACTACAATCTCAGATTGAGTATTTCAACTCACCAGAGTCATGGAACATGGCAGAGTGGTGGTCAATATGCGTGACCAGTACACAGACACTCCTTATGGTCTGGTCAATAAAAGGGCACACCAAAATGTGGACTTTTGTCACTTGTCAATATGCCACAGATGTCACAGATCATGAGGGAGCGTGCCATTGGCAGTGCTGAGTGCTGGGTTGAGCGTTACAGCTGTGGCAACACAACTGAATGACGCCGTATTCACCAGACATGTCACCTATCAAACACCTTTGGGATGTTCTGGATAGGCGTGTCCACCAGCGGGTTGAAATGGGACAACATCCCCCAGGCCACGATCGACAACCTGGTGATGTCCATGTGTCGCAGGTGTAGCGCTCTGCGTGAGGCACACACGTTATTGAAGTTTATAACACACACGTTATTGAAGTTTGTGAACTTGGATCATCGACCCCCATTGTGTTCTTCCTGCTATTACTCCAGGACTTTTGTTTTGAAATTGATCCTAATGCTCGCAAATTAAAGCCACTTTATTGATAAAAGTTGTACTGTTATTTTTGGATAGTTACTCTGTTTTGTCACATAACAATAACTACAAGTTTTTCTTTGTGCGTTTATATTTTTGTTGAGTGTAGTTTAATTCACATTATCTGCGGCTTCTATCCTGTGGAATTTTGAGTTTATTTAACTTATTCACATCTTTGCTGTCCATATAGGAAATGAATGGCTAAGATTTTCCCTCCACACTCACACCATTTGTCTTCTTCTGTGGATGTAGTAAACCACCTCATCCATGTATGAGAAGCAAAAAACCCTCTGTGGTATTAACCCAGGAATCCCAGTCACTCCTCCACTTCTCTGCTTCAGTACAGGAGAGGAAACATTTTATGGACCATCTGACGACGTCCTTTTGGTCAAAGATTACCCTTGAACTCAACCCTTTTATCTGCCACTGATTGATGTGCAGTCAGGGGCCCCTTGAGTGCTCCTACAGGTCCTGCATTATCCCTAAACTCTGCCTAAGCCCTCCACAGTCCCACAGGGAACGTCAATTGTTAATTACCGTGACTTTATGGTATATCAATCAGAGAATCCCATGGGCCTCTGAAGGGTCTTTACATACCTAAGAGGTTTGATAAAGACCGATCAAGTCACCTGCGCAGTGCAAAAGGTATCTTTTGGCCTAATTTAGGAGCGTGTCTCCAAATCGGCTCCATTTTCAGTGAAGATATCAGTCACATTGACAGGGACGACGAGACCCGGGGGTGTAACACGGAGAGGAAGATCTGGTTTTTCATCATGTGAACTACAGTCAAGACCAGTTGTGAAACTGGTCTGCAACCTATGGTTAGTTTGATGAAGCAGTGATTGGATTAAAAAGAAGTGGGATGATTGCTGTCAGGACGTGGTAAATACAATATTTAACACAAAGAAAGATTAATTATGAAAAGACACTACTACCACTATATTAACTTGTAACTGTACATTAGTGTATACCAGTGACTATTTTGTATGTTTTATGGTATGTTTTTCTGTAAAATGACACCATGTTTTACAGAGTATTGACATTTTTCTGGAGGAAAATAGGAATATTCCCAAACTTCCTTTTTGCAGACCCACTTTTTAAAACATTATCATTTGCTTCTGTCATGTCAGTCAGTCAAAATGAACTATACTTATGGATGCTGAATAGTCGTTACCCAAAAAAACTAATTGTCTTCATTTCATTGCTTGATTCATTACATACAAAACTGTTGAACTAGCTATCAAATTCTCTCAGGCAAATGTTTATACCTTTCTTTCTTTAATTTCTTCCTGGAAATGTAGAGATAGAGATAGATAGCATGCAACATGTGTATGTAGTGTGTATGTAATCAAGCATGTCTTGAATAAACCTGGCGTAATAGACGTTTTTTACAGCAGATATTTCTTTAAATGAAAGAGTAGGACAAACACAGGATTTACCAGTAACATTAATTAAGGTTCCACTCCAGTATTAACAGAGCTGTGTTATTGTTCAAGTGTATATTGTCTGGATGTGTTCCAGTAAAGTGAAATAGAAAGGACTATCCTCTATTGTCGTTATAGCATTGCTTAAACAACAAATCTAAAGGTGGCTTAAGATTTCTGCACAGTACTGTATATGGACACATATGGGTCATTCTACGAAAAGGACTTATTTGGTTTATGTAGACCCTTACCTGCCAGAAAAACATGTCGTGCCATCTCAGGCTATCTTATTTATTTATTTATTTCCTAAAATAATCAATCATGCACATGTTTTTTGTTAAAAAGTATTTGAAGTGACACTTCAGAATAATTCTGGTATATTATGAAAGATATATCAACCCTGTTTACATTCAAAGTGTTAAGAAATGAAAATAACAAGTAATACATGTGATTTATATGAATGGATATGCTCAAATGCATATCAGCCAAGTCACTCTGTGTTAGTTTTTAGGAAAAAATCATGAAAAAGTCAGATTTTTAAAAATCTTATCCTATATACTCAAGGGGGTATAGTTATATTTTGCTAAACATTAAAAAAGGTTATTTACATTTTTCTTTTTTCTATTTATTATGTATTATGTATATAGAGAGGGTTTTCTAAAAGTAACGAAATTGACAATTGACATAGAATACCTGTTCAAGAGACGTGTTTGTTTGTAGACTGTATGTAAGTGGATTTGGTTTAGAATATTATGGAAATGAACACTGACACTTAATACATGTAAAACTGTTATTTTATTAACATAAGTGAATTTTTTGAAGCAATTACAACAACAAATGATAAACCCAAACATGGATTTTATGAATGGGAAATGTTGATTTTGTTATCAGACAAATGAAAACATTACAAATTGTACCTTGGAAACCATCCATGCTTTTCTGCTGCAGACAGAGGCATCCTAACTAAAGCATGTAAAATACAAATTCATATTAAATCACTTTTCTTGTTCACAATGGGTTATTTGACATTTAACATATTTTAATGATTTAATGAAAACTCTACTTTATCAGGTCAACACACAACAGTATTAATTTGCTATAAACATATTATAATATGATTACAAACTTATTTAGAGATAAAACATGCTATTCTTAATATAAATAATATAAATAATTAAATAAATTAGTTGTATGAATAATTCTGGTTTGGACACACAATAATCAAGGGAACATGGCAAGGAAAGGGTTAAGAGTAACAGGTTTGACAGTAACAGATTTGATTAGTAACAGACTTATGCTTTAGGCAGCCATTACACGTCATGTGGTTCACACCATGGCACCACATGGTGTGCATTCTAGACCTGCTCATGTGATAGTTTATATGTATATTTTAATTTAACATTTTTTACTTTTAATACATGGTATTATGGTAACGCATTGACACACTATGTCTGTCCCCTTCAGTCAAACTACACACAATTCAATGAAAATTCATTAAAAGAGAGGAGCACTTACTTCTCTGTTTGGCAGCTTCCCGAAAAAAAGCCAGATGATGTCACATCCTGAAAATGATGTCACTTCTGGGATAGTGTTTATCCAAAGTAACGCATTTGACGTAACACATAGGACAGCTATAAAATGCTATTTTTTTTCAATAGTCCAAAAAGGTTAAGAATAAAAAAGAAGTGTCATATGTTAACTAACAAGTGAGGCTTTTCATAAATTAAAATATTTTTTAGTTAATTTGATTTTATCCCCTCTTAAAGGGACAGTGTGTCGTATTTATGGGTTTATATAACCCAAAATCCACTTTTTTATACATATTATGTGCTCCTGCATTGTCTAGTTGCTGTATAATAGTTTTTGTTTCATTTTCGTAGTGTTTCAAAAAGTCATGTAAAATAACACGGTCGCGGGCCGCTGTTGCATTGCCACTGTTAGCAGCGAGACGCCATGTTTCTAACGGAGCCTGTAAGGACAAACGCAAGAGAACAAATCAAGTGTCTCTTTACTTGTAGCGGAAGTCCCGCCTCCTCTCGCTCAGCTTCGTCTGCTACAGCCGCGGTAGCTCGCCCTCTCCCTCGCCTCACGAACCTCATCTGCTGACACGGAGAAAGACGACGAGGACGACATTTGACCAGCTGAGGATACCGTAGCGCTCAGGGAAGGGAGGGGGTGAGCAGAGGAGCAGTTCTTTGTTGTAAATTTCAGCCTCTCCTCTAGATGGCACTATAAACTACTTACTTCACCTTTAAAGCCTTTTGCAATAGACAAAATGGGACAGCCATTTTTGCCATATTTTACAATACATAAATCTTTAAAATTCTTTGAAAGTATCAATGTATGAATATTTAATGAATATTTATAATGAAGATCTTTTGTTTACCATATCATACCAAGAAACATTTTGAATATTTTGATGTTAATACAGATTATATGGGTAGGTTTTGTGTGAGGGACGCGAAATGGCACGTTTTCGTAGAATGACTCAATATATGTACATACATATATATGTACCACATATATGTCATTTTTGTAAATTGTATTTTATAGTCATGTTGGAGCTCAACCAATCATATACAAGAAACATATGTGTGTGTATATATACATATACACATACATATGTATGTATGTCTATACGAACATATGTGTGTGTGTACAAACATCAAAGACTGTGAGACACAAAAGTGTAATGTGATTATCAGCAGCAGCACTAACCCACTGTGCATCAGCTGTTTCTAGTATCTTTGTACACGTGCTGTATTTAAAAGTACTGGGTACATGTTCCCTTGTTCTACACACAAATCACCAGCTCTGTCAGCGCGACCAGTGAGACTGTATAATGTCTCCCTTTAGTTCAGCGGCGGAAAGGCGCTGTCTGTCTGCCACACTCACACAGCAGAGCATCTTAATCGAGAAGTGCTTCAAAGCAACCATGAGAGAGAGAGAGAGAGAGAGAGAGAGCGAGAGATGTCTTCCAGGAAGCCTGAGCCTCTCGTGGCCTGAAATCTCATCTGAGGGGAAGCGGTGAGCATGCAGTAGAAACAATCCTCTGCTTCCTCACATCCATCTCTCTGCTGGAGAATATTCCCAGGTGGATGTGAGCTTTCACTGGGGCTGTGATGGAATGCACCATAAATGCTCTTTACATTAGAAGGAGCAGCAGCTTCTGCCGAACCTCATACAGCAATGTGCTGTATTTTAATGTGCGTCAAACATGTCTTCACTGACAGCCATGTTATTTACTGTTACTCTGAGTTTTTGCTCTCTATCTCTTTTTCAGGATCCTGGACATATAAGGCAACAGTGAAGGCCTCAGTCTGACCCCAAACTCCAGATTTCTAATGTAATCTATCTATCTATCTATCTATCTATCTATCTATCTATCTATCTATCTATCTATCTATCTATCTATCTATCTATCTATCTATCTATCTATCTATCTATCTATCTATCTATCTATCTATCTATCTATCTATCTATCTATCTATCGTTAATCACAAGTAAGAAACTAGAGTATCATATATGTACATAAGAAACATTTACAGTATTATAATTATTATCAAGTGTTGCACAATGAATTAGACAGTGTTGTTGTGGGTGTGGTTGCAAATGTGCAAAATGCTGTGCCATTTTTCAATTTCACTCCTTGTGAAACTGAGTGCATAGACCTGTATCGTGCCCATACTGTACATTTAAATAGATCAGTGTGTATAACAGAGGGACTGCAGATAAGACCAATTTAAACTTTTTATTATTGTTGTTCTAATAATTTTAAAGCTATTATACACTTATACAAACGTGTTTATGGGTAGTTTATTCAATTCCTGAACCATCCTACATTTTACACATAGTTTTATAGTAAAATGCTGATAGGATAGTAAATTAAAAAGTAATATATTGCACTTTAAAAAAAAATATTTTCAAAGGATGTTGTTTTCATACATTCATACACGTGTTCATAACCACATTGTACATATATGTAAGATGTATTTCACCTTACTTAATGACAAATTCCTTTATTGTGACGTTATTAATATTTTAATATTTTAAATGTCACAATACATTCACATTTTTCAAAACTGTATTATTACATTTTATTATTTAAAACGTTAAAGGTGCCATATGTAAGAATGTGGCTAAAAACGATTACTACATTCAAATTCAAAATACCAAGGTCTTTTAGGTTTTGTTTTCTGACGTAACTGGCAACCCGTGGTTGCTCGGCAGCAGAGACTCTACTGACTGCAATGATTGGTAGACGGCGGTAGGTGGCGCCACATGCCAAAACATGATTTCAAAACATAAACATGATTTGCAGCCTGCAAAATATATTTTTAAATTCAAATATTTTGTCTGTACTGTTGTTGTTGGTGAGTTCAGTTTGTTATATGAACATTATTCCTGAGTCTCTGTTACATAATGCACCTTTAATGATTAATCCACCTATGTTCACATTCACAGTTATGTTTTAGTGTGTGGTTAAAAACCCAGTTTCTGTATCTGGACCAGCTTCTGTATCTGGACCAGATCTAGTTGCAGTGCCAGAATCAATTTCAGTCCGATTTTCAGGAGCAGTAACATTTTCACTTTCAGTCCCAGGACCAGGTTCAGGGTTATTTTCAGCCCCAGAACCAGCACCTCTGTACTGTCTGCTGCCTCAGAATCGCTTAGTCACCGTTAACTGTCCACTGGGGGAAACAGCGCCCTCCAGCGTCCACACTGGATTGGCGGCTGATCTTGCCGGACTCGCCTCCTCGTCTGTCTCCAGTCCAGGGCGGGGCTCACCGCTCTGTCTTCGCCAAACTGAATCACAGCTACAACCAGCCAACCACCGGCAGACAGACGCCGGAGAGGGGGGGAAAACTTAGCCAGGCTCGATCCATGGAGCAGCGGCATCGGGAAGCTCAGTCCGTGGGTGGGAAGCTCAGACCCGGACGTTTCAGCCACATCAGCCCGCAGGAGGACTGCCGCCGCCGCCGCCGCCTCCTCCGCTGCTGCTGCTGCTGCTGCTGCCGGTGTGAACAGGAACAGTGACCGGATCTGACAGCAGCACTACACCGGGCTCGACTTCATTTAAAAAGAGAAAAGGAAAGAAACATCTGCGCAGAAGAAGAAGAAGAAGAAGGAGAAACAGAAGAAGAAGCGGCGTTGTTTCCTGTCAGAATGATGTGACCAGTCACTATCTGCTGCTTGGAGGACAATTTGTGGAGTGGAAGCGGATTTTTTTTTTTTTTTTTAAATATATATATTTTTATTACTACTATAATTATTTCCCACAGCTGGAGATCGTCTGAGCGGCGTGTCCTGAGGGTAAGTTGTACGTCATAATTCCGTCTCTGTGGTGGTTTTCTTTACGGAAGGCAGCAGCCGGAGGAAGCGCTGCTGCTGCTGCTGCTGCTGCTGCTGCTCACGCGTCGTGATCGTGGAGGAAAAAAAAGATAGTGGTCGGTTAATCGACTTGGGAAAAAACCTGGACGTAGTCAGAGGAGCGTCTTTTAGATTCAAACAGAGACAGCAGCAGCAGCGTGTTTAATTGTTGTCTAATTATTATTTTCTTTATACCCAGGGACGTTTCAAGGGACTTTAGGGGCCCATGCCCTTCATTCTACTAAACCCACCAGGGACAGTGGATTAACAAAACTAGAACTTTCCAAATATATGGAATCTTTCTTTGATGATTTTTTGTACGTTTGTGTTCTCAAAGTTGCGTATTGTACACATTGAAAGGGCCTCTCTGGAGAACCATTTTCCAAAAATAGCATTTTAGGGCTCCCAAAAAGCCCTAAGATACAAAACAAAATGTTTACAGAGTCTCCCTAAACTCATCGTTAAAAAAAAAGTATAAGTGGTCAACATTATTTCTTTAAACTAAATTAATTTAATTTTAGAAAAGTTTAATATTCTACCAAACCAACCCAAACCAAACCCTCCTTTCAGGTACGATGGATTAACCCACTGTAATCATTAGTATATATGCTCGGCCTGTATGTAATGCTGTAATGCGGCTACAGAAACACACGCAAGTTAGCATAAGTGTCGCTAACAGGGTGACGGCTATATTCCATTAAACAAAACAAGTACATGTTGAGTTGAAGGTGTACAGAGCAGTGACACACACCATGGTTCTCAAACTGTGGTACATGAACCACCAGTGGTACGCAAGCTTCCTCTGGTGGGACTTGGAGGAAAATACTATTCTACTGTATATACCAGGGTATGTGATCGGCGTGGAGCTGTAGAAAATGAAACATATATCTAAATCTAATCTTCATCTAATTTCACTAAACAATGTGATCTGAACTGGTCTGAATACAAGGTTGACTGGCGAAGTGGCGTTGACTTGTCATCCTCCATGGCACATGTGTCAAACTCAAGGCCCGGGGGCCACATGTGGCCGGCGAGTGAGTCATTGGTCTTAAAAATCATCTGTGTTAAAATAGGTCTATGCTGCTTTAAGGCGTGCGTTGAACATAAACTACATTTCCCACAATGCATGACTATTTGCGTTACCGGCAAAGTGACGGCATCCTGCCAGTAGATTGCAGTGCATCACTGTATATGCATCATGTGACGAGTGAAATTGAGATTGAGACTGTGATCGCAGCAGAATGTGTTCACAAAAGCCACAACCAAAAATGATGCAGCAGTGAAAGCTATAGCTTTATTGTGGCTGAAGAAATCACTCATGCTTCAAAGTCTTTTTCTGAGGGTGTGTTTTTGAAGCAGTGCATGCTGAAGGTGTGTGAGCAGGTCTGACCTGACCAGATACAGACTTTTAAAACTGTTAGTTTGTCAAGAAACACCATCGTGGACCGGGTTACATCTATAATGCATCATATTTGTAACATGAATAAGTAATAAATACAGAAAGTTATTTAGCAACATGTTACAGAGTAGTTACCTTTATTTTACATTATATTTGGTTCCATTTAGTTCCATTTATTCTGTATGACAGTTACATCTGGCCCTTTGAGGGAAACCATTATGCTGATGTGGCCCTCAGTGAAAATGAGTTTGACACCCCTGATCTATGGCATCCTCATTCTGACTGCAGTGTTTTCATTTTCACAGTAAAGCCCAATTTATACTTCTGCGTAAAGTGCTCTGCGTAGGCTACGTAGAGACTCTGCGTCGACGCAGAACCTGTCGAAGAGCCTCTGCGTCGTCTCCGGGTGCACGGAATATTTTTTAAGGGTCCGTCACTCCGTCAAGGGACTACGGAGACGGCAAGAGCTGCGATTGGTCCTCAGGACAGGCTGAGCGAAGCTGCTCTGTGCCGGCTCTCAGTGCGCTCCGGGCGTCCTGACAGAGGCGGAGCTGATCCCCGCCGATAACGCCGCTGCCGAACTATAAATACGTCATACCTTAACACACACAGCACATGTTTAGACTCTAAATGGCCAATTTCTCGCCTCAAATTATCTTAAAACTGCGTTCCGTCACACAGAAAAGTGAGAAACGGCCACTGTTTCAACAACAACAGTCTTTCTCTCTCTTTCTTTCTCGGACGCCATTGCTCACTGTAGCCAGAAGCACAACAACCTTGCGCAGCGACCCCTACTGATCGGGCGGGAAATTGCAGCGAGTGTCCGTCACCACGACGCAGAAGTATAAATGCTCGAGGCGTCTCCGTGGTGACGCAGACGGATAACGCATACGCAGTCGGAGAAGTATAATGTGGCCTTCACTCTAACAGCAATTAACAGTTTTCCATTTTTCCAAACAAAGACTTCTTATACCTTTCAAGGAAAAGGGCATGGCCACAAAGGCCTGTGATCCATTGTTCTGCTTGCGAATATGACCAGAAAACACACTCATGTTCATTATATTATCTTCATATTTTTATACACTGTAAATAATGGTATCTGTTATAGTGCTTTTCTAGTCTTTGAAGGCCTTTTAAAGCTGCTTTTAACTACAGTTTTTCCCATTCACGCTGGAGCAATGTGGGATTAAGCGTCTTGCCCGAGGATGTGTTGGGATCGGCAGCTCATTTGAGTGTACTGAATCACTTGAATCAGTTCATTAAAATGATTCGTTCAAAAGCTTCGTTCACCGAATCGCTCAGTGCTAAGCAGGAGCCCAGTGCCCTGCTACGTGACTCACCTCCTCCCTGAGTGCAGTACGTTCACTCCGTGGGTTATTGAGTGAGTGACAGCGCCACCGAGATTCATGTCCTCAGCCACAGTACACCAGCTCTCTGTGTGTCAGTTCGTTCCCGAGATTCACGTCCACAGCCACAGTTCACCAGTTCTCTGTGTGTCAGTTCGTTTGCGAATCATGACCGAATCAGTGAACTGACAGCACGAACGAATCACAGCAGCACAGCAGACACAGTTCTTCTTGCTAGTCACTCCCTCCCCGCTCGGCCCACGTTGGCTGGCGTCGTTTGCCGAAGATTCACGAGTGAGTGACGGCGTCGGCGAACGACTTCACGAGTGATTCACAGAACGCGGCAGTTCCACTACCACGATCGCTGCTGAGCTCAACTGAACTAAGAAAGGAACGAATCAGTTCATGAAGTGATCCCTGTCAGTTTGTTCACTCAAATGATTCGTACTTTCGAACAAATCACTCCTGACCGACACAACACTACCATTGGCATGCGGACTTGCGGAGCTGGTAATCACATTGCTAAGATTATGATAAAATGTGTACGTTATGTCTTGCACCTTCTCCTGTTCTCTGCGAACCCCCCTCTCTCCTTCCATCCATTATAAACACTAAACTGAACTTTTTTTTTTTTTTAATATTTGACATTTATATCCAGGGAGAGATGAGCAGCAAACCCCAGCGCTATAGACAGAAAAACATGCAGTGTCCTCCCTGTGGCGTGTACATATACCAGCAGAGTGCTTATGCTATGGAGTGATTTTTGGGATACCGCTGTACTTTACAGCCCGTCAGCATCCACTGTGGCTCAGGAGTAAGGCCTCTCGATATGCTCCAAATCCCTGTTGCGTATGTGATCAGGTCACACGTACATGCCCGAGGTTCCAATGAAGGAATGTGGGTCTGTGCTGGTGTGGAGTTCCACACATGAGTACCTGATCCCACATTATTTTCTGTTCCAGTATGTCGACGTATCTGGAGCCTACTGTACGTCATCCACTTGTATAGTCAGCTTTGTCACAAATATGGATGCCAGCAAATTGGAAGCTTCTGTTGAGCGCTCTGGTAGATGCAGAAATGGGCCTTTAAAGCCGTGTTACCATCGAGTGGAAGGGTTCGCTTCGGTACAGTACAGTGGGTAATTTTTTTTGTTTCCATAGGGAATAGTACCAAAAAACTGGCCCCAACCATTCCTTTGTTAGGCATCCCTTGGGGTACCAGAGTAAAATGGTATGGTACGGTCAGGGTAGATCTATCCACGACAAAAAAATAGTTGAAGGCAAACGGCCACAAACCAAGCAGGATCTGCTGGATGTCCTCCATTGTTTGTTGTATTACGTTCAATTAGGCCTGGGCGATATATCGATTTTATTGATTAATTTGTGTTTTTTGTTCCGGAGGATATAAAAAATAAAAACATTGATTATTTTCTCCTCTTACTACGGCAAAACTTTTTCCCTCGGGAGCTTCCACCCGGAACTTGTTTCCCCTCTGGACATGCACACGGATGCACACATAGCGACAACATGGCTACCACAAACAAGTGCAAGTTTTGTTCCCAAGAAAGGACTAGTATCTTTAGTGATTTGGAACTGGTTTGGGTTTGCAGCAACAGACCTGGAACAAGTGACTGCAGGATGCAAACTTTGTTTAAAGCCCATTTCAACAAAAGGCAGTAGCAAAAGTAGGGACGGCACTGCTGATTGCGAGCGGCAAACTATGTGACTGTATCCGAGTCTTTGCTCTGGAGACCTCCGACACAACAATCAAGCTGAACAGTGCCGAACTGTAGATCATTTAAAAATATTTAACAATCCCTAAATGTGGGTTAATCTCCGACAACTACCAGAGAAATCTCAAAATTTAACACAGTAGTCTGGTCCGCGACTGGCATCATGCTGTCGCTGCATTTATAATTATTCATATGTGATCATATGAATAATTATTTTGTCTTTAGTAGTTTAAACAAAAAAAATCGATTTAAGTCAAAAATTGAATTTTTTATAAATAAAATTGGGATTTTATTTTTAGGCCATATCGCCCAGCCCTACGTTCAGTGCCATCGTTCCATCTGACACAGCCCACACCCCTATCGCCTACTAAGTAAAGGTACTGTTCTCAGTTGAAACTCAAGCCTGACCCAGGGCTTTACCATCCCCAACCATACCGTACTGCACCAAACTGAACCGTACCACGATGGAAACGCAGCATAAGAGGATTCTTACATAACCAATGTCATCAGTCATTCTCAGGCAAATACCTCCTGTGTTAGCTCCCCTGAAAATACTTACCACTTTAAAGATTGTTGAAGTAGTGGACTTAATCAGGTGTGAAATGAGTCCTCTGTCCAATAAGACCTAAGAGCTACTTTTGGAAAATATAATTTAAACTTCAGTTGGAGCCATTTGAGACAAAGTCTTGATGGTTTTAATTTCACCACCAGGCTCCATTATTATCTGCATTCGCCGGGGATGTTTGAGGAAGGCTCAGCCTAACAGTGGAATGCACAAAAATGGCTGAACCATTGAATAATCATGCATCACATCGTGTCATGTCACACCATGACTTAATTTCTCCTCTTTCTGCTGCTGCTCCCTACTCTCCATCCTCCTCCTGGTCAGCATCTTCCTCACTCATGCCTGCACGTCACATTTCCATACAGCACATGCAGGTGATGAATAATTCACGAGGACAATCCAGATGAAAAGAGTGGTATGCACTTCTTTTGACCGCTCTAAACCTGACCCTGTCTTTTTCTTGCTCAGATCTTTGTTTTCTTCTGAACTGTGGCTTACATGAGGCTCTGACTCAAAGCGACTCATGGCCAAGAGTCACAAAGGGGAACAGATTCCACAAGGACCTAAACATGGAGGCCGGGACCACCGGAATGTGTAGATTTGACTCATCAGAAGCTGAAAGCTGTGGGACGGCAGCAGCAGAAGCTCATATAATTAGTGTATTACCAAACCTGTGTTGTTGACATGGGAAAGGATACGCGCCACAGCGTCCCACAATACCTGAGCAGGCTGAAGTGAAACCGTAGCCGTACTGTATTAGAAACTGCTGAGTTATTTTGGCAGAGAGGACACAGGAGCACATGGCCTGGTTTGTGTGCCCAGTGTTCCTGAAACCTTATCACATGGAGGGAGTGTGTGTGGGGAGGGGGATTATTGCTCGGGGTGATGTAATCACACCAATAAAGCAAGGCCCTGATGTGTGATAGTCGCTGTCATGCTCATCCTCTGTATCTCCTCCAAGTGGATCTCAGAGAGAATATTCCCACTGTGTGTGTGTGTGTGTGTTTGTTTGGATGTTCTCGTGGGTTTATAATATTTTTATAATAGCAGGTGTACCAAGAAGTCCTGCAGAGACTGGCTGGTATGTAAGTTTTGGAAGGGGCCCCACTGTAGTCATGCCCACATTACTCATGGCGCTGATATCTGTCTGTCAGTCCTGCCAAGTGCATAGTCCTCTACAACTGCTTCATGGTGTTACCTTCAACGGCAGTTCTGCAGTTCATTCAAGTCCAGGATTTGGGCTCAAGACATAATAAATACAGGGGATCAGAGTTGATCTTAGTAAAACGTGTTGACAGATTCTCAAGAGCGCACTTTTCATTGTTTTCACTATGTGGTCTCAATCTTTGTGTAGAAGACGTTTTAGTGCAGTAATTAAGGGAATAACAGATGCATCAGATGAGCTGATCTCTTTAGTTAACTGCTCAAAAGGGGAGAGAAGAGAGTTCTGTCGCGGGGAGTTCATAGTTTGCAGCCAAGTTTCGCTTTTGTGCAAAGAGACTTTCCAGCCTTGTACTCGCATCTTGTTGGAATCGTTTTATTGGTGTTCCAAACTGATCTTGGACAGACTCTAAGCGGGTATAGACAGGCGCGTGCTGGCCGCAGTTTTTGAATGCCTCATCACAACATCGGTTTGGAGGAAAAATAGGGCGTCTTTAGGACGTCCTGCCTAATAGTAGGGTGTCCAATTTCTCAGGACGCCCGGACGCCCTGCTGGCTAAAAGCCTGTTGCCCGTCATCTCCATATCCATCTCCATTTCCCTCCTTCACACCAGCAGCTACATCACTCAAATCGATCTCCATGACAACAGTGCCCAGGCAAGCACACACACAAGCAACACGCACACACATCACTTAAACGAATCAGAACTTTACACAAAAAAGTAATATCGTTACTGTAATCCGTTACTTTGTAACTCGTTACCCCCAACACTGGTTACTGTATACAGACTTGAAAGTTGAAATTTGAGGATTCTGACTTTTTTGATATTCCTTCGTTTCGTTCGTCATTTGGCAGACAACATTGACGCACCACTGAATCAGATATCGTATAAATAACATTCCAAAAAAACCCGACATATCTATCTGCAATTGCATAACTGTGTCAAACTTGGCAGGTAACTTACCGAGGGCAACAGGGTGTGCAGTGCAGACTTTGACGTTGTTTGGATAAGAAATACATGAGAAATCGGTTTAAAAAAAACAAGCACACATTGCATAAATGCTTAACTAAGGGTTGGGTCTTAATTTGCTACGTTCCATGCGGCTGCATAGCATTTCCGCATACACGCACATGCCCGCGGTTCTGTCCATACTAGCAAGGCTTTGCCGTTCTCTGTTTTATGTCCTTGTATTCTTTGTTCTTTGAGCGCTCAGTCATGCATGCGTGGGTACCAGCAGTCCTCCTCACATAATCTCAAACAATTTTCCATGTTCACCACTTCACCAAAAAACAAACAAACATAAAAAAGTTTTTTTGTCCAAAAACAACGCACCACAAACTGGAGCATGTGCAGTCTGACTCAAACTGCAGATGTGCTTGCGTTATTATGCGTGACGTGGAAATGGACAGATGGCAAACCTTATGTCATGTGGACACTTCGAGGACAGGCGGACATGTGGACATGTGGATGTGAAAAGTGTCATTTTGGGAACAGGTTGTATAGAGAGATCTAGAGCTCTATGAATGTCATGTGACCAGAATGTAGGGCTGGGCGATATGGCCCTGAAAATAAAATCCCTGATTTATTTATAAAAAAATCTATTTTCTTTTTTTTAAACTACTAAAGACAAACTAATTCTTCATATGATGTACTATGTGTAAATGCATGACGTTTTACACACACATACACAGTGTTTCAGTGTCAGTTAATTAAAATATTTAAATACGTCCTCCATGACCGTAGCACAGACTCTGTGTCTGTGTCACAGTCTCTGGACTAAAATACAGCGACAGCGTGATGGCAGTCGTGGACCAGACTACTGTGTTAAATATTAAGATTTGAGACATTTCCCTGGTAATTGTCGGAGATTAACCCGAGTTTTTGGGACTGTTAAATATTTTTAAAAGATCTACAGTTCGTCACTGTTCAGCTTGATCGTCTCTGGAGCAAAGACTCTGATACAGTCACATACAGCGGTAGCTCGCCGCTCAGCGGTGCTGTCCCTACTTTTGCTACTGCCTTTTGTTGAAATGGGCTTTAAACAAACTTTTGCAGCGTGCAGTCACTTCCACGTCTGTCGCAAACCAAAACCAGTTCCAAATCACTGAAGATATTGCACTCGTGTGCGGTAGCCATGTTGACGCTGAGTATGTGCATCCGTGTGCATGTTAGGAGGGGGTTCAGCACGGAAGCTCCCGAGGGCAAAAGTTACGCCGTAGTAAGATGAGAAAATAATCAATGTTTTTATTTTTTAAATCGTCCGGAAAAAACCCCCTCAAATTAATCTATAAAATCGATATATCGCCCAGGCCAACCAGAATGTTAGTTAGGAATGTACATGTCTGCCACACTCATTTTAAGATCTTCTTGAAATGTCCTCTCCATTGTGTCCTCTTCTGTGACACCAACTGTCCTCATGTCCTCCTTCACAACATCCATGAACCTTCTCTGTGGGCTTCCTTTTTTCCTCCTGCCCTTACAGCTCCATCTTCTAGATCATTGTCCACTATAATCACAGACTCTCTTACTTTATTTCCAAATTCATTTCTAATCCTGTCCATCCTGGTCACTCCCAATTAACCCATTTATGCCGGGAAAGCATTGCCGCGTTTCTACCATTAGAGCTGGGAGTGCAGCTACGTTTATTCTACCATAGACGTCGGTAAAGCGGATACGTCAATTTTCGGGGGTATAAGGATTCCTCGCGGCATTGGTTTGAAATTTCTTCGAGCAAACATGGAGAACTTTGACAGCGAAGAGATTTCTGAAGGCAGTGATTTTGAGGAGTTTCTTGTCTTCGATGACATCATTACTACTAATAGTAATATAGATAACTTTGAACACGCTGAACTGATAGACCGGGATTTATGGTTAAGACATAATTATGTTTAAAGCCGATGAGGTTGGTGATAACGTCGATGAGATTGAAGGTTTTGAAAGTGACGGAAGACGGAGAATTACCACCGTAATCTACAGAGTGTTTTCAAGCGCACACCAGGGGTGACAGTGGATTTGCCTGCAGATGCCACAGCGCTGTAAGCATCATCACCGTCACATGTGAAGCAGACTGTTACAGTCATTACATGCTGTTCTTGTTCTTCACAGTCCATCAGGACTAAACCAAGGCACTGACACAAATAATAAGTTATTCAGTTTACTTTTACATTTGTATCTAAATTAACACAATGCCACAGAAAAGCCACAGGTGTGAGCTCTCAAATGCTTTTTGAATTGTGTTCCTATATCTGTTACAGAGGCTGAGAAATCAGTCATTTAGGCCCTGTCCCAATACCTCCCCTAACCCTACTTTTTTCCCCTACATTTTGCACGTTCACGTGTAGGATGGAGCAAGGGGGAAATGTGATTTTGCCCTTAAAAATCAACCCTCAAAATGTAGTGAGCTGTGATGTGGGCTTAAAAGGAAGTGGAAGATGAAATTACCCATAATGCTTTGCAAATTCAGCGAGCCGGCTGATATTTTTCAACAAAGATTGCAGCCACATCTAGACATTAAGCACGTTACAATGTCGAATTGTGTTGGAATATGTTGGTTTGATATACATCCAAAGGACCGCTGAGCTTTGAACACTAATGTCAGAAAATAAGTGACGGTTTATGAAAGCAGCTAGCTTACTAGCTAGCGAGCGGCTACCCGCCGAGCGCCCAGAGAGAGCAAACAGCTGATCCGCAGGCATTTTTAACTGAATGAAAATAGTAGCACGCTCCACCGGTAGAATTGTCAACATGTGACGTAGGTTAGCACGTTCGTTACGATCACTACGCTAATTTGCATGTAGTGATGTCCCAATACCACTTCCCTCAACGAGGGGAATTTACGGTTGAGGGCACTCAAAACCAAGGGGAAATATTAAGGGGGAGGTATTGGGACGGAGCCTTAGTAGGCATTGAACCTCAGATTCAAATAATGAGGACTTGGCCTTGTCAGTGACTCAGAGTCAAACACTGGAGAGTCAAACTCAACCTGGACTTGATGTTTAGTGACTCAGTAATTTCAAACTCTCAGGAGTCAAACTCAACTTGGGCTCTACGTTATTTGCTTGACTGGACTTGGTCAACACAAATTTGTCAAACTTGGTCCGGTCCTGCAGCATTCTGCATTAGTTCCACGCTGATAATTTACACGTGTCTAATCCTTTCATGATGATGCACATACAAACACAGTTAAGTTCACAGTGGGTGCTCTTAATAGAGCCGATGCGTGCTCTAGTGATGAAATCTTCGAAAATACTAAGCGGCTCGCTGCATAGGTTTCCTGGAACAGGCTCTCAGAAATGTGAAAACGGCCTGTTCCCGGACCCTCTCCATGATTGTGGGGTCATTTTCCTTTTCTCCAGACTCTGGACACACTTGTGTGTCTGCGCTCAGATGAAACGAGCGTCGCCAGGCTGAACTGTTCCATGTGTTCTGAGCTTCTCTAAATAGCCTCAGGGTTGTTTCGTCAGCAAACACATCTGTATCATGAGTTCAGAATGGTTGCACTTGGAAATCCGGCAGTTTAATGTGGTCGTATGTTTAAATATTTGAGGCTGCTGCGACGTTGAGTCTCTATATGTATTATGGAAAGGATTTTTATTTCTCAGGAGTTTTGTATTTGCCAACTGTTTGATAATCGATTTGAGTGCTTTTTTTAAATAACTAATATAGTTATTTTATCAATAGTTATCAATATTTTTTAACATTTTATTACATTTTGTGGGCCAAGCAACTAATCCATTAATCAAAAAATTGTTTTAGTTTGGAAAATCCTGCATTTATATTTTTCTTCCATCTTCTGTCATTTTATGGACCAAAAAGCAAATAATCAACAGTTTCATTCATGATCATTAGTCGCAGCCCTAGCATACTTAACAGGGTTTCCCCCAGAAAACCTGCTAAGGCCGGTGGTAGGACCTCTTGGGCAGCCCACTGGCTTATTTCTGCGCACCGCCCCTGCGCTGTTCTCTTCTCCCTCTCCTGCTCCGTTCGTCGCTCCTGCGCTCTGCGTCTCCAAGTGGTCTCTTCCAAAGCAGACTGGATCATTTCTCTACGTGTTTTATCCCCACATACAAATAATGATCTATATGACGAGGATGGAGTACAGTCGTGATGGAATGTAGGTGATCCGAGGAGATCCGAGTAAAACGTGGTGACAGACTCTAAAGAGCAGAGCGAACTTTTCATTGTTTTTACTTCGTGGTCTCAACCTTTGCATAGAAGACGCTTTTGCGCTGTAATTAAGGGAATAACAGATGCATCATGCTCAAAGAGACAGAATGTTCTCTGGTGTGACGTGAATGTCGCGGGGAGTTCATAATCTGCTCTGTATGCAGCCAAGTTTCGCTTTTGCACAAAGAGACATTCCAGCGTTTAACAGGTGCTGTTCCACAGTGAACTCGCTGTGTTTCGGCCGCCGAATTATCGGTGCATCCCTAAAATATATAACATCTTTATTGACAAGAACAATGTCACTGTAATAATGACGCACTTGATACTGTGACTTGGGTTTAAATCGACACATGAACAAGCGTGCGCTGCACCGATTACATGGGGGAACATGCGCCCTTGTTCCCAGGTATAGAGAAATCCGTGGTGTATAAAAAAACTCTATTTAAAATAAATAAACAAGCAATGCTAAGCCTGGCGGGGGGGCAAGCAATAATACACTGGGGGAAACCCTGCTTAATTTATGTATAATCTTGTAATTCTACATGCTTATAATATTCTTCTGGTCCATAATGTTCCCTTAATTCATTTTAAATATCAGTAAATATTATATATCTGCTTATTCCAATGGTTTAAACAGCTCTGAAGATTCTAACTTTGAGACAAAAATAAAAACAGTTGTGTGCGGTTACACCACAGGGACTCGTTAAGTTGTTAGATTTATGTTATAGCCCCTCTGGCTAAAGTTATTTTTAGAATCTCCACTATTATGATTTACATTGAAGATGTATTTCTGTGCTTATCAGCGTAAATGTGAATGCAGTGCCAGCTAAAGCTGAATGCCTTTAAGTGTTACAGAGATAAATAAGTAATGACCGTGTGTGTCTGTCGTCACCGGCGGCGTGTGCTTTGTGTGAAACCTGTCGATGGCAGCAGTGTCTGGAGAGGTCAAGCATGTTAACCAACTCGTTCTGCTACTTTAGAGGCAACACACGTGATTCGTCTGTTTAAAAATATTGGTCACGACTGCTCCCACGATTGAGCTCAAACAGACGTAAGCTCCAGAAGGCACGTCAGGTATTTGGTCGTTTTTACGAGAGCCCACAGGCAAGTGTTTGATCTTAACCTTGCTGGTTGCCCACTCACTCAGCTCATACCTTGATGACTTTAATGTGGTTACAGGGATTGACTCATTCAGTCGCGGTGATTCCTCTCACATGTCAAACAAGGTGGTATTTGTGGGGGAAACAGAAACCAATGTTGTGTTCCTGGTGTCTGTCGTGCTTGTGAGCAGCTTCATTTTACTTTGTTAATGATGCAGGGGACAAACACAAGAGAACATGTTTTGGTTGTGGTGCATTGATTTTTAATTAGAACAGGAAGTGGAAGGAGCGTTTGCTTGCACAGACTTTCAGCAGCTCACTGACTGCTGCCTGTTTTTGCTGCGTGAGCCAGACAGGCTTCTTCCCTCAGACTGTATTTTTCTGTCTTAACCCAACAAAGCCCGAGAGAATATTGACTGAACCCCAACACTGCAACCAAGGGCTTATTTTAATTATTGAGCAAACACTCATTGATTCATAAATGATGTGAACATTTGACGATTAATTCAGTAATTGCTTAATTATCGCTGTAGATACCTCAGAAATGTTAAAATTTCCAGGGTCTTTTAGAATATTCTAATATTTGATGAATAATACCACTGAATAAATCAAATTACCATTTTTTTTTCTATAAATGCCCAACCGTAGAACTCGCATACGCAGATAACACCAACACATAATTCGAGAGTCACCAGCCACGACAATCAGTTGAACTGTAACCGCTGATAACTATTGACATAATCTTTTCATAAACCTTTTTATTTTCAGTTGTTGTGGAGAAAAAGGATAATGTTCAGCGTGAATGGCTTCAATATCCTGGAACACAAGGTCAATTGCTTATCAGTTTGTACTCGTTATCGTCACTTATGTTTACTCGTTGTACATCTATATTAAACGTTTACACCATATTTTCAGTGAGGCAATCAAAAACAAACAAACCACCTTTTCTTTTTTTTTTCACGTGAGCCCGACTATCATTTCTTTTCGTCCGAACCTAGCCTGACCCCTCGTGTGTGCCTACTGGCTCAGGTTGGGTTTCCATGCTCTAACTGTGTGACTCACAGTCGTTGCATCCAGTTGTTTCCATCCGTTTACATCTTGGTGGTGGCATGATGCAGCGGCGGCCATGTTGGTGAAGTCAGCTGTGATGTAATGCTTTAGTGCAGCAGCAGCAGGACTATTTCAGGTCTACCTCTGGGCCTCTCAGGACTGTGTCTGCCAGCGTGCCACCCTGCCCTTCTCTCAGTCAGCACCTCGTTCGTCACGAGCCAGACAGTCGTACAGTATGAGGCGGCATTCTCAGAATTTACTAGCACCCTTTGATGCACAGGTTTGGTGAAAATCCGGGAAGCAGGACTAAATTGAAAGTATGGGTTTGGATGAATTGTTTGGAGTTGTTCGGCTGAAGCCACTATTAGGCTGTAGCAGAGATGAAAACATCTAATTTGGGGTTGGTAGTTACAGGGTGTTTCTGGTCGCACAGCTTGTGTTCTCACTGACATGGTGTCTGAGGCTGGTTAACCTCAGGGCAAAGCTCATTTTCAGGGCTGTGGGAATGCTGCATGTGTGTGTGTGTGTGTTTTCCCTCCCGGAAAGCCAGTGCTGCAGTGGCTCCTTGAACTTTGATCTTCCTCTCTGAGTGTGAAAAAGTCTCAGGAGGGCGTGTCGGCAAGATAACCCAATGAATATCTTTTCTTTTTAACCTGCTGCCTCGAGACAGAAATATACAGTCAGTGTGTCAGGTATGTTGCAACTGCATAGTTTTATGTGGGTGAAATCCCTTGACGGGGGATTTTATTTCAAAGCTCACACGGGATTATGTTACGGCAGCACAGCTCCATGTTCAACTTGTGGAAAGTCCGTACAGTCGCATGCAGACGACTGCTATCACCTTTTTCCTCTGCGTGCCCACTGGAGAGAGGACGTCCTCAATGATTGACAGATTAAACGTCACGTCGGCATCATGCAAATGCAGTAGGTAAGCGCCGGGAAGATGTGTGTGTGTGTGTGTGTGTGTGTTAATAGCAATTGTTACAGCACAAGTTTCAAGTGCAGCCATGAATGCTTGTTTGTGTCCCTGTTATGGACTGGCGACCTGTCCAGAGTGTGACCCCACCTTTCGCCCTATGTCAGCTGAGATTGCTCCCCCCCCCCCGACCCTCATGTAAAGGATAACACAAAGGAAGTGCAGCTATCTTGTGCCATCCTGCAAATACAGACATTATTATAAGGTTGGTAAACCTTAAACAAGCTTCTACTGAATGAGTGTTTTGGACTAAAGCTAAAATAGCTAGAATCTCATACCGGAGTCTTTGCTCTGCTGAGCTTAATGTTTTGTACACGGTCCCTGATAAAACCAAATACAAATGAAAATATATATTTCCCCCCGTTTAGATACTCAAGCTTGGTATAGGACAGGGGTTCTCAAAGTTTTGACACCTGAGGGCCAATTTAGGAACCCAACATTGGACTGAGGGCCGCCAAAGGAAAAAAAAACAGAAAGAAATACCATTTGTAATAATTTTAATGACCAGATTTCAGTTCTACAGTTTAGCGTTAAGTAATATAAGCGTTAATATAATGTAATTTTAGCGTTAATCCAATAACGCTTTATAATTTACTGGATACTTACCCAGTATTTTGGCCATTGTTATTACCTTCTAATTACAGGTTAATACCAAAAAACACATTTCTGTTACCATGTATTTACTAGCTACCTGCTTATTACCAGCTTATAACCCAATAATACACTAAAATTCACCATATAGAAACCAGGTAAATACCCAGTATTTTTGTTTCAACTTATTGGTCTGTATCCAGTAATGTCCAATAACCATTTAACAAGCTTAAAGCTATCAACTATAATTCATTGCGGGCCACCAGAAATGCTGATACTGTGTGTCAGTATTGCTGCATCTCTAATATGGCAGTGTAGTGTAATGTGCTCTCTGTGGGTCTTGGTCGTTGCGTAATGACGGCGCCGTTTGTTTACTTTTTCTCAGATCATTGTCAGGCCACAGGACCTGTTTAAGGAACACCCCGACTGATACAGTATCCCAGCAGCAATGATAGTGCAGTTTTAAATAGGAACGCTTTCCTCTGGCCAGCTCCACACCCCCACAAACACCCACCCACCGCAATGCTGCCCCCTCTATCTTTGGCAGTCTACCATCCTGCCCAGAGGCTGTGGATCCTCATTGTGTACCAGACTGCTAAACTCAAGTTGACTGTTCCCTGAATGGAGCAGCACGCACGCACGCACGCACGCACGCACGCACACACACACACACACACACACAGTTATATCTGGACAGTTTCAACAGTCCCACCAACATCCCATTCACATACCATGCACCAAACTCACTCCAGCAGCTTTCCCAGAAACCAGGGTGTGTTTTGGCCTTCACTGTGACTTGTCTTCTTTTACTTGCTCTTTTTCTTTTTTTTTTTCAGAGGAGCTGAAATCTCACTCAGTGTGTGAAGGTTCCTTTTGTTTTGACTGAACTTCAGCCATTTGAGTTTTTTAAATGCCACTGTGGGACTCTCAACCAAAATAAGCCAATGATGCATCCCAAAGTGCTGCGTTGGACTGATACATCTAACCAATAATAGCCATTTTTAATACCTGGCATCAGCTGATTGTTATTTATCCATTTTTGTTAATAGCCATCTTAGTTTCAGCTGCCTCCGATTTCTTGACTTGGTGAACCTGCCAGCTGTCTGCAGATATGTCTGCAAAGGACACCATTATGGTCAACTACAGAATCTCTGGAAAAAGATATTGATCACAAACAGGCATTATTTTCACCTCTAACATGCCGAGGTGAAAATAATGCTATGACAACTGTAGTGGCATCTAGCAGTGTTTGTATACAACCAACTGAAGAGCAGCGGTCTTTCGATTGTTGTGACTTAAGTGAGTAGCCATCACTACTACAACCAGCCTGTTTGTTGACATGTTTTCCTTCGCTCTACATTGTCAGTTGATCCAGTTTCATACACAAGCATTTTGGCCTAGTCTTTACAGTGACTACATCTTTTCCAGACTCATACTCAAACCAAACAGTCATCGAAAAAAAAAAAAGTAATGTCTGCATGTCATGTCTCCAACTGAAATTGTACTAAACCAAATTTGTTAAAGTTGGACTAACACCCGATAATGAAGTCTGGTGTCAAACTGCTATTGCATGTATAATGTTCAGGCCTACGTGTGCGCTGCTCATGCTGCTTAGTTTCCACCCCTTGGTTTTAAAAGGTACACAGATAAAATAAGAGCACAGCAAGAAAATCATTAACAAATTTAGACCGGCTACTTTTGTTGAACTGATGATGAGAACACATTTGTGCTCAGTCAGCTCAAATAATTCTATAATTTAAAGTTTGTTAATACTAACATGCTGAAACTAGGTAAATCATCACCCAGTGTAGTGGATACAGACAGACTCAAAAATGTATATATCATGTGTGCTTGTTTACTGCAACAAAGGGAGTGATCCACTTTAACGGAGTCATCGATCTACAGCTGTAGCTTGACTTAACTGTGCATGGATTTGTGTTTAGCTCTTCCGTCGCTGCATGCAGGAAGTTATTTGTTTTAGGCAACAACGTTCCACTCGTAAAGCCAGACAACTGCATACAAGCTTGAGTCTGACTTTAAAACACAAAGGAATGACCACAAAAACGCCTTGACCCCACCCGCCCCTGCGCTGCTGCTGTATACACAAACGCTCCCTCCGTCAGGTCTGATAGTTTTGCTTGACGGAGCCTGTTTTCAGATGAAGGACGCAGCATATAAATAATGTTACATCATTTCTGCAGCTTTAACGCCGCGGGGTTCCAGTTAATCTGATTGGCAGTGTTTCACGTTTGTCAGGTTGAGTGACGTGGCCTCCTGCCAGGCACCTTTGGCATATTTAAACAAGTACCTGATTCAGTTTCTCCCAACTTTCCTTTTCTGCTGCCGCCTCTTCCTCCTTTGTTCATACTCGTGCCAACTTTCCCTTCCACTTGCCAGCTGACAGGCCCTGTGATGCCTTGTGCCAGGGAAAATGATGTAAAAACCTCTCATTTACGGTGCCCAGGTGATCATGGCCAGCAATAGTGAAGGGCATCGCGCTCAATCAGCGTAATCAATCAGACCGAGACGTAAACAAACATGAGGAGTAATGCAAATGAGAAGTCATTTATTCCTGGAGCCTGTCACGGTCTGTACTCCCACTCTGGGAGACGACAGTGTGATGTTTTTTTTTTTACGTTCACGTCTCAGACATTCAGTCTCCTTTTCTCCTGCATGACAATATTCTCCAGAGTTGTCAAACCTGGCACAGAGTGCTCGTCGCTCGCTGTGTGTGTGTCTGAGCTGTGACCTGCGGGGAAAATGTGACTTTATTTCCAAAAGACAAAGAGTCTGTGTGTTTTCTTCACTTACATCAGGAGCGAGGAGGCCTCTCCCCCTCACACTGGGCCCGGGACAGTCCCAGAGGACCTGCCCCGGCCTTCCCAGTTTTCCTGTGCCTTTGTTGGGAGTTTTCCACAGATCTCTGAGTCCAGCTGCACGGCTTTATTCTTTCGTCTTCCTGTCCCTTAATCCTTACTTTTACACCTCCACATCGCAGCTCAGAGACCCTGACACCATCTCTGGGTGTTCCCTCGGGTTCGCCCCCTCCAGACTCATTCAATCAGTGTAGCCTGTCACGATTATCCACTTGAAATAATTATGTTGCGTCTTTAACAGCAAAATGATTATGTGAGAAAATGATTAATCATGATAATTTAAATTTTTAATAATTGGCTAATCAATAAATAAAAATAGGCCAGTGCCAGTTATTAAAATGTGGCAATGTCGTCCTGACATTTTTTTTGTAAAATAATCTACAGTAAATCCCAATATGACAAAATCCAAATCAGAAGATACTGCAATTATTTGATGAAGATACACATGTGTAACAAGACTGCATTGGATTCAACAAGTGTAAAATATCACTCTTTACCAGACAATAAATGTCCCAAAAAATCCCGATTGGGATGTTTTTGCATAAAAATTACGCTGTGCAGGGTTTTTACACATATTCTTTTTTCTAATCTCTTATTCCTTCATTATTATAATTAGTATTAAATGGACGAGGTTGCATCTCATGCTGAAAGTTGTTCCTTATGTGGCTTTGCAGTCATTTCCAGTGCTCGTACAGAGACACGTGCAACAATCTGTTTTCCAGACGAATGACTGCTCCTCACATGTGCAGAGAGAGAGAGAGAGAAAGTCTCACCTCATATTTATCTGAGTCATTGCTCTGCCATCTGCACTATGTTGTTCACAGACTCTGCCAAAATATCACGTGACCCACTTTTGTGTCCCACCACAGTGACACACACACACAAACTTGTTTTTATATCGAAGTGATGACACATCATGGATATAAAGTGTTTCCTAACCCCTTACCCTAAACTTAACTTAAACCCAAATTTAACCAGGTCTTAACCCTGAGAAAAGACCAATACGACTTCAAGCTGTCTGGATTTATTTTCGAATTTATGGCTGTAGAATTGTCAAAAGAACATTTAAATGAGTGAGTTCTTCCGTCCCCCTTTTTTTAAAGATAACTTTCACCTTCGATATCTGGCAGTTGTTGGCAACCGTTTAAGGATTTGGGTACTGAAAATCTGACGTCACTAACTGGCACGCTGGTGAATCTTGTCTGTGATTGGACGGTCATTCTGTGGTAGTTCTAAGGGGCTACCGCAATGACAAGTAAATGGGGGAAAGCTCTATTTCTCTGCTATCCGGTATCCAACCATCCATCCATCCGTCCATCTTCTACTGCTTTATCCTCCACATCTCAGCTGACATAGGGTGAAAGGCGGGGTCAGGGTCGCCAGTCCATAGTTTTTGAATTTTCCAGATATCGCAAATGGTCTGGGAGTTATGGTAATGAGAAGTAGGCATGCCAAATCCTGTTGGCGACATGTCCCCACAAAAATATAAATACAAGTACACACACACAGTTTTAGCAGTACTTGTGTAGTAGTAGAGAACATTACTGTGTCTCCTGAGGAAAATATTTACTGACATTAAGATATAATTCTCTCTTAGATTAGGGCTGAATGATTTTGAATGAATATCTAATTTATTTTGACAGGAATTGGGATTGCGATATGATTCAGATATCAGAGGCAATGAAATATTATTGACATGACATATTTACAATGATTACTGTGTGACATTTGTGCAGATCTGTGAGAGACAAATATGTTCTCCTCACGCTGTAGAATAAGATGTGTATCGATCAAGATAATAATTCATTGAAAATTATATTTTTTGACATACATTTTGGCTTTAATTGTTGCCCCTCCTTTGATTTGAAAAGTGCAGGACGCCCCTTGGTGGCTATTAGAGACCACATATGTGTGTATATATATATATATATATGTGTATATATATATATATATATATATATATATATGTAAATATAAATTGAATAGCCAGCCAGAGGTCGGCAGGTCACGGCACATACGTACACATTCAATCACACCACACCCTGAAGCATACCGTGATTTAACGTCTACTTGCTTCTAAATAGGACCATCGTTTTAAAAACGGATATGGTGTTTTATTGAAAAAGGCCTGAAACCAGCGTTTGAAACCATAAAGTGCTGAGGAAAATGTTAACTGACGTTATAAATCAAGAAAACGGGCTCATGCTCCTCAATGCTCAGACGGCTGCTGAAGAGAATACATGGCTTTTATGTTGTAGGGAGATGACAGTCTATGATTAAACCACCTTGTATTTGTGTGTGAAACAAAAAATGATTTCCTCTTCTCTTACCAATCCAGAGGGGTTAGGAGATTAAACGGGCGACTGTGGATGTTGCCTCTGCAGAAGTGAAATGATTTTCTTGTGCCTGAACAGACAAATCGGGTAGTTTTATCATTTTTTATATCAAAATCTGTCTTTCTGTGATACGGGACACCAAAGGAGTCTTTTTCTTTCAGTTAATATCCCCTGCTTGACTATCTTTGAGCTGCATGTGACCTACATCTGCACACTCTCATCCCACGTGTGTACATACACGCTGTATGTGTACGTATATAACGACGACCTGCGTGGTCGGAAATCAATGTAGTTGGATCAATGACTGTTGCGGGTCTGCAAATCTTTCAAGGAGACTTTTTGCAGCCATCTGAGGCTCGTCAGTAATTTCCATTTCCAGCACAAACGGGTAAAAGCATCATATTAGACCGCGCTCTGAAGGTTGAGTCAGTTTATGAGGGAAAAACACAAAGGCTTTGAATTAAATTGCTGAGTACGGTGTAGAGCAAGGGTCTCAAACTGGCGGCCCGGGGGCCACATGCTGCACCCCAATCGATTACATGCGGCCACCCACTTAATATCATGTTATCATGAAAACATGGCCCACGACCTCACCGTAGAATATAATATAATATAGTTTGCCAGGAATGTTTTCTATAACAGTAATAATAAGACATTTGGTCATAATTGTCCCATTATTAAATGCATCATATAGAACATTCATTACATATATAAATACACTTGTTAGGGCCCGAGCCACGAATGACCGTGGCCGAAATGGCTCCTGGTACAAATGTAAATTACAGTTGTCCACACTATTATTTATGTAATTTAAAATAAATTAATCGCACATTTTTATTTTGTGTGTGTGTGTGTGTGTGTGTGTTCCCGACTACTCTTGTTTCCGGTCTATCTAGATCCGGTGTGGTGTGGTGTTGTAGTTCTTCTAACATTACTTGTTGAGGCAGCAGCATGTGAAAAAACTACAAAGTTTGCTCGGCCAAAAAGAGTGTTAATTGCGCGATAAAAAAAAGGATGCACTGATGTGACTTTTGGGGCTTCTCCTCTTTTTTTGTTTTTGTTTTACTTTTCCATTAGTCATAGTACCTTTAGCCGAGACTATGACGTCAACAGACTGCCGCTCACTGATTGGTCAGAGAGTGTCGTCACTGGAAGAAATCAAACAGGAATCAAGAACTGAAAATCCTCTTAATCTCCAACATTTAGCAAAGAAATTTGACAGATTTAAGTATTTAACAGAGGTGGTGGTCTGGTGTATTTAGTGACAGCACTGCTGAAAGCTGGTGAGTGTAAGCCGAATCACAACCTAATCAGTCGTATTTCAGTTCAGTGTCGGACGGAAACATTAAAAAAGTAGCCCATGATTCCTAAGAAGAATTAGGCATTTGTTGTTCTCTCAAAGATCCATCTATTCATCCCCTCATTGCATGCAGAAAGCAATGTAATCTCCAGCGCAGCATTTGACTTTGGAGGGGTCGGCGTCTGGAGACTGACAGTCTTCATTCTCCGCTGATTCCCTTTTGTCCCTACAAGCTCTGAGCCTCTCTTCATCCGTCATCTTTTTTAAAAGACGTGTCATCTTCACTGTCACAGTGAGCTGAGGAGGAGGAGGATTCGACAGGCCTCACTCACTCAGTGACGTGTGCTTTGTTACGGGCCAGTGACGGGATGTGTGTGTGTGTGTGTGTTTTTGCGTGTGCCGGCCATTTAAATGTTGCTTCCTGTGTATGACTCTGGAGTATGTTGTTTCCGCGGTCGTGTGGAGCGGACACAGAGAATGCGCTCGGTCTGCGGTGTGTTTCCTGCCTTGGTTTGCACGTTTCTCTCTCTCCCTCCCTCCTCTTCCTCTGCTGCTGCTGCACTTCCTTCCGTCCAGCACGGCTCAGTAAAATAAGCAGTAATCTAACCCCCCTCTCTATGCTGGTGGTCCCGCCATAGAGGATGTGACATGACACAGCCTGTAGTCATCCTTTTGTGAGGTATTTTTAGCCCCGGTTGATTGATTAGTTCACAAAGATGAAACCGAAAACACGACCTGGACGGCCTGTGGCAGTTAGTCAGAGTTTCAGTCAGAGTATTCTACAGGAATAACATGACATTCAGTTTCGGTGTTAGCTCTGTGCATTGACAAGAATCTAGCGATACAAGACATATTGGGATAGATGGGGAGACTCTAAGTTAGGGTTGTGATTCTATTTTTTTTTTTAGAAAATAGTCTATTTCAGGATCTTTCTTAGCTACGGCCCTGCATCAAACGTGCAGTGCACTGTTCACAGTCTGGCTCACACACAGTGAGTCTGCTGTGGTGGCTCTGCATCCCGGCACAGACTGAGCGACTGAGCTTCCCCCCGACTGAAGGTAAAGTCAGTTTCCCCAGGTGAAGTTTAAACACACCAATTTAACTTGAAGTTACATTTATAATGAATGTAATCTCAGGTGATTCAGCGTCAGTGATAACAGCGCGGCCATTAATTAAATGTGAAATCACTCATTCCTGATTTGTAAGAGCGTTTTTCTCTTTTATTAGTTTTGATTTTAGTAAAGACAACATCTTCATACAATATATTAAAACCTGTCATGTTTTAATCCATAACGTTTACACAGGGTCGCCGTTTTGGGGGCGTTACGTCGCAACACACTACACATTTGTAGCTCGATGGATCATATTGATTTGATTAGCTCAGCAGTAGACCTGCTATAAAACCACTTACTGTCACTCATCACAGCAATGAGTTAAACCAGGTGACATCCTTTACTTTTCTAACTGGGAAAATAACAAATACAATAGCATTAAGTAGTCTAAACATAACTGTTGTGTGTAATAAATATCTAACAAGGATAACCAGAGCTTCTCACGTCTTGACTATTGCAGACAAGAGTAACTGGATAGAGCAGAACAATGAAAAGGGTAAAAAAAAAAGGGGTTTTAGTAAGAAAAGTGCAGAGCAGAAAGAGAAGGAGGGAAATGAAGGAGAAGGTAGTGAACTGGAGAGACCAGGAGGCTCAAAGCAGAAGAAGACCACAGAAGGAGATGAAGAAATAAGTGAAGGAGAAGAGAATGTGAGGGATGAAGAGGAGGAGACTGCTGCAGATTCACAAAGTGAGACAGAGGCAGGGAGTGACAGGGAGGAAGAGGCTCCTCAGCCTTTTAAGTTTGTTTATTATTTTTGATTATTGCACTTTTTATTTCAGATTTTAATTTTGCTATGAATACTTTTACTTTTTAAAAGATGCACTGTTCTTGTTCCTGTTGTTCATGATAAAACAGTAATTAGTTTTAAAGTATTTTTATGTTTGTTATGTTAAATCCATTTACATTTGGGGGTTCTTGCGTACCATCCTCCCATGCCAAGACCTCTTGCCACCGCTTTGCCACCCGATGTAGAATTTTCTAGATCCGCCACTGCTGACAGGATTTGGCATGCGTATGTCTCATTACCGTAACTTCTAGACCGTTTGTGATATCTAGAAAATTCAAATATCTACCTGTGATGGACTAGCGATCTGTCCAGGGTGTGACCCCACCTTTCACCCAATGTCAGCGTCATGTGGAGGACAAAGAGGTAGAAGATGGATAGATGGATACCGGAAAGCAGAGAAATAGAGCCTTGCTCCCATATACTTGTAATTACGGTAGCCTCTCAGGACTTCTGCAGAAACCTGGCAGACCATGCAATCACTGACGAGATTCACCAGCGCGTCACACGTTTGTGACGTCAGTTTCTCAGGACCATAATTCCTAAACGGTTGAATTACTGCCAGATGGAGGAAACTCACTCATTTTATGACAATTCTACAGCCATAAAATCAACATAAATCCAGGCGGCCTGAATATCATGATGGTCAAGAGGGAAATTTTTTATATTTTTAGTCTTTTGATGACCTGTTTCATGTAGGGAATCAGTATCAGTCTGATACTGGTCAAAATCCCTGGATAGGATATCAGACATATAAAAATGTAGAATCCGATACAATACAAAAATCCTCTATATCACGCGCTTCACTCCGCACAGACTGTAAATATGTAAATAAAAATCATGTTATGAGCTGTTTATTTGTTCTCTTTGCAAGAGAGTTAAAATTATTTGTTACACAGTTGGAGAATTATGTCTTTGAAATGACTCAGCAGAATAAAGGAATTGTTATCAGACACAAAAAAAAGTCGTTTCATGTCATTAATTAGGCCTGAAACAATTACTTGATTAACAGATAACTAAAGGAATCGTCAACTATAGGAATTAAAAGAAGTTTAATTCCTATAAAACTCACTTTTTAAATGTGAATATTTTCTGCTTTCTTTGCTCCATAATATATATACATATATTACATACATATATATATACATATATATACATATATATAACAAAGATCATTAAAACGGAAGAATTTTCAGTGTTTGGACAAAACGAGATATTTGAGGGTCTGAGAAACACTGATCACTTTATTTCACACACACACACACACACTCGAGTGTGATGTCTCTGCAAAACCTTAATCGAGTTACCTCATCTTGTGCCTCACATGAATACATTTCCCAGCTTGGAATTTTGCTTCGTGCACTGTTTTCCACTAAATGGAGGAAGGAAAACTCCTTCTTTCCTTTTTTATTTATTTTTTTATTTTTTTTACAGAAGACTATAGCATCAGGCCGTACACAAACAGGCTGGTTCACGCCGGTCCATGTCAGACTATACAATGCAGCCTTTTGTCGTCCTGATTCAGGCTGATATCATGGTGGAAACTATTTAGATGGGGATCACATGTTGTCGGGACTCGCCGTATGTGAGAATCTCCTCTTACTTAACACAAGAATGTCCAACCTCGCGTAGACAATGAGCTGTCTGTTTGTCCTCTCAGGTCACTTTATTATTACTGTTGTGAGCTGAGGACAGGGCGCTGAGAGGAAGACGCTCGACTTTGTCTTTGTCTAAAAGTTGCCTCTCTCAGTGAACTGTAAAGTGTAAGAGCAGAGCAAGGTCAAAAGGTCAGCAACACACTTTACTGATCTATATGGAAGTTAAATATTGAAATAAACCAAATTTCATGTGTTGGAAAAGGCTTGTGACGCCATGTTACTGCTGTTAAATTGCAAAATGTGTCACTTGCAACACTTTTAATTCAGCTACACTTACTTTATTGTTTTTCTTCTCTCCTAAAAGCAAAAATGAAGCGATATTATTATCATCATTATGCTCACTACTGATGAATTTGTTGATTGAAAATAAAAACATTTACCTAATGTATTGATGCAAAAGTGAATAATCAACATTCCAGTCAAGCCTGAACGCCGATAAAGCATATTTTATTGACTTGTTATGAGTTAATTTCAAGTAAACTGTTAAATGGGCAAATGATTTCATATGAGCCGCATGTACTGAATCAAATCAAAACTAATCATATTTTGGCAGATTGTGTGACTGTTACAAAGTGAAATCCTGAATTGTCTTGTTTTGCCAACAAACCAAAGAAATCTAGGTCACCGTTGTAGCAAACCAGAAAATGATCACATTTTTAGAAACTCTTATTAAAAACACATTTTTAAATGAATGCAAATTAACAGCAGCAGCTGTGTTTTCACTGTGGCTTTTTAACGTGTTACCACATGGCCTCCGAGTTTAGGACGAGCGCTCTGGAGTGTGTGTTTTTATGATGTGTTTGTCATGCATGTGCTCTTTACGCCTCAGCAGGACGCTGGGTTGCACTCAGGGCTTTTTTCGGGAGCTGCTTTATCTCCCCGCTGTGTTGCGCTGATCGTCACCGTCACCGCCTTCGCTGGTGATGAAGTGAGTCGATGATGAGCTTTTGTAGCAAACACATTTCAGTAGGTTTCAGGTTTGGCAGCTGGAGTTTTTTTTAACAAACAACTCATCAAACTGCTTTAAATGAGGTGAAGGTTTTCTCCAGTGGGAGCTGAACATACATGTACACACTGTACCTGACGATTACTATACGCGATACACAGCCCAATATTAGTGTTGTAATGTAATAAAGTACAAATACTTTGTCACTGTACTTGCGTACAAAATTCAGCAGCAATGTCGGCAAACCCACCCGACCCGTCTTGAAACACAGACCAGGGAATTTTTAGGTTTTAATTGACAGATTACACGCACAATAAGCGGAAATGTCACGCATTTTTAACATCTGACAGACCACCCACTAACATTTATGTCCATTCTCGTCTCCTCAACGAAAACTCTCAGACATTTCGTCATGTTTTAGTCATCAAGGATCCGTCTCGTTACCGCCATGAAAAAATGGGCATCAACTAAATAATTTTGTCATGGTTGACGAAAACAACACTGATTAATTGTGATAATTTTGAAGTAACTAATTGATTAACTGAGATAATAGTCAACTGATACATCGTTAAGCAGTGTACAATAGTTATTAAAGCGGACCTAGACCGGAAGTTCCAATTAACGCTGTGTTTTATTGTAATCTCGGGCTCAGCGAGATCTCTGAAAAAACCCGGTCTGGTTACGTAAAGCGGTTCTCCTGACCAGCAGATCCTCCTGCTCCAGGCACTAGTCCGGGCACATCCTGTTGCGTACATTGAACCGCAGAAGAAGAATAATGTCCGTTGTGGAGGTGTTTCACGAGAGACAGTGCCTTCTGACTCTTGGTCTGACTCCGGGTCAAAGTCATAAAAGGGTCTGCGGCGGGGAGTCGTGAAAAAAATATTTTTAAACATTGTTAAAACAATGTTTTCTGAGAGCGGGTGTGCTGATTATGTCACTTCCGGGTATTGGCCAATCACAAGACAGTTGGGAAGGCTCTACACTGGCTGGCCAATCACAACACACTCTGTCTTCTGGGGGTAAGAAATGGACATCGGACATGAAATAGGACAGCGTCAGAAAAGACAGATTTCTATCGGCTAATTTACAGCAACTAGGAGGTTTTTGACCATAAAAACAAGTTAATTTATGTAAGTAGACCTCCATAACTCACATATATGTGCAACAGGACCACTCTATGTGAGCTTTAATATGTGGTAAATTTATCACATCGTGTATATTTACTTAAAAAAGATCTATCAAAGATCTATCTACTCACAGTATGTGAAAGAAACACCCTTAGATGTTTTACCTAAACTGTTGAGCCCTAACGAATGGTTCTTCTGTCTGGAAAAACCCTTATCTACTTGGACTGGAGTTATTTGGGAGTTTTAACTCTCAGATGTTTCCTCACGATTAACAGCCCAAACACAGCTCAGGACAGTGACATGACACAGATTCATTGAGTGAACCTCCTATTTTTTCACACTGTCCATTGGCCGCCTGCTCTCATGAGCTGAAACAGCAGACAATGCTGAGGAAAGAAAGAGTCACTGCGGCTGTAGAGGGGCCTCAGAATCTCCAGCTGGAAATATGTAATATGTAAATAATTCTGCTTTGCACGATGAGTCAATAATTCAAGGGTTGACTTAGCAGCACATTTAATAATGTTTCACCTGGTTTTTGAAACCGCATTTTTTTTAAATGAGCGGGAGTAGCGAAGTTTGACAAATTTTGGTCTGATTTCTGTTTAATACAGATATTGGTGAAAATGGTAAAAAGAAAAAATCAGATTGCCTATAGCAGGGGTCTCAAACTGGCAGCCCGGGGGCCAAATGCGGCCCCCCAATCAATTACATGCGGCCCCCCACTTAATATAACATTATCATGAAAACATGACCCACGACCTCACCGTCATTTAAACACAGTGTGTAGCTGAGGCACAGCTTCCTGTGAGGTGATAGAATAGAATATATGTTTGCCAGCAATGTTTTCTATAAAAGTAATAATAAGACATTTGGTCATAATTATCCCATTATTAAATGCATCATATAGAACATTCAATTACATATATAAATACACTTGTTAGGGCCCGAGCCACGAATGACCGTGGCCGAAACGGCTCCTGGTACGAATTTAAATTACAGTTGTCCACACTATTATTTATGTTATTATTTAAAATACATGTCCGTTTTTGATATTAATACATTCATTTTGCATCATAAATAGTATTATTAAGTATATGTGTGATATCATGATGCAACAGTTGTTTTTTCCCCACTTTTTGTTCTATAGGCCGGCCCCCTCTTGACCACAATAGATGCACATTGGTGCCCAGGTCATTTGAGTTTGAGACCCCTGGCCTATAGGTTGTGCTGAAGAAAAGGATATAAGACACTCTATATTGCACATTCTTATTGCCACTGTATATGCATTTTTACATAGTAAGGGATAAAAAAAACTCATCAGCGTCTTCGCTGCTGTATCAAATTCATAATCAATACCCGGCCCTAATCATAATACTGAAGTCTGAAAATTCAAAATTAGATACTTTACTTTGGTCGTTCTGGTTCTACTCGAAGCTGATGTTCTGGTTTGTGAACACAGCAGGCATTAGAGGAATTACACGTGTTGGTTTCACTCCTGCTGCCGCTCCCTCATATTGATTTCCTGTGCAGGATATTGCTGCATGATGAAAGTCTGTGTCCTGTGCTGATAAAATAACCTGATTGCAATTTTCTAGGACCTTGTCATATACTGTATATAAGGCTTCGGAAAAGAAAGAGAGGAAGGCGGGGCTGGCAGGTGGTACAATGGTGGGTGTAGATACTGCGATAAATGGATGCGGCTCATGTCATAAAACCCTGTTTTGTTGCACAGCTTTTATCAGAACGCAGCCGTTCCCCCCTTAGCAGGACAGCTTTGTTTCTTTTGTTGCCGTGTCCGTCTTCATATTTGCACTCCGCTTTCTTTCTTGAAATACGCCACTCGCTGTGGGATGGGGGCCATTTATACTTTGACGAGCTATTCCTATCTCTGGCACACACTCCCGTCCCGTCATTTGGTAAACACCGTCATGACAGCGAGGGAACCTGGCAGTGGACCTGACACAACTGTGTCGCTGCACACTGAAACCGCTGACACTGAAAGGTTAATTCTCCCTTGTAAAAATCCCACCGAGTGCTGACAGCGAGAGCTTAAGACCCGTGGAGCGTCACAGGGAAAGGCATGAGGCGGCTCAACCGACCGTCCACGGCTGCAGCCTGGAGGTCGACTGATATTTGTGTATCTATGGCCGATACCAATCTTGGTTCAATTAGCACCACCTGCGACACATGCTGCCATCAAAAGACACTGTCAGTTGTACAAATGATACCAAGCGGACTCGCATAAGAGAGTATTTTCATTAGTTGCAATGGGAGAAATGTTCGCTCGGAGCCCAGAGCGCCTCATGATGCAATATCAGCGCTTGTATAGCCTATTTTTTTATTATTTTTGGTGCACAATTCACAGTTTTCATTGGTGCATTAGCAGCTTGCATACTTAGTAACACTAAAGAATACAAGAAGATGCAATATGTTGTAATAACAATAATATGATAATAATATCTAGAGTAGATTGATGGCTGGAATAATAATAATAATAATAGAGCAAATGTTTGAAATAAATATTGCCTGTCTATTATTGCAGGCACAGTTAGGCTAATAATAATAAGTAATCTTCTTTCTTTTACTTCAAAGTATTAGTATATTTATTACCAAATTGGCTACCAAGAAAAATGCACTAAAGACCAGTGTACATGATCGTATATGATTCTTATGTATTACTTATGTATTATGACTGGCTACTCTGTGTCTTAGTGGAAAGCCCTGTATTGACCGGTATGAGGGCTGTAATGATACACAAACTGACGATTCGATTTAAAATTTAAAAAACATTTTATTTAAACAACATTTACTTATATAGCAACTTAATGTCACATTTAATAACAATATTTTGGAACAGATTGAACATAAATAAATAAAGAACCAAATATTTCTCTCTTTTCTGTAACAAAATAATACTGCTGAAAAATACAAAATCGAAAATGATCGATCAGACTGGGATTTGTCCCCAAAGCATGTTGGGAAGTTTAGTTCTTCATGAGAAGCAGTTTTGTTCCAGTGGAAATAACTTGTTTTGATAAACAGCAAAGGTAAGACAACATTTCTGCTTGTATTTATGGAAGTCAGTTGTTGCTCCTATTTTGGGGCTGGATCCGTGAATCTTGTTCGTAGAGTGATAAAAATCTGTGAATTCTCCACTGTTTACATAATCACGCTGACGCTCCGGTGCCGCTTTTCAATGTGGGCGCTGGAACGGGTTTTTTTCCGCTCCTGCTGGTTTGATCCATCTGTGTTTTAACTGTGTTTGGTGAACATAAGAATGGTTTATTTGAGCTTTTAGCTGAGTTTCTGACCTTTCTGTGGGTATGCAGCATGTCTGTTTGTTAAAGTTAGACATGGTTTTATGACGCTTTTGTCGCTGCGTCTGACGCTGCCCCCGGTACTGGGGACATCAGTAAAGAAGAGATTAATGCGATTAAAAAACATAACGCGTTAATGATGACTGTAATTAATGAATCACAATTAACGCAATAATTTGACACCCTTAATAAAAATAAGTTTGGTAGCACTAACAGCTCATATCATGTGGCTGACTGGAAAAATAACTTGGAGTTAGAAAGGGAGTTTCGCGATTCTGTTTTCTCAGCCACGAGACAGGTTCGTGGCTCTGAGTATCGCGATTTCGATTTCGATACACATATCGTTACAGCCCTAACCGATACCGATTCCCACGTTTGAATGTTGCAGCAACATTTATCGAGTTTCTAAGAACAAAAATGTGTAAATTAGTTCAAATTGGCCAATTGATAAATAGTACGGGCAAAAATTGAAAAATCGGGCCCACTGATGAATCGCTCTACCTCTACTCGAGACACGTTCCCAGTCACAGCAGCAGTGCAGCAAAGACCGGCACGGCACGGCGCAGCCCGGCATGCCTGACCCGCCACTAGCAGCCACTGTGACACTTGATCTGAGGGTCAGCTGCGTCGGGTATTTCTGATGTCTCTCCGTGTGTGTGTGTGTTTTTTAATGTCGTCAGGGCCGGTGTGGTATGACAGCCCGTCACATGGGGTCGATTCAGATGACGGCAGCTTTACTGGTGTTGGTTGCACTTCACACTTTGGCCTGTGTCTGAAATTCACAGTGTATTTTCTTCCCTGTGAGATTAGCAGAGAGAGAGAAAGCTGCGATTGCCTCCGACTCTCCCCCCTTCCCTTCCTCGTTATATCATCCGTGCGACTGTATCCAAATCAACTTCCACAACCGGTGAAGTCACCTTGTATTAATGTCTGTGCTGCAGAATAACACGTTTATTTTTAGCCGCCGTTTCTCCTCAGTGTAACTGTTCTCCTCACCCCAAGTGAATCATCAGAAGCTTTTGTAGTCGCACCAGCTTTTTACTTCAACCCCCTCGTGCCACGTGAAGATCAAAAGCATCTTCCTGCAGATCATTTGCAGATGGGCCTCAGATGCCTGCACGAGCTGCAGAACACACATGCCTGCAGGGTAACAATAACCACAAATGATTTATGTCCTGGGAGGTTGAATTGTTCAAACTACCGCTTCGAATAATGTCTTCACACTGAAATGACTATGACATCATTATTATGAAACAGCATTTATGGGAACTGTTGATTTAGGTTAATTTCACAATTTCTGAAATGTGCTGTCTATTTCCTTTCAGAAAATGTCTGATTTAATATTGAGGAGGAGAGACATAGAAGAAGAATATCTTCTATAATAGCTTCTATAGACTGAAAGGAATTGTTTTCCCCTCCATTGTTCCCAGTGTCAAGCTTCGCCTCCAGCAAGGAGTGAGTACGACACAATGGACAGTAGGAGCATTTATGTGTGAATGACTAACTGTGCGAGTATGAGGAAACCCAAACAACATGCTTGTACCACTGGGTTTCTAGGAAAACACTAATCGGTTAATCAGTCTGGAATCTGCTTTGACCAGAGGTTCTCAAATTTTTGTTTTCTCAGCCAAGGTCAAGGACCACCTACGAGATAAAAAGTAGTCTGTGGAACCCGTTTTGTATTTTCCTAAGAATAAATGACAGTAAATTGTTGACCTGGAAAGTAATCTGAATCCATTTTTGAATACAAAAAGAATTGCAGACTGGCCACTTGATTAGATCTAGACTACTGAAGTTCAAACTGAGCATCAGAATGTGGAGGAAAAGTGACTGGAAATGCAGCATGGTTGTTGGTGATTTTATTTCAGAAACAAAGGACCTTTCTCCATCTCTAGTGCTGTCAAAGAATAGTCAAAATGTTTTTAAATATCCAGTGAGCAGTAGATTTCTGGGTTTAAATCAGAGATAAATGGTTTGACATTGGATAGTTATCAGAAATTAGACCTTTTTTTCCCTCAGAAAACAGTTGTAGTCCCTGATCCAGGTAAACAATCCCCTTGGTCATTGTTATTGGACACATTGAGTGTCCTTCTAGTGTCTGCCCCAAGCCCAAGGATAAATGGGAGGGTTGTGTCAGGAAAGGCATCCAGAGTAAAACTCTCTGCCAAATCAAATTTGCAGATCATCTGCTGTGGCGACCTCAGGAGAGGGAGTGTTTCGACCCGAAAATGCAGAGACAGTGTGCTATTATAAACAATATTTATTAAAAGGTAACAAAGGATTGGTACGAGGCTAAGCGGGGAGTTAGCATGGGAGCTTGGGGAGTACGCCGATGCAGCTGTGCCGGGAAGGGAGAGAGTCAATGTTTGGTGAAGGGTCCAGCAGGGAACGAACGAGCAATGGCGAGTCAAAACCTGGAAGTCAGAACTTGAGTAATCACGAGAGAGACACTGAGACGTTACCACTGGAGATGACACAACGATCTGACGCTGGTGAACGGGCGGCTCAGGCTTAAGAATCCTCCTGATTGCCGATCAGGAGCAGGTGGGGAGGAGCCGCCGCAGGTGTAGCTGATCACCAGCGTCCTCAGTGAACGTACGTCAGCCACACCTCCTGCAGAGAGAGAGCAGAACAGAAACCCACACACGGCAAAATAATATGGATAGGGATGTGGGAGAGTGTGATTGTGACAGGGAGAAGCCCAAATGAACCTTTTGTTTCTATTATTTATTATCAGAAAACTAATCTCTAGTTCAAACTGGTTTGAAGCTGACACTTTTTGTGTGTGTAAACTAATGTTACTAATGTGCAATAACTACCTCAAACAGTTTGATACCCTTCCAGTCTGTATAGTTTCAACTCAAATTGGTCTTCAAGGTCCACATTTTTAAACTTTGCCCTGTAAGTTTGAGTAGATATCCAAATTTGAGATAAAACATAAAATAAGACAAAGTCTGCACCAAAGATGTTCTGTGATATTGAGAGGGAAACATTAAAAATTCTTCTGTTACTAATAATTTGAACCAGTGAAGTCAAAGTAGAAGAGAGAAAGAGGAGCAGCTACACTTCTCCATGAGGAATGAGGTATCCCATCTTCTTACTGCACAGATAAATGAGGTCACCCCTCATGACTCCACCCCTGCACGCTATAGGCAGCGAGTCCAGTTTTCCACTGTCCAGCCTTTTTTCTTTAGTAACAGATACTCTGTCGTTCACCTGAGGCCGTGGCCTGTCGCCCTCAGTGCGGCTGCAGTTCCTGCCTCAATGAGAGCCCGCAGAGAACACTCAGTACCCAGAAACCAGTCCAATCCTGCCCACAATGGTTAGACTTCATGTGGTTTCCTGTTCGTTGTCGCTTCAGCTCGGTTCTGTTCAGCCAGTGAGCTGGAGGAATGTGGATAAGGTATTCGCTGCGATTAAAACTGGCCCTGGACAGAGAGGATTTCAAGAATGCAAAAAATGACAATTAATTATTTGCAGGTAATGTGTCTTCAGTAGTTCAGGCCTGGTTTTGTAGTTCTTAAACAGTCGCGTAACTGTTTCTAAGGATTGTTGGAGGTGTTGTATCTGAAGAATAAAGCCCAATTTATACTCCTGTAAAGTGCTCTACGTAGGTTATGCAGAGTCTCAGCGTCGTCTCCGACTGCACAAAATATTTTGTAAGTGTCCGTCACTCCGTCAAGGGACAACGACCCCTACTGATCGGGCGGGAAATTGCAGCGCGTATCCGTCCACGGCGCAGAAGTATGAAGGCACGAGGGGTCTCCGTGGTTACGCAGTCGGATAACGCATTACGCAGTCAGAGAAGTATAATGTGGCCTTAAGGCACAGAATCTCATTATACGTCAAATAAAATACAGTTCAGTTTTGTTTTGTTTTTTTGTGTGAAAATCTGCTGTGTAGCAGGACGATTTGGTGGCGCAATGCTTCCCAACATACCCATGTCTAAAGCCCAACCCTGTCTTGTAAAATTTATGTTCCCACACACACACAAAAAAAAAACCACACTCTCAATTATGTTTCACAAGAAACCCATTTTTTTTCTCGTCCAGATTATGTTTGACATGTGGCCAATAGTAATATAGTTTGTGAGTATTTGAGGTGACAGCCGTGGTCATGGGGTGCAACAAAGACGTCAGAGGATCTGCTGTGAATACTTGCAGAGTTGGGAGGACATTTTGGTCCATGATACGTCGTCCCACAACACGTCCACAACACAGCACACAAGACCGCACATGAGCATGATCTTTTCTGAGCCCAGACAAGGGGCTGTTTGTGCTCAAATCTAACCAAATTCATAACCTCATTTCTGCCGTATGCATCACAAGTAGTCAACACATTATAGCACTGTAACTTATGAAATATAATAATGATTGTTGTTTTGTCCACAAATCAAAATGATTCAGTTTCATTTTTTGTTCTAAGGAGCAAAGAAACCCGGCAATATTCACTATTAAGAAGCCGTAAAGTGAGATAATTAAAATATCAAAATAGTTGACAATAATCAATCAGTAGAGATGTAAATAAGTAACTCTTATGAAACATTATTGAGTATGAGTTCAAGGAGACAAGGTTTTTAGTGCTTTATGTTCATGTCACATGCAGAGAGAGACTGGAGATTTTGAGGCAGCTCCAACATGGAGAGGAAAAAAAGGCAGCAGCCAAATTAATATTTTATTCATGATGAGTGACAAACAGGCCACACATGCTGCTCTTCTGGAGCAGCATGTGAACGACCTCGTCTGTGTTTCCACACAATAAAGGAAACATAATCAGTCGGACGACCCCCATCCATCCGTTCCAGGTGTTTTCACCTGCTCTGGTGCATGTGTTGAATGTGATACGTACTCAGAGCTCCTTTCACTGAGCCTTGTCCTCTGTTTGAGTTAAAGCCTCACCTGTAACAGCTGGCAGCACCTCTGTCATAAGCCGTAGCTTTTCTCTGCATGACTGGAGACCATTTACCAAGTGATTATATTAAACGATGGCACAGAAAACTTCTTTCTGCTCGAGTTAGTCTGCAGAACATAATACAATAGGTGGAGAGAGTGCAGGTTCTGTTTGTCAACCCTTGTAATTATGGTCGCTGCACATGGAGGGACACCAGTTTGTCCTCTGTGCTGTGTCCGCCTGTCTGTCTTCCCCCTAATGGAGAAGTGAAATGGCTTAAAATAACCCCCCAAAAACAATCCACGCCCTGCCGGATTGTCAGGGGCATCACGATTGTGTAGGAAGTGTTAGTTTCTCACTGGGACCAAAGAGATTGCAGGAAGCCAATCTCGCAGAGTCATGGGGAGTGGGTGTTTCCCCCCTCTATAGATGTGAATCTCGCAGTCAAAACAAATCATTTTGAGAAACTAGATTAAATTGTGAAGAATCAGAGCTGGGAATGTAAACACTTTGTGAAACTATTTCACGCTTCGTGTGATCACTTTGCAACATGGACAAAGCACGCTAAATCACCTTGAGAGCAAGATAAGATGGTGCAATGGGTTGAATAATTGTAATAGTTCCATTTCTCTGTGCTTTTAGTGCTTTTAGTTTTCTTCTACTGTCAGTCTTGACCATGAAGAGATAGCACGCTCTGTCGAGGGAGGGATAATCCTCCAGCCTGGACTGTAGCCAAATGTCTTCCCCCCAAAGAGATCTGCCTCTGAAGGTGTTTCTCAGACATGGACCAGCCTTTTTGTTAATCTACTGCAGAAATGACTGACATTTCGACTGAGAAATGAGTCAGTGGCTATTGTGGCTGTGACTGTGCTGTGCTCCAGCAAAAACACGAGTCACAGCCTTGTGATGGTTTATCTGCCGTGTTGTCTTTGGAAGACAAAAGAGAGAGACAGACTTCCACGGCCTGGTGGTCTTTTGTTTTGTGTCCACAGTGTGTGGGACGTAGAGTTATGTTTTGTCTCGCTGTCATTTAAAATCCGATGTTACAGCTTTGGATCCCATGTCATTTATGTTTGCTTCCAATGTGTGGGTTTCATCTGACGAGCGAGTGGATGGCGAGTAAAAGAGCAGCGCGGCTGTGGCGGCCTGTGAAAGGCAATTACATGCAGGGAAGTAGGAGATGAGTGGGAGACAGTAAGCAGGAAATGAGCCTAACTCAAGGAGCAGGAACAATGGAGGCTGTTTCATGTGTTTCCTCCCGTCGACTCTTCACTCTGTGGAAGCAGAGCAGCAACAACAGGACAGTCAGGAAAAGCTAAAGCGTGTTGATGTTTAGCAGGGAGGAAATTCTGCAACGTTTGCTGTCTGCTTTCAGCCCGGTGTGATCTGCAGCTTCTTCTTCTTCTTCTTCCCCTCTTCCTCTCCTTCTCCCCCAGATCTGTTCTGTATCAGAAGCCTTGCTGTTTGGACTAACAGCGAAAGTAATTAAATGTCAGGACTTTCAGCCCAGGGGCAGGAGAGAATGTTGCTCTTGCAGTAGCAAGTTGTGGCACAAGCCGAGCCACCGGTGTCACATTTGCATTTCCCAAATGTCGTCGGTAGCCGGAGAGATGAAGAAGTCTGTGAGGATTATTTAGTGGATTTACAGGCAGATGACTTTGTGGACTTGATATAAAACAAACCGCGAGTGAAGCTGCGTTGAGGTCACACATTGGCAGAGTGGATTGACTTCAGCACATCGCACTGCACTGGCCGTGGTCCAGTCTGCTCGGCTTATCCAGTATCACGGTCCAGACAATGTCGTTGGAGGTCAAACATCATTCAATTTAAAATGCTAATAGGTGCAGACGGTCAAACTCTTCCATTGGGGGAGGTGGTTGGATGTATGAGTTGCATGATTTCAAAGTGTACCCTGGCAGAACGAGCTTTTCCACACTTGCATACCCTAGCTTTAATGGACTATAATAAACTACCGTGCGTAATCACATCTAGTTTTTCTGCCTTCTTGCATCTCGAAAGGAGTAAAAAATGTTGATCTAGTAACATTTAACTGCCTTCCTTCTCTAAACTTGTGGTGAATTGAGAATTAGCTGTCAGCAACTCTCTGACCGTGTTTAAATGTGACCTCCGCTGCCCCCGAGCTCTGACTGAAGCTTCCCTTCCCTGCTGAAATACACTGACAACACATCCCATCATTGCTCGGGCTAAAACAGAAGCCTGCTCTGGCTTTTTGTTAAAAGGGCAACATAAAGCAGACTAGGTCAACGGCCACAGAGCTGGAGCTGTAACACAAGAAGTGAGGACGTGAGCATGTGTGTTCCTGCTCAAACCAAAGCTCCAAACCCCCGGATGTGACTTAATGACTGTGTGTGTGTGACGATGCCATCTTGTGAGGCATTTTTTTGAAAAACTGGAAGTGACAGGAAGGGACAAGAAAGTGAGGCGTTTGGTTTTGCAGCAGCTCCAAAACTGAGGATCAGCTTCTGTCATCTGTCTGCACAGGGTAACATGATTAAATTAACCCTTAAGAGAGAGTTTGTGCTATTCTGTTTTTAATTGTCCAGCCATTTCAGGCTGTGTTGAATGAATATAGCTCAAATTCATCGTCCTTAAATGATCCTGAAATGTTGAAGCTACCAAGCTAAAACTGACACATTTGTTCCTAGCGGCAAAAAAAGGTCACCTTGCCATTAATACAGCTGTAAAGATTGTATATATTAAAGGCACTATCTGTAACAATGTGGCCAAAAATGGTTACTACACTCAAAATCAAAACACTGCTGCGAGTCGTATCCACCTCCCACTCCCCCCCTCACTTCCAGAGTCGAGGTTGCCAGAGCGGTTAGCATAATCTCTGTCAGCAACGAGCAAGGAGCGAGCGTTTTATCAATCACACAATTCTGTTCTCTCAGTAAATATCAAGATGTATAATAAATTATGATAACGTTAGCTGTTGACTAGGGATGGATATATCCCTGCCGGCGCCACCGCGGACAGGTTCTGCCCGGAGCCACAACCCCCCCGTACCAAAGTGGGTATGGCAGCAGCCATCCGGGAGCGGCTGCCATACCCTTCGGTGCGTCAGTACGGCAGCGCCAAAACCGAGGGAACAGTTCAAAACACAGAACTCGACAATCGAGCTATGATGCTAACTTAGTTAACCAAGCTGAACTTACCTGTCTAGGAGAAGAGCCCATTCTGCATCCGTTTTGAAATTCCTCTCTCCACCGTTCAAAAGCATGTCCTATATAGACCCTCGCTTTGCCGCAAACTTTATCTTGGCGTTTTTGACATTCATACCGAGGTCTCTTAGGTTTCCTTTCGTTTCATTTCAATTGTAGCTACGTAACTGGCAACCCATGGCTGCTCAACCGCTGAGATTCTACCGACTGCTATGATTGGTAGACGGCGGTAGATGGCGCGTCATACCAAAACATAATTTCAAAACATAAACAAACTTTCCGGTGCGGAAAATATTTTTTTTAATGCAAATATTTTTTTTTACTAGTTTTGTTGGTGAGTTCAGTTTTTTATATGAACATTAATTCTTGTCCTCTGTGACATATTAGGAGCATTTTATGGCAAGTTGCTCTAAATTTATTACATAATGCACATTTGTTTCCACTATAAAACCAGTCAATCTTTTCATTTTTGACATGTTTCAGGCTGAAGTAGTTTTAACATTGACTCATTTAAAGTGGAGTGATGTGCACTGTGAGGGGAGTTCAGCGCCGCGTGGGAATAAAGTGAATGAAGGAAAAGGACAGGAAGTGAAGCAGCAGGCTCAGAGAAGTGAGGTTAGCCAATAAAACGCAGAGCTGCTGGTAACGAGGCTGCAGCTGCAGGCAGCCTGTCTGATGCCGACGTTTACTGTGCGCCTCCTGTGGTCCGCCGGCCCGTCACGGGAATGCACGCGCAGTTGTTAGACCCCGATGGACGTTTTGTGGAAACGATAACCACCGAGTGGGATTAAGTTTGAGTTTAACTGTAGAATTAAGGGATTATTTTTAAAACTGTAAACTTCCTCATTCCGACGCACAAGTATTTATTGCTTCTTCTTTTTTTGAAGGCTCTGTGAACCGTTATGTGAAACTGTAGATTGAGCTGGGTGGAACAGAAACATGTAAAGTCAACGACAGAGTTCTGAGCTCCCTCTTGTGCAATAATTCTCTCATTGTCGCATATTTGTGACTTGATTGGGTACAATTTGTATGGTTTTCACGTGTTTGTTGTTGGATGAAAGCCTTATTTGGTGAGCTTTATGTATATTAATGTCTCTCAACATTAGCCCATTTATCATTCATTAATCTGCTTTTCAAAATGGATAGTGACTAGTTTTTTCAAATTTTTGATATTGTGCTCAAATGAAAAATAAAAAAACAGATAACAAGCAAATTCCGTTTAGTCCAGTTTAGAGTTTGTTTCCATCTAACTCAATTTACGTGACCCAGATTGAACGATAAATTGTCTGCAAATGTCTAATTTTTCGGATTTAACATTTTCATCTGTCCGATATCCAATCCAGCAATTTTGACTAGTATCTGACCGATACTGACAGATACTGACCATACTGATTCCCATCCCTACTACAACCACACCAAGCTGTCTCACTGAAGAGGTCATGCCCCCTTGTGGCAAAAAATTGTAACATAATATACTGTACATACCAAATGAGTCTCTCACTCAACAATAAACATGAAAACTATACAAAATGTACCCAATTTGTGTGTGTGTGTGTCAGAAAATCACTGCTGCCATAACGTGTATTGCTCCAAACTAAAAACATTACGTTTGATTATGTTCTTTTATTGTCACTTATGGATGGTTTTCTCTGTGTGCAGCTGGCAGGCCTGGGACAGAGAACATGGCTGAACCACGGCGGGAGAGCACCAGCAGCCTGCAGAGGAAGAAACCTCCTTGGCTCAGGCTGGACATTCCCACCGCTCAGATGTCACTGGACGAGCCTCCCACGTTTGTTCAGGTGCCTTTTACTCACCAAATCCACCCTCTTTTTTTCTCTCTCTACACTCAGTCATTTTTTCATTTTGACTCTACTTTTTCTTTCTTTTCTGGTGCAGCCGGTGAAGAGGCAGGGGTTCCTGCGCAGCATCAGCATGCCTGTGGAGACCTCTCACTTTCAGTCACCGCCGCCCCGCGACTTCTTTGACACGCGGCGTCCCGTCTTACAGCGCCAGTCGTCCATCACTCAGACCATAAAGAGGTAACATTTGCTGTGTAATTCATGCTTCCAGATTATGAAGTTTGTTGGCTTTTGCATGTGTGTGATGTTAATCGTGTTTAAAGTGTTTTTTTTTCCGTTTTTTTAAAGAATTGAAACATGTTTTCTGATTTTTCAGCTTCTTAAATGTGCATTCTTTGCTCCATTTGACAAGGAAATCAGTAAAACTGAATAATTTTGGTTTGTGGACAAAATCGAGACATTTGAGATCTTGATTAATGGAGACAATAATCAACAGATTAATCAATTATTTATGAAAATTATCTTTGCGCTGATTCAACCGCTGATTTAACAGCTGTATCGATATTCTCATTGTTGACTAATATTTAAAACTATCAACCATAAAGATGACATTCGCTGTCAGACGCTGGTGTTAATCTGGATTAAAGTATGTTTACCAATGGAAAAAAATATTAAATGTATTAGTAGTTGAAATTAGGGTTGCAATGATTAATTGATTAATCAATTATTAATTGTCAAAATGATCATTAATTCCTGCTTTTTCAGCTTGCATGTGAATATTTTCTGGTTTCTTTGCTCCATTTGACAAAGAAATCAATAAAACTGAAAAATTGTGATGAGAATTGTTTAATAGTTAAATATTTTAACTATATTTATTTAAATATTTGTGACGATTTTCATAGTAAATACTTACATTTTTAAGATGGTTTTAAGATGCTGCATTTAATTGGCTCATTTAATTTGTTCATGAAATTAAATTGTTTTTTTATCATGAACATTTTTTGTGCCACAAAAGAACCACAAAAACAAAGAAAACATCAGTATCCGTATTTAACATTATTGTATTATCAGTTTTTGAAATAAGTGATGGACTTATTTTGAAACTCCGGTTGAAAGTAGTGATGTGATTTACAGCAGGTAGAAAACAGTGTGTGCAGAAAATGTGCAGATTATGGAATAATGTTTCAATTATGGCCTCAAAGGATTACAAAAACAAAATAACCGAAACAAAGCTATGATTATTACAAAACAGGGGGCTTTTATTCTGAAAATCATGCTTTTAACCTTTTTACAGTGTCTGATTTTTTGTCAAAAAAAGAACACAGGCATTCATTGTAATCCCCGGGTTGAACACGTAGCATGAGTAAAGATATATAACAATTTATTCTTAATTTAAGGTCAATCAAATCAAGATTTCATGATCGAAGCCACTTTTTTAGGTACAATAAATTATGGTTATTATTATTTTTCCCATAATGGAGCAGCACATTCCTATAAGAGACAGTAGATTCTGTGTGCGAGTGCATGTAAACAACGTTTCTATATACAGTATGTGCAGTGTTTCTGTTTCCAAACTTCAGTCGTTTCCTTTTAACAATGTAACGTCTGCCTGGTCACTTTTTCCTCATGTTTTAAATCTTAAACCTTAACTGCATGAACGGCTACAGCCCTGTCCAGCTGCACCTTTCCTTCTCACTGCCTTGTTGTCTTTTTTCTCTCCTTTCCTTCCTTCCTTCCTTCCGTCCTTGCCTCCTTGCCTCTGTCCTGCCTCCTGCTCTGCGTGGTCGCAGCAGCAGAAGGGTTCACTTTGAGCGGATTAACACGGTGCCAGTTAAGGGCCAGCGAGCTGCTCGCCGCGGCACCAGGAAACACCACTCGCTCTCCAGAACCCTGCTCAGGTACGGGTCAGGTGACAGGTGTTCATTGACGAGATTAAAGGGCCATTCTGTAACATTTAGGAGGGTTAACTGGCAGTGTTTAAAAACACTTTAAAGCTCCAGTGTGTCATTTCACAACACTACTAGTGTCGCCCTCACCTCACTCATGTTTCAGAGAACCGGGTTAATTCCTTAACCTAAAGTTCTCCCTTAACATTCGTTTAACCTCATTCATGTTTCAGAGAACCGGGTTAATTCCTTAACCTAAAGTTCTCCCTTAACATTCATGTTTCAGAGAACCAGGGGTAATTCCTTAACCTAAAGTTCAATTTAAACATTTGCTTCACCTCACTCATGCTTCAGAGAACTGGGGTTATGTCCTTAACCTAAAGTTCTCCTTTAACATCCTTTTCACTTCATTCATGTTTCAGAGAACTGAGGTTAATTCCTTGACCTAAAATGCTCGCTTAACATTTGTTTCACCTCATTATGTTTCAAAGACATTTTTTCTTTGTTATGTAAAAGTTACACACAACAGCTTTAGAATTAAAAATGTTTTTTTGAGCCTTATTTTAAGCTTTTTGTATGGCTGCCATTTTTCTGCTGCAGCCTGAACACACAAACTAGAAAATGTGTAATTTTGAAACAGACACTTTTATTATTCAAATGAAGACATATGTGAATCCAACTGTAGGTCCCTGTGGGAAAGGTATGAATGTTAAGTTTCACCATTAGGTGAAACTATCTCTTACACACTGGAACCTTTAAGATAAGGAAATAAATGAGTATTCTCCCCCCATGACATGAGGTCACGAGATTATCATCATCATTTCTCAGCAGGCAGCTGCAGCTGTGAGTCATGTGGTTGCCAAAAAGTTTTTTCTTTTTAAAAATGTGTCATATGAGGACCACGAAACCAGAAGCTGCCATTTCCCTGTCACAAGTTCCTCTTGAGTTTCTCTGAGTAATGACCCAGCCTTGTTTTCTTACACATCTGTCAATCAGAGGGAGAAAAAAAACCAAAAGCTGTTGCTTCTCACAGTAACATGTCTGTTAAAGCTCGCGTTGATCGTTCATCATCACAATCATCACACACTGAAATTATTTGTATGTTTTATTTATTCGTGAACATCAAAATCAACATCATGTGTTATACCTCACAATACTATGATAGACGCCAATGATGTCTAGCCAGAAATTAGCGAGCAAGTCATACACAAAAAATGACAAAGAAAATGCAGCCATTATTCACGGCTTTGATCAAGGTTCCCACGGTTCCTTGAAATCCTTGAAAGTTTAAAAAAGAATTCAATGTCCTAAACAGACATGCGTCTTTGAAAGTACTTGAATTTTGAAAGAAGAAAGAAGTTACATTGATATTTAGGTAAATGTCTCCCTTGTTTTGTTACGACGCCATCTTCTGTTTCATGCCGTGCATTGCTTAAAGGTGCATTATGTAATAAATCTAAAGCAACTGGCCATAAAATCCTCCTAATATGTCACAGAGACTCAGGAATAATGTTCATATAACAAACTGAACTTACCAACAACAACAGTACAGACAAAATATTTGCTTTTGCAGACTGCAAATCATGTTCATGTTTTGGCATGTGGCGCCACCTACCGCCGTCTACCAATCATTGCAGTCAGTAGAGTCTCAGCTGCCGAGCATGCCTGCGAAATGAAAATCCCAGCATCTCTGTCTCACCAAAGAAAATTACAAAGATTAACTTCCGTCCAAGATCCCAAGGACAATCAGTTGTCCAGATGCAGAGTGTGCTGCAAATCAATAAAAGTGGACACCATGGGCGAAGTGGCTCTTACAAGTTGCCCCTCCCATCTTAAGCTGCGTCTGTACATTTTGATCCTTGAATTTTAGGGAATTGGTCCTAGAAAGTCCTTTCAAAGCCCTTAAATTTGATGTCAACCAAGGTGTGGGAACCTTGTTTCAACCCTAGATGTACACGTCACATGCCAAATCTCATGGTCTCCGTAGTGGACATCTGCGTCATCGGCGTATACAGTGATCCAAGGCTCACACACCCTACTGTAAACTAGGATATCTGTAGTTCAGTGTAACTAGGTTGGTATACACTTTTAATTTAATCTGAATGCAAACACAGAAAATAAATATATCTATTTGTTTAGTCTTGTATAAAATGAGTTGTGTTGATAGAGGTAAATGCGTATTAGTGTTTGCTCTTTATTTACGTCATGAAGTTGCGTCTTCTGATCCTCTCTCTTTGTGCCCCCCACTGCCTTCTGTTAAAATCAGTGATACATTTTAATGGAAAACCTAGCAACTGGCACCTTTTTTAAAATCAAAGTCCGGGGTGAGCAGTAACAGAGAGTGAGACTGAGCGAAACGGCGAAGAGATTTTCACCTAATACACTGAACGTTGACTCTGCAACCAGTAATTAGTGAAAGAAACAAAACAAACAAGTTTTTCTTTGAAGAATGTTTCCACTTCCTCTTCCTGGCCTCAGGGCGCAGTTACACTGTTTGCTCTGGAACTTATTAGGACCTGAGCAACAACATGATTATATGTGCGTACGCATCATTGCAGGGAGTGGAGAGACGGGGTCACAAAAAAAAAAGCTGCATGTAAAATCCTCGTTCTCTGTGTTAATTGGATTGGTGCCTGCTAGTGAGTTAAAATGAGGAAAATGCAAATAAGCAAGACTTTTTGCAGCAGCAGCGGCGTCAGAACTGCGGTAATCCGCTGGTGTTCACTTTGAAGATTTCCCGTGTGACTATATGTTTCATACGTACAGTGGGTAAGGATTTGTGTGCACCTGGCAGCCTGTCTTTCCCTGATATAAACATGCCCAGACGTATTCCCCTTTTCTGCTCCTGTTACATACTATCTAAAGCACCTTTTGACGTCTTGGGGAGTGAGGCCTTATCAGTCTTGCATGTTTGCCGACTCACTCCTTTGTAAGCTTCACTGTGCGCCAGACGGGATTTAGAAATGGAGGGTGTTAAACGTCTGAGACCACTTTCCTTGCCTTGGTGTGTGTGTGTGTGTGTGTGTGTGTGTGTGTGTGAGTTTTGTGGCCCAGTACTCAAAGGTCAGTGTTTTGTGGCGTTAGGGGAACAGCTGACTGGTTTGGCGTCAGTAAGGACTGTGACGCCACCCAGAAATGGCAGCGGAAGAGTCTGCGCCACTGCAGCCTGCGCTACGGGAGGCTGAAACCGCAGGTGATCCGGGAGATGGACCTGCCCAGCCAGGACAACATCTCCTTAACCAGCACTGAGACCCCGCCTCCTCTCTACGTCCCCTCCTCTCAGCATGGCATGCAAAAGGTAGAGATGTCCCTTAATGTTCATGTTTTTAATTGCAATTAAATAAGAATTGAGAGATTTATTGGGAGTTTTGTGCACCCAAACTGCAGAGGTGGTTTAGTCTCTTCTGTAGTAAAATTATCATAATAATTGTCTTACTCATGTCACCTCGATATACATTTTCTTCATTAGTTTTATTCAGCATAGAAGTCAAGGAGGTCACGGCCTATTTAGCCAACGGTGCTAGTCATTAGTCGTATCTTGATTTTAAAGGCAACATGTGCAGATAATATTGTGCATCCCTAGGAATGTTATGACATTTTCTATAAATGCAAATCTGTAATATGCTAATTCTGTTTAGGCTTCATTTATCACAACACGATTTCAGTGTTAATGTGACAAATTAAATGTAATTTAATTTTTTTTTTTTTTTTTTTAAAGTTGGGCTAGATCCAGGTTTACAACTGGGTCACATTGTCTTTTTCTTTCCATTGCACCTTTTAATCACGTCACAACTTGGCAGGTGGAATTTTAGTCCAATCTTGGCATATACAAAATTTGAGCTGCAGTTTTTCAGATTATTGATGCTTTCCAAGGCACTTCTGAGCCCATCTGGCCAAGTCTGTCACTGTAGTCTGATTCATTCTTATATTACACCACCTGAGGGCTCGATGTTCACACACATTCAGCAGTAGAATTCCACCCTTGGCCTTTATGCACTATGATTTCTCCTGATTTTCTGAATCTTTTCACAGTATCATGTAAAATCATGAACAAATACAATATTTTGCAATCTGGTGCTGAGAAAAACTCACAAATTAGTGCACAAATTAGTGGAGGTGTGAATTTTCATCCTCTCAACTGCTATCAGTTAACCTGCTATTTGTGGAACCTTCCAGAACAGTGTTACTTCTGGACCTTTTTTTGAGTGCGTTACAGCTGTCCATTTTTTCTTTTTTTTAACGTTTATTTGAAATATACAAATAGTTAAAGTAAAAAAATATGGAATTATTTTCTTTTTATACTTTCATCTTCTGAATAAAGGTCAAAAATCATCACAACTTTCCTGAAAAAATTGGGGTTTGTAGATGTAAAACCGAATATTAATGACACCACTTTCTTTCTCACTGACACTTCTGATCCCGCTGCTCTCCAGATCGTGGACCCACTGGCGCGAGGACGAGCCTTCCGCATGGTGGAGGAGGTGGACGGCTACAGCGTGCCTCAGACCCCCATCACACCCGGAGCCGCCTCCCTTTGCTCCTTCACCAGCTCCCGCTCAGGTCTCAACCGACTGCCTCGGCGGCGAAAGAGGGAGTCTGTGGCCAAGATGAGCTTCAGGGCGGCGGCGGCATTAGTCAAGGTGATTGGAGACTCAAGACAGCATTTGATGAATGAATCAGGGAGCTTCTTGGACACTCGTGCATATGTTGCTCTGTTGGTATTTATTGCTGCTTTATGACGCTGTAATCTGCCGTAATGGAAACAGTGGAGTTGTAAACACATGTTGTTATTGTTTTTTCATGTGCGTGCTTCTCAGGGGCGCTCATTACGGGATAGCACTCTGCGAAGGGCCCAGAGACGAAGCTTCACTCCTGCCAGCTTCATGGAGGAAGAATTAATCGACTTTCCTGATGAACTGGACACATCCTTCTTTGCCAGAGTAATGTTTTTTTTTTTTCTATTCTTCTTGGGGTCCACAGTTCAACATAAACAATAAGAAACAGAAAAATATATCAGAGTAATTTAAGCCACTTGGTGGTAAAAATCCACAAAAACAAACAAAAAGCATAAAACTTGTTTCATGTTGTAAGTAGAAGTGATCAGAGGTGGAAAGTAACAAAATACATTTACTCAAGTTACTGTATTGAATACTTCTTTTTGTGTATTTTGTATTTTTTAAGTACAATTTAAAATCAGGATTTTGTATTTAACTTGAGTATCTATTGACTCAAGTATTGTTACTTTATAAATCCTATCCTTTAGTGAGTAATAATAATAATTCAGCACAATGAAGACCTACAGGGGGAAAATATACAGCAGAACCAGACCAATGATGATGTGATTATCACCAGCACTGGCGCGTGATCATAGAGTTCGTAAGATTTCGTGATGTAATATCCTGTGTCGCGCCAGGCGCGTGAGCTCCAAAATAGTTTGGGATTTCTGAGCCCTTGTCATATTTCTACTACCCTCACACCCCACACAAAGTAACTAAGTAAATTTTACTTAAAGTACATTTCAAATTAACTACTTTTTACTTCTACTTGAGTACATTTTCAGATGACTACTTTTACTTCTTCTTAAGTAATATCTCATCAAAGTATTGGTACTTTTACTTGAGTACAATATTTTAGTACTCTTTCCACCTCTGGAAGTGCAGTATCAACCTTCTTCTACTTCAGACGGACGTGCGTTGTCATTTTGCTGCTGTCACTGTTTATTCCCATCTTTTCGGATCAGTTTTGACTTGCTTTTTTCTTGCCTGCCGTGTTTCCTCTGCAGGACGTTCTGATGCACGAGGAGTTGTCCACGTACACGGACGAGGTGTTCGAGTCGCTGTCGGAGGCGGGTCAGAAAGAGGCGGAGCCCAGCAGCAAGAAGGATGAGACGGAGCTGACGGGCAGCGCGCTCGATAAGACGGAGCTGGAGCGAAGTCACCTCATGCTGTGAGTTCCAGCTCCACTATAGTCTCAGTGTTTGTTACTGAAAAACGTCTTTTTATGATAAGGACAGTAGGAGACAACGTGAATTGATCTTTGAAGCAGCTATTGAATTGTAATGTTAATACATTCATATTAAATTAATACAAGAATGAATGATCATAGAGCAAAATGTCAGATGTACAATTTTAAATCCTTTCCTTTTGGTTAATTGAATCATTATTGTTATAATTAGACTCTACCTAATATATTTTTCATTAATGATTCAAGTGTCAAGTTTTTTTGTCCAAAAAAGTACCAAATAACACAGAATAGAAAATAAAAACATTAAAGTTATATTTTCTTGGTCCTATTAGTCATATAGAAAATTAGTTTAGTCCCAGATAACAGATGACTATAATGTTATTGTAATATTATATATTTATATTATATCAATACCCATGTTGTTGTGCATTTCAATACTCAAAAAAGTTTAAAAAGTTTACTTATTTTGGTTCAATTACCTTTTATAATACTGTTTATATGTTTTTTGTTGGCAGTTCTTGTAAATTTGATTCAGAGCTTAATATTTTCTTTCTTCTTCCCTTTTTATACATAAGTATTAATAGGCTGTGAATGAAGTATTTCTTATTCTGATTGTGTTCAGTATCATTATCATCATTAAATGTCTGTGTGTAACTCCTCGCAGACCTCTGGAACGTGGGTGGCGCAAAGCCAAAGAAGGAACCCCCGGACCGCCGAAGGTGCCGCTGCGGCAGGAGGTGGTGAGCGTCAACGGGCAGCGGCGCGGTCAGCGCATCGTCGTCCCTGTCAAGAAACTCTTCGCCCGCGAGAAGAGGCCGTACGGACTGGGGATGGTGGGGAAGCTCACCAACCGCACATACCGCAAACGCATCGACAGCTACGTGAAGAGGCAGATAGAGGACATGGACGACCACCGGTGAGTTTTGGACAATGCTGAGGGACGACGAGTGACCGCTGCTGTTTGTTTATCTACTTCCTCTTCTGTGTCTGCAGGCCTTTTTTCACGTACTGGATCACCGTTGTCCATTTGCTCATCACTATCTTGGCTGTTTGTATCTACGGTATCGCACCGGTGGGCTTCTCCCAGCATGAGACGGTTGATTCTGTGAGTCCACAATTGTAAATTTGCTGTTTTATGGTGCATGTTCTGGATGCTCTGGGTTCTCTGGTTACCTCCCACAGTCCAAAAACATGTAGATATGGGGAGTAGACAAAATCGGACACTCTAATTTGGCCATAGGTGTGAATGTGAGAGTGATCGGTTGTGTTTTTAGGGTTTTATGGCAATTTCTCTAGAAAAACAACATTTCTGTCCAAAATTTTTGATGCCAGCAAAAGATGTAGCACACATAAGGGCACAAAAATGGACATACTCCTCTGGTTGGACAAGAAACTCACAAAGTAGGACAGAAGTAGCAGTCAGTCAAAAACACCTTGTTTATTGTGGGGTTTTTTTGTTTGTTTTTTAATTGTTTTCATAGTTTTTGTACTGCAGACTGCAAACAATTCTCTTTATGGTGTCATGTATCTTGGAACTAGGGCTGGGCAATACGGCCAAACACATTATCATGACAGAAAAGTTTCTAATCAGTCAATATTGATCATTATTGTGAGAAAATCTGAGTTATAATAAAAGAACTCGTCAAACAGATAAACATTAAACAAACATTTAATCCCATTTATGTATTTTCTTTTCACAGTGTGTAATGATTTTGAATAACACTTTATCACAATATTGTTGTTGAATTATTGTTGAATTCTTCCGTTTCAGGTTTTAAGAAACAAAGGTGTGTATGAAAATGTCAAGTTTGTGCAGCAGGAGAACTTCTGGATCGGGCCGAGTTCGGTGAGCAACTTTTATCCGTGTCTTGTTCTCCGCAAAACTACACCAAACTCGTGCAGTTTTTATAATAAATTCTCCATTTACTTTCTATGATCTGTACATTGTTAGGAATCTCTGATCCACTTGGGGGCCAAATATTCTCCGTGCATGAGGCAGGACAAGCAGGTGCACGATCTTATCAGGGAAAAGCGAGCCGTCGAACGCAACTCTGCTTGCTGTGTGCGCAACGATCGCTCTGGCTGTGTCCAAACCTCAGAGGAGGAATGCTCGGTGTGTAAACGCGTCCGCGTCCTTGTTCCTTGCTCCTTTTGTAATTCAAACACAGATCGAAAGCCGTCGGGTAATCCCTTCTCTCTTTGCGTTTTTCTATTTTTAGAGCACGTTAGCCGTGTGGGTGAAGTGGCCGAGGCATTCCAGCACTCCACAGTTTAATGGTAAAAACCGTCAGTACGGCTCCGTGTGCCATCAGGACCCCAGGTACGACACGTTACAACATCCTCCATTTGTAGTGAAGAGTGTCTTTTAACAGATATTGGTTTGTAACATACATGTTGTCGTTGTCTTGTGATAGGACATGTCTAGAACCCGCCTCGGTACCTCCACACGAATGGCCTGATGACATCACAAAGTGGCCAGTGAGTAAAATGAATATCTGTGTGGTGTTGAGACATTAAACAGTCGTCATAAATATGACACGGGTCATTGGAAGTGCATGAATTTTGTGCAAGAAGGAAGTTAAGTTGATATTTTTCTAAATATTTGTTACAATGGCACCAGGCTTGGGGAGTAACGGACTACATGTAACGGCGTTACGTAATTAGGATACAAAAAAAACAGTAACTGTATTCTGTTACAGTTACAGAAAAAAAAGACGAAATCAGATTACAGATACATCTGGAAATGGGATTATCAGTTGGATTACTTGCCCCAGTTTGTCTGCACCAGATGAGGCAGATGAGGGGGCACTACCACTTTTTTATTTATGTTCCTTTGTTTTACTTTTAAATGTGACCATTGCATGGCTAGTTTTAAGATTGACCGGCCAATTACTTAATTATTATTTAACTTAAGTGAAAACAAAAAAACATTTCATTTCAAGAGTGTGTCTTTTTGTAAGACTCTATAGTTGGTGTAAAAGTATTGTTAATAAATGTCTTACAGTAACACATAATGGTCATAATTTAAACTTGTGAAATGTACTTGAATTTGATATGGACCAATGTGTGGGAACCTTGATTAAGAGACTCAAAACTAAACTGAATACACTCGAGAATTACAAATGAAATGAATGAATCAAAAACTAATTATGCCTGATTCAAACAAATTAACCCAATTCATAAACACTTGAATGATTCATTTAATCATTCAAGTTTGTCCGAGGTGGTTCGCGACACATTTCTGAACGATTGTGATTAAGTGTTTAGTTGCGATCATTTTGACAGGAATTGCGGTTTCGATATGATTGGCGATATCAGAGGGAATGGTTCTTCACTTTCAAATCAAATGTGAAGGATTCACTTTTTCTTCTGCTCTGATGTTTTTAGATTTGCACCAGGTTCAACACAGGGAACCACACTAACCTGCCTCACATCGACTGTACCATCACAGGCCGACCCTGCTGCATCGGAACCAAAGGAAGGTGAGGAGAACATGGTGTGAATGGACGCCTAATTAAACACGAGGATTTCAAACTTTTTATACAAGCAAGAGATAAGGTGTCTCTTATTATTATTATTTCATTTATTAGTTGTGTCATTTTCTCTGCACTATAGTCAAAATTTTCACAGGAGGCAGATAAGGGTGAATTCCAATTCCTTGCTTAACCCTCAATCTTAACCCTCAATCTCAAAAATGTGTGCTCCCTCTAGTGCAAGTGCTGTCCTGATTCTCAGAAAAATTAAGTTGAGGGGTGAGTTTAAGGGCTGTATCACCCTCAATATTGAGATTTTCCGAGACCACCCTTGGGAGCAAGGGCTACCCAGAATGCATTGCGTGTTTTCACATAAGAAAGATGGCGTCGAAAGCAGCGAAGCGAGTGTGATACAAATTAAGTATTTTCTTTGTTAATAGAGATATAAAAATGATGAAAATCATTGTATTATCTTAGTTTAGGCCCATATTATGGATTACTGACGTCATTGTTGCGTAACATTTATTTTTATTTTACGATCTTTTGTCAATAGCCGTCCGGTGCGCACACACGATCGTTTGCTATGGTTTACTTTTCAATAAGCCGTGGTGTGTGGTAACTGTCAGCTGAATATGTCCGTGGTTGTGGTATTTGTATGAGTATCATCTTATAACTAACTGACAACCTAATAACTTGACTGAAATAAAATAATAAATAAATAATCGTGGCGTAAATGTGTTCTTCTTCTTCTTTTTTGGAGTTGACAGACTGGACGCAGCTTTCGCGTTATTCTGCCCCCTACAGTCTGAAGACGTATCTGCATTTAAGGGGTGTCCCATTTCTAAGTGACAAAATAACCCTCAACACTTGGTTTTGAGGGCCAGTTAAGATTAAGGGTTGAGCTTGAGGGTTAAGATAGGAATTGGAATTGGCCCTTATTCCCAATAAAATAATTTGTTCTCTCTTCATCCTTATATCTTCCTCACATATACATCACACACTGGTATAGTGAAATAAAGTCAGACTATTCTGAGATTAAAGTCAAAATTATGAGAAAAAGTCAGAATTTGAATAAAAAAAATCAGTCAGTTAATCTAGAATTATGAGGAAAATCTCATGCTGCTTTATTTATTTATTTCTATTTACATGTGGCCCTGATCCTCTATCCTATTATTATTTAATTTATTATACATGTTTTGTTATTTGTTTAATTTCCTCAGCTCCCTCCTCGATCACATACCCTGATATATTCAGTTGAACAATATTTCAGATTTTCTTCCAAGTACCAACTAGAGGAAGCTCATGTACCACTGGTGGTAAAAGCATCCACAGTTTGAGAACCAATGGGTTTTTACAAGACCACTAACTGCTGCTTGTGTTCTAGGTGTGAAATCACTTCCCGGGAATATTGTGACTTCATGAAGGGCTACCTTCACGAGGAGGCCACTCTCTGCTCTCAAGTGAGTATCTATCACACATGATTGCGCACAAATGAGACGTTTTGTATTTTATTTGATTATTTTCTTCCAAAAGCTGCTGTTTTGTCCTCAGAAGTCATATTGTGCATGTTATTTGAGATATTAAAACATGCTGGTTTAGAGCTGCGTATAATTTCAGTTTCATCAATCCTGCTTCAGATTCTGCTTATCAGGTCTTATCGATTCAGATTTTAGATTTCCAGTAAGATTAAGGCAACAACAACAACAACAAATGAAAGGAAACATATGTGGTAACTAAAGTTAAATCAGTGTATTTTATAGGCGTAAACAACAATTAACTCAACTCTCAAACAGCTTTTTCTTAGTGGTACCTGGTTTTTGCCACATTCTGTTTTTTGTTTCAGTTCAGATTCTGGAGTCTGAGGGTTTGTTGTTGTGAGTTTATGACTGAAGGACATTCTCTTGTCTGTCTTTCCACTGCAGGTGCACTGCATGGACGACGTGTGCGGACTGTTGCCTTTCCTCAACCCTGAGATCCCAGACCAGTTTTACAGACTCTGGCTCTCACTCTTCCTGCACGCCGGGTGAGTGGGATATTTAAGTTATAAAAGGAACCTCAATATTATCTCTCTCTCTGCCTATGATTCATCCACTCATCCTTTGAGGGCCGCAAGTGAATGAGCAGATTTTCCTTCATTTTACTTGAACAGTGTTGTTTTTGACAACCATCTTAGATTTAGGTCCCAATACCTCCCCTAACCATACATTTTTCCCGTAATCATTTTCCCCTTGCCCTGATAATCAACCCTCAAAATGTAGTGAGCTCTGATGCTGGCTTAAAAAGAAGTGGAAGATGGAATTACTCATGATGCTTTGCGAATTCAGCGAGCTGGCTGCTATTTTTAAAAAAAAGATGGCGGCCACATCTACCGAGGAACATTTCGTTGTAATATATTTTCGCAAATAAGCACGTTACAATGTCGAATTATGTTGGAATATGTTGGTTTGATATACATCCAAAGGACCGCTGAGCTTTGAACACTAATGTCAGAAAATAAGTGACGATTTTTGTAAGCATTAAATGACTTTCCAGCATTTAATAGGTGCACAGTGTTCTCACATCTTGTTGGAATCGTTTTATTGATGTTCCAAACTGATCTTGGACAGACTCTAAGCGGGTATAGACAGGCGCGTGCTGGCCGCAGTTTTTGCATGCGTCATCACAACATCGTTTCGCTGGTTACGATATGTGTCCAGCCATGGCAAAAC